>NC_081212.1:5824252-6128148 GCF_902713425.1 Acipenser ruthenus | reverse complement strand
GAGTTTGGTAGCATCCTGCCATTTTTATTTTTAGATTTCACAACACTGCATGTTGTTTCCCACCGCAAGGCATGCTTTTTCAGTCTTGTGGTCTACAGATTTCAGAAGTAATCGCCTTCTTTCCTAATCTACCGTGATCTCCTGGAGCAATGCTAAATGCAGCAGGCTGCTTTGGTAGATATGTCAAATGTGCTGTACGGAATGGATGGGAAATTGTGAAGCATACAATTGATTTAAAACAGTTTTGCACTAGGATATACATTACCATACGCTTGAAGTCTCTTGCCTCAAGGTTACCATTTTGATTCCAGCCAAGTGGGCCAGTGATTTAATACAGTGTCATCCGACACCCTTGTTAAATTAGTTCCAGTGATCTCCGTACAGTTTCTAGTCTCGTGTATGCAAAATAAATAAATCACAACCGCATAGCCATGGACAACCACTGTTGAAAGCCTCTTCTTGGAGTCCCAACTGGAAAAGTTAATTCAGGCAGAACATACTTGGATACATGTACCTAGCTTTTGTATTATTTATCAACCTCCCTTAGGTCTGTTATCTGTCCGCCTGCAGCCAAACACCTCATACCACCTCATACCACCAAGCTAATATTGCCATATTGCAGCAAAGTGACATTTGACATACGTATTCTTCTTGCATTTACTGTAGACTCAGTAATCCGAAGTGACATCCCCATTGATGTACGCTACAGGTATATTCTTTTTGTTCATCCATTTCATTAACATAAGCAAATCTGGAGCAGTGTGCAATTAAAAAAATCCTAAGAAGCTGCTGTTTTGGCCACCTGGTGACACTGTGTGCCATGTCAAAATCAATGGTAATGGGAAAGTGATCGTCATATTCAGACTTTTTTACACGTTCATAATGTATTGATGTAGTTTGTGTTCTGCCAGACCTAAGCAGATACATTAACTAGTTATTCTAGATGCAGCTGTTCTAATATTTCCATACACAGTTAGGGGTGAGCCTCCTCGCTGTTATTCTAGCTTTAAGATACAAAGCACATTTTCTGTCATGCTTTCACTGCTGGAATCCTTCCCGTTGGTGGTTTTGCAAATGAAGTAAATGAGATGAACGTGGTTACATAAATACTGATCACCAGGTATAGTGCTAAAACTGACAGTGCTACCTGCAGTAGTGCAGAAATAGAAAGGTGTTTTCTTTCTTTTTCTGCACCACACATGAGAGAGAGAGAGAGAGAGAAAACACATGTTTTAAGGCTTGTTGGAGATGGATTGCTTGAAGTGGGGATCCAGCCAACTATGAAATCATTTATGTATAAAACAAACTGTTGGGTGACCCTGATCTAGAACTCACTTTGATTTATCATGTTAAAGCATTTTAAGAATTTTCCCAGCAACTTTTTGTAGCCGTTTTAGTGACTTAAATGGATGCCGTTTGGCTTGATGATCTTTTCCACTTGTAAGCAAGCATGGGTGGATTTTCTTTTATATTATCTGACAGTCCTAGAATTAACTAAAGAAATAACTGGCCTAGTTAGAATACCTTTGTTGCATGGTTTGCTTCCTCAACTTGAACATATATATATATATATATATTTGGAATAAGTATGCAGAAACAGATTGCTGGTGATGACTATACCCTAAAATGAGCTTTTGTATTGTTTAGCATGCCCTTGTAAGGCTTACATCTGTCCACCATAACTGTGCAACCAAACGATCATTTTGTGGTTTGTGTCATAATTTAAAGCCCTTCTCTTTTTTTATATTAGAATTGTCTCAAAACAATGTATTATACAATTAAAGCTGAAGAAGTCTCCACAAGGACTGATTCTTAACCAGTACCAATGTATTAGTCTTATTATTTGCCATGTACTCAGTAGACGGAATAAGACCCATTTCATATGGGTTGCTACCCATCTTGGATAACAAAGGTATCATTCACTTCTGATTGTCACCAGGGATCCTCATGACCAGTCTGCTGCTCTCCAGAGTCTTTAATTTAATAGAAGAGGGCCTGTCATTCATGGAGATAACAACTTTTAAACAGAATTGTAACGATTCTGATTCTGTGATTTGAGGAGAAATCGACCCTGGGGGGATAACTGCATGGGTGCGTTATTGGTTTTTCGAGATTAAAAACTCCACAGTACAGCATAAAATAGATTTCTTATAAATTTAAGTTCGTGGAAATGTTGTGGAATTGAACTAAAAGAAGGTTGGGAATCTAGACCTGTGTTTTGTATTGCAGTGCAGGCCTTGAGTTTCAGTACTGTGGGATCTGTTGAGTGTGAATATTTTGTGCGATTAAAAAGAAGCCTATGGATGTAGACTTTAATAAGGTAGGTCACTCATAAACTTTTGTTTTGTGTCTGAAATAATAAATGTAAAGCAAGCAGCTGCACTTGCAGCTCCTGTAGTGTGCTGATTCTGTCAACACTAACTGA
The DNA here is from genome assembly GCF_902713425.1 of Acipenser ruthenus. NCBI lineage: Eukaryota > Metazoa > Chordata > Actinopteri > Acipenseriformes > Acipenseridae > Acipenser > Acipenser ruthenus. Next base: position 6,125,723 of record NC_081212.1, on the reverse strand, counting down.
AGTGTGGAGCAAGATATCCTGCCACCCCAGAATTGTCAGGCGATTAATTTAGGAGCGCTGCCAGAATTATTTCCAAATGCCTATTTTTAGCTATACTTAAAAGGGAACAACCTGAATGTCCTCACTGACAAGTTGACTCAGGCTTTTAATATTATTTTAAAACTGGCATTAATAATACATTAATGGTGCAGTATATGCCTTTTTTTCAATCACAGCTGTACATTTCCATCTACACCACAAAACCAGCATGTAAATCTCAGTGTGATTTCATTTCAACCAATTTGATTTCTGTCTACTGCCAATGGAAACAAATGGGACTGATTTTCAAAGCAATTTAAGTGCGGTCCACAGCCAGAAGGAAGCATGGAATAAAAGCACTGTTGTGAATGAGATGCCCCCCTGGCCACTCTCCACCCCTAGACCCGTTTTATAATATGTAAAAGTACTGCATATCTAATTCACCCCTATGCACTTTGAACAGAGAAATCACTCGAAGAACACCCTGTGCATTGAAGTCATGGTTACTGGATCATCTATGGATAGTTATTGCATATTCATTGTATTATTATGGGATGTTTATTGCACAAGCCAGGTGTTTTCATCTCAGTTTTTATGTTTTGTTTAGTTTTTTGGCTGATATATTAACATGATGCATACTTTTCATTATTTGGTCATTCCTAATACTTGGTGGCTTAAAACTGATTGAACACAAGATTCCAGACTGTAATCTACATGCACCACATGTGTCATTCAGTTAAAATGTGTTATTATTACAGTAGAGAGTCAGTTATCCAAACTAATTGTGACTGATACTACTTTTCATAATAGATTTATATGGATATTCGAACAGGTATTAACAATTACTGTACTTTTAGTACTGTATGGAATAGAGTTCACATTCACAAGTACTTAGGGCACAAGTACTTAATGATGGTATATAGCTGGTAACCTGTTCTATCACATTAAGCATACAAAATGACAAAGCTTTACAAATCATTAAATTAATGCAATTCAGTAAAACGTTAACACCTACAGTTAAGGTAATGAAATACAGTAATTAAACGTACCATATACCAAACTCTGAATATCATCAAAGAATACAATTCAGTACAACTTGGACACATCACTGAACTTTAGGAATCATTAAACTTCAAAAATGCAGTAAAAAGGAAAAAAGCAGATGGGAAGAAAAATGACAATTTTACTATGAGATTCAACATCCTTTTATACCAGCTCCACGGTCTGCTGATATCCTTTGATAAATATTTATATTGGTGTGCACTGAAGGGGGTGCTGGCCCTGTGGAGAGATATCATGTTAATCCCACTCCTAAAGAAAAGCAACCCAGAAGCATTCCCGCTCGTGGCACTGAGGGATCGCTTTCTCTGGCGTGCCTCACTCATCAGACAGATCAAGTATGCTTACATGGCGCTCAGATCCATAATTCATTTTTTTAAATATAAATAATATATAATGTTATGCTCGGTGTGAAAGCTCAGTTTTGCTTTTGAACTCTGTAACCAGGACTTTGGCAGCTAAAACATTTAAACTGCGTCTTTCCCCAGGGGTGGAAACCTGTAAAATGTAGCTGAGTTTGGCAATTACATGTTTCTATAATCTGATAATGTTTTTAAGTGTGTTGAATTGGCCTTGAGGCAGGGGCGGTATTTTGTTTCCAGTATTATGACCTTTTTGTTAACGGATAAGCATTTTAAGGCCATTATATATATATATATATGTGTGTGTTTTTTCATTTTAAAAAGCAAAACTGCTGTGTAGCAAAAGGAGCAAAAAGGTAATGTAGGTACACAAAAAATGTGAATAATTGTTTCGGGCTACAAGTATTTCAGCTGTAGTGTAAATCGTGAAAATCTAACTGGCCAAACATGCTTATGAAGGATTAATAAACAAATATGTAAACCACCTAATAAAGTGTAATGTGTTACATTTGCAGCGCTGTATAGTGATCAACATTGGTTTCTGTCTTTTTTAAAAGCTTTATTTTTACTTGCTTCCTTTATGCGTATTGCTCCTCAAGAACGACTACAGAATAAAGCATCCTTAATAGCTCCACAGTATCCTTATGAATAAGTATTTCAGGAAATCACTTTATTGTTTGCTGTCAGTCCTGGTTTTACCGAGGGATTGTTTTTCCTGTTGCACAAAGAAGCTTTTTTTAAAGATATGGTGAATTGAGTTGCAATTCAAAGTGATCAAAACAAACATTTTGAACTGCATTAAAAAAAAAAAAAAAAAAAATACAAGGAATTTTAGTATTGTTTTCTTTAAGGATAGGGTAATTCGAGAACGAATCAGAGCTAGGAGCACAAAAGGGCTAATGTGAAGAGAGAAGGCTGCAGGTCTCTACCATTCTTCCACAGCAGGAAGTAGCAGGAGTGTGCTGTGCTTGCAGAGTGGGACAATGAAATGTGGATCTGTCTGAATCTGATTCTTGGCATTCAGATATTGCCTCAGGAATGCTATCTGAAGAGCACTGAACTGGAGAAAAAAAAACACCTAGAGAATTCAACTGGCAGTGAACTCTGAAATTGAGCTGTTACAAAACATGCTGTATTGTGTTATATTATATGTGCTGTATTGTGGTTGGCGCAGTTGTTATGATGTGTATACCAGGAGAAATGAATGAATATATAAGTGTGTTCACTGATCTTTCATGCCTCCTTTTGAATTGAATTGAAATGGATCTGAAACCTCCCATGGGTGTCCATCATAAAATCAAATCCTTAGAATTTTATCTTGGATACGGTTGGGGGAAAGTCTATTATACTGTGTCATATACAGCGAATACTGTCTTTGAATAGGCCAGATTCACAAAGCATTTAGTCCCTATAGGAAAAACCTAAATTTAATAAACAGATCAGTACAAAACAACATACTCCTTAGTATTTTTAATGGTGCAAACCTCTCATTGTTGTGTTTTGTGTGTTTCAGAATGGCACAGACTATGGGTATTTGGTGAGGCAGAATTCAGAGTTGCTGCGAGCCCTGGATGAGTTGGAAAGGACCTGTGCATCTCTGCGACAGGAAAATGTGTTATTGGTGAGGAATGGGAGGCTCCACTCCTAGCTTAATAACCGTAGTTTTTTTATATTGCCCTTTTCATAACAATTTTAAACTCTGATTTATTTAAAGTTTTATGAAACCTGTTTTTGGTTCTTCTGCATATGATTTTTTTATTGTTTCAATTATGTGACTAGAGACCATTATAACAGACAGATGTCCATTTGTTTGCCAGGTAGTCTTGACCACACAGAGTCTTTTCTATTTTCAATTTTCTTCAATTCAGCGCAAAAGCAGCTCCCCTGAAACAGAAGAGAAGGTGAAGAGGCTGAAACGGAAGAATGCCGAGCTGGCCGTCATCGCCAAGCGCCTAGAGGAGAGGGCTCGGAAACTGCAAGAGGCCAACCTCAAAGTGGTGAGCTCCACACTGTCAGCACACTGGCTCTCATCTCGTTGTATTACAAAGTTTCTTTAGCGCTCCGTTTTAACCATTAGGTCCATTCTACGGAAAATGTGTAATATTGTTTAAAATATTTATGCAATGATGGGATATATCCTTGTAAACAGAAGTCAGATTATCAGTTTGAATTTGATATTCATCTAGCCCTGAATTTGTTAAAAAGCGCTTCCCTAAACCCTGAGTTTTTTTTAGTGAGAATATCTTCAAACAGGTTTATGCACCAGTTACTTCCATACTTGCTTACTTCCACCAATTGTTTTTTTCATCTTTATTCCCCGCCCCGCCCTTCCCCCTAACAGCTGAAACCTGAATTTAGCACCAGTGGTAATCACTGGTGGCCTGGCATTATCAGGCTTCCTGTAAAAGCAATCTGTGAAAGCCCTCATTAGGGCGTGAAAGCACTCAATCAGTGTAGATTGATGATCAAGGTTAATATGTTGCAGTGCTTGGTATCCGAAACAGAAGCCCCTGACGGGAGGGGGTGAGGGGGGCCAGAGGAAGCCTGTTGGGGGGGGGGGGGGGTGAATAGATAATTTGGTCTGATTGCTGCAGCTGCTAGCAACGAGAGATATAAATAGCATGAGCTAAGGCTTCTAAGTGGAGCAACAGTAAGACGGACACACCCATGGTGGGGAATTGTGTTGGCATCGGGGCTTATTGAGTGATCCTAATGAGGTGTAATAATACAGTTGCTGTACAATCATGTGGCATTCATACAAACAATTGATCAAATGTTTGTTCCCTTTTTGTCAGGGGAAAAAAAAAATACAAAATACATACTCAACTCATTCCTTAATGTTTGTATTCTAGATTTTTAAAAAAAAACAATTCTTCCTTTGAGGGGGGCAACTTTTAGTGGAAGAGAAGGTAATTTTGTCACATTGTGTTCACAGTGAAGTCATCACTAACCCTAGGCAGATGGTCAATGCAATCCATTAAAACACGCCTGTGCCACAATCAGTTTAGCCCTTTAGCTGACAAACATTTCTGCAAATGTCTAGGAGACTGCTGACAACAGCAATATACTCATGGGCTTCTGTACTTGGGAATAGTTTTATACAAATGAAATAATGATAATGAACAGGTGCTTTTCAGCAAGCCGTCCTTAAATAAACTGTGACGAGTGTGATGGTCTCTTTGTTTGTTGCAGGCGAACACACCGGTGCCACTGAAGGGATCGAGTGCAGAGCAGTACAAGAAGGCATTTGCCAGGCAGCGTGCCCACGACCTGGCAGAGCAAGCAGAGACCCTCCTTGCCAAGGATAAGGAGATCGAAGCACTGCGCGTGGAGTGCAGGGAGCTCCAGTCTCGCTTCGGGAAAGGAAAGGTAGCTACGAGGCTCCCCCTTACACACACACCGTTACTAACCATCATAAATTATTAACAACATAAGAAAAGTTTGGGAACGAGAAAAGGCCATTCGACCCCTCAAGGCTCATCTCCTTGTTGGCACGCCTTTCTCCCTACTAGGGGTGAGATGTGATATCCCTACCAATGTCGTTTATTTCAGGGTGTGTATACACTGATGAAGGCAGGAAGCCAAATGTGTGACTACTGGACTAAGATATTTCATTAAGTTCTATTCAAAGGTGTGTTGGTACATTACCAGCACTGACTTAAGTGAGGTCTCCATGACCACCCAGCTCTTTGCCTGTATCAGTGTCTATTAATAACAATGCTGGTTTGGTGATATGGATTACACTACTGCCCAAGTTCAGACCACCACCCTCGTTTCTCTTGTTTTGAGACCAGGCCTCCAGAGGTGTAAGGCTGTATGTCAGTGTTGTAACTGAAGCACTGTGAATGGTCAAGGGATTTAACATCTCCTACTGAGAGAGTCATGTTGATAAGGGATTATACCAACTGCATTCCACTGCTGTAGAGATGTCCTGTTACCAGGGGGACCCCATAGCTAATGGTTTTTACTTAACCAGCTTGTTTTATTTGTGCACGTGGAAACCTCAAATCTTAAAGCGCGACATAGATTTCCAGCTTATTGCACAGGGTTTTGGGGGGGGGGGGTGGGGGGGGTAAAAGTTGTCTGGCTTGTTTCTATATATATAGGAGTCTTAATTTTACATTCATTTAACAATGTGTGGCCTAGATCTCACTAGGGCTGATAAATGAAGGTGCATGGAAGCTTCACTTTACTGCTGCACAATGTATCTGCTTATCCAAGCACTCCCCCTGCTGGAAAAGTAAATAAATACAAAAAAAACTCAATCTACAGGAAATACCCACAGACAGCATCATGGGCAATATTGTTTACTTTTAAATATTGTTTCTTATCAGGTATCCCCCCCCCCCCCCACTTCATGACAGTCTTGCCACCCCCCCTTTCATGAAAGTCTGGATCCGCCCCTGAGCATCCAATTATTTGCACCATGGGTTAAAAAATGTACTGCATATATTAGATAGCTATGGGATAAACTAAACTATAACCACTGTTTAAGTCTGCAGCTGGAAAATGACAAGGCATTCTTAATGCTTCTTACTTGTAAACGACAAGGGCAAATTCTTGAACATCATCACTGGCAGACTTGGAAATAAACAGCTTCTGATCTATATATTTTTTTCTTCTCCCCGTCGAGGTCACTGCAGCGTTCCATGTGGTACCCCTAGCCAAGATCTGACACTTGCTGTGGCCTGGATCCGAACCAACAGTAGTGCCTTTTATTGGATAAGCCAAGAAAAAATGCATTGAGTGTGTTTGCACATGGTTTGAGCGTTGCACCCCCTGCGTGGTTTGTTTGATGTTCCTGTTCTGTTGTGTGCAGGGCGCACCAGGGCAGTCGGGTGGGGGTGATTTTGAGCGGCTGCTGCGGGAGTCTCAGAAGGAGGTGTTGCGGTTGCAGAGACAGTTGGCCTTATCGTCGACAAGAGAGCCAGAGGTGGTGAACAGCCAGGGAAAGGTAAGGGAGGCTAACTTCAATGCTGTCTGTGTAACCAGACACTGGGTTGCATTCATAAAACATGAACATAACCTGGGCTTTAATTAAAGACTATGCTAGCCTAGCATAAATAATTGAATAGTTTCACTGTCTTTGTACTGAAAATATGTACAATTTGACATATATAAATATTAGTATATTACATTATTTTACTTGTCCACTGTTTCAAGTGGAGTTGTTCCACTAGAGCGATTTGCATGGAGTTCTCATTTATGCAGTGATTGTCTAAATAGTGGTAGGTCTAAATACAGCCACCATAAAACTCTTAAACCTTTTTATAGCACAGATCATGTGCAAAATTTTACTACTCTGATGATCATGCTAAAATCTCTGACAGTAGCTGAAAGGGATAATACATTGAGTGGAAAAACAGTGATGCAAGGGACTCGAGGAGAAATGCATTTTCATCATGGATTCAAGATGAGCTCTTTATTGTATGCTTGCTAATCCTTTCCCAAAACATGATGTGGAGAATAAGCAGGCACCCCGTTTTTATACGTTAATAAAGAGTCTTGAACATTCATTATCTCTTTATTTTTTAAAAACATTTAGTGGGGGGGGCTCCCGAGTGGCGCATCCAGTAAAGGCGCTCCGCGCAGGATGTACCCTATAGCCTGGAGATCGCAGGTTCGAATCCAGGCTATGTCACAGCTGACCGTGACCGGGAGTTCCTAGGGGGCGGCGCAGAATTGGCTGAGCACTGCCCGGGTAGGGAGGGCTTAGGTCAGCAGGGGAATCCATGGCTCACCGCGCATCAGCGACCCCTGTGGCCGATAGGGCGCCTGTGGCTCTGCAGCAGAGCCGCCAGATCTGTGTTGTCCTCCGGCACTATAGGTCTGGTGGCATTGCTGTGGATCTGCAGTGCGAAAAATGACGGCTTGGCAGGAGCACGTTTCGGAGGACGCGTGTTCCAGCCTCCGTTTCCCGAGTCGGCGCGGGGGTTGTGAGCGGTGAGCCGGGGATACAGATAATAATTGGGCATGCTAAATTGGGGTGAAAATCGGGGTAAAATAATTGGCGACGACTAAATTAAAAAAAAAAAAACATTTAGTGGAAAACTACTAACGCTACTTTGTATTTATTGATTGATTGATTGATTGATTGATTGATTGATTGATTGATTGATTGATTAAGCAAGCATAATGCATACATTCCAGTAAACTCCATTGATGTGTAAGGTGCAACCTGTCTGAGATGAAAGAACACTGTTGTGAAAAAAAGGATTATAAGGACAGTACTTTTATCTCGGGGAAACTGGTACAGCATATACAGTAGTCAGCAGTTTGCTGGGTCATATCCTTTTATTACAGTCATCCTGTTTCCTAGAACCCCCCCCCCTTCACTCCAGTGAAAAATATTCATGAGAAGATTTGATCCAAATTGCTAGCAGTGATGATGATACCTGGTAAGACGTAATATGGATTTAGGGTTATACCACTCTTCATTGTGGGAAAAAAAGGAGCATGGCTGGTATTTGAAATGCTTTCTTTGTGTGAAAGCAAATAAGCATGGTCAGTGTCTTATATATAGAACCAATATAATTATTGTATTACTTTTTTCCCCCCTTTTTTGACCTATTTAATTTACTAAGGGAAAATATCCTGTAGATGTTAAACCCCTTTGCCTGAAAAGTGGTACAGTCTGGTAAATCCTCTCCCTGTTGCCGTGGCAGCAATGAGAAGGTTCTGGCCGGTAGGTAAGACATAGCCAGCAAACCAAGACTTTTCCAGCTTCCATGGTTTGGATAAAGCAAATAAATGCAAGGTAGGTCATAATGTCTTTTCCAGGGTCCATTTAAGAATAGATGGGAACGATCTGTGCAAATGCTTATTAGTGTGAAATGAAATCCAGTAGGGGGTAATGGGAATGTACAAGATGCAATAGAATTATTATTATTTTATTTTTTTTAAAACACCTGTGTGACTAAGTCAATAGTAAATGGAACATGTAAAAAATAGATTTAATCTCCTTGTGTTTTTTTTCTTGCTATTCATGAGCTCCTGCAGATGACTCTCTGCAGAGTTCTGATTAACTTGTTTAGTAGCCAAACCCTAGTTAATGAACGTCTAGAAATTGTGTTTTTATTTATTTATTTATTTTTATGAATTCAGCGTGTGAACAGAATACAGGTTTCAATTCTCACCTGTATCAATTTGTATTGTTTTAAGGATGGGTCAGTGAGGGGTAATAATATCTTTCTGTGTACAGTTCACAAAGCAAATAGGTGTTGGTCTTGTAATAGTATAGAATGGGTTCAGTAACAGAAATGATACAGCACCTGCAAGCAGAGACTCAGGGCGTTTCCCTTATGTGTATCAAACATGCACCAGGTATGTGTACAAGTTTATAAAATGTAGCCAGTGATGGTGCAAATATATGCACAAAACACAACAAGGCATACTTCCATTCAAGTAAATCCGTGATCTTACAGAATTAATGATGCCCCTGTGGGTGTTTGCTGTTTTGAATGCAAATGGGATCCAGTATTTGTATGTTGTGGAGCATTTTAGAGTAAGTTGTGTTTGTGTGTATTTCAGGTTATTGTTGTGCTGAGGGTGTCAAATCCGTCTTGATAACTTTATGAAAGAAGATATAATCCAGTGAAAAGGTGCAAGCGGGATTGAAAAGAAGAATAGAAAAACAAAACTAACGAAATGCATTGTGCCGTGCGCGTGCCAGGAAGCTGGTCCAGCACTTCCTGCTGGATTCTGGGATGCACTGGGACAGGTCATCCCGGGACAGAGACGCAGCATCTGCATTTCAGCAGGAGAGCAGACCCTATTTAAAGTTTAGGGGAGGGGGTTCTTTGTTTCATCTTGTTTAAGAAAATGTTCCCTTTTAACATTTTAGAATTTTTGTGAATCTAAACATATTGAAATGACAATCAAGTCGGGTAAAATGAAAGACCTAACTAACTGGGTATAATATACAACAACATTCAATTGCAGATGTTTATCCAAAATAATATTTAGTCATGATTGCTAGAGAAAACTACCCATATATCAGGAGGCTGTGTGATCCAGTGGTTAAACAAAAGGGCTTGTAACCAGGAGGTCCCCGGTTCAAATCCCACCACAGCCACTGACTCATTGTGTGACCCTGAGCAAGTCACTTAACCTCCTTGTGCTCCGTCTTTCGGGTGAGACGTAAGTGTAAGTGACTCTGCAGCTGATGCATAGTTCACACACCCTAGTCTCTGTAAGTCGCCTTGGATAAAGGAGTCTGCTAAATAAACTAATAATAATATCAGCCACTGTTATTTTTACTATAGTAGGATGTTCTATATGACACGTTCAAGCTCTGTTATAGTTAGGAAGCAAAACAGATGGAGTATGAAACAAATTTGATTGTTTTTTGTCTTTCTATATAAATAGATAGCACTGTATTTCTGAAAGTTTAAAAAAGACAAAAACTTATGTGAACTTTGTGAATTCAAATTTGACCTGCACATTTTAAAATCACAATACCATGTAGGGCATGCTTAGGGAGTCATAGTCATGTGCGTCATTTACGAAGATGTAATACCTGGTTTATCATCAATCCAATCAAACCAATGAGAAAAAGACATAGGTTCACCGTGTTCTCGTTTGTACTGTGTTGGCTGTCATTACAGTGTTTGACTCAGCATTTCTCCTTTGTACGGTTAAGTGATTTATCCTGTTACTGGGACGAGAGAGAGAGAGAGCGAGAGAGAGAGAGAGAGAGAGAGAGAGATCAAAAGGCGGTATTAGTGCAGCCCTCATGAAAGCATTAGAGGACACATGCAGGGCTGTTGTGTTTGTCTGTTACGCCTGGCTGTGAAATTCCCTCTTTCACATTTCTTAAGAGTTTGATCTGCTCCAGAGCAGTAGCAGCAGGTTGGCAGGTGAAGCCTGTTCTGAACCTGGGAATTAAATGGGGGAAATCCTGTTTGAACTTTTTTGTATTGAAAATACGAAATTAAATATATATTTATGCAAATATAAGAAACTGGAACAGTATGTGTCCTAGTGATGTTGGACCCTGTTTCCCACTGTGAGGCTTGCTGCATATTAAAACTGCTTGCCCTTATTTGGAAGAAGGCTGATTTATCTTCCAAAATATTTAATGAACAAAGGGGGTTCTCTTCTCATCTTGTATTTGGTACTGATAACCTGTGATGCAGTTTGCTTAGAATACAACCATTCATTTAAAGAAACTTTATTTGCTAGAGACCTAATATTGATTAAAGCTAGGCGCAAGTTAGCACAATCAGCTGAAAAGGGTTGAACAGTGTTGATGGGAATGTTTATATGAGTGGTAAAGCAGACCCCAAGAGGTTCCCTGCCTTCCAGAGAGTGTCAGGGGTAGTTTGATTCATGAACAAGCTAGTCGAGGTCTCATTATCCCCTCCCTCTCCACTACAAGTTTAAATTATTAACTAGATGGTTTTCAATATGTTATGCAAATGTATTAGCCCCCAGCTTATTTAGCTGCAGGCTGCCTTTTAAAAAGAATCCAGATTTTCCCCAAAAACAGTGCCAGTTGTTTACGAAGTCAAGACCTTCTTGCTTGCACCAGCCAGCTAACGACTTGTTTTATTGCTCTTACTCAGCTAAAAGTCATTCTCATCTCCTTTGCCAATGACTGGTAGTGAACCTGACAGACATTTTCCATTGTAGCTTTTTCAGTTTCCTTGTCAGAATTTTTTTTTTTTTTTTTTATCTCTAATGTAATTTATACCAACATGCACAAAAACCACAGGGTCACGTTTTATAGGAAAAGCAGCTGCTAAGAGACAAAAAAAATAAAAATAAAACAGATTGATGATTCTTTTTGTTTTACTCTGCTTTTCAAATTAATTTTGTTAATTAATTGCAAGCTATAGTGTGATTTTTTTTTTTTTTTAATACACAAGTATGCCATCTGTGCTTTTTTTTAAATGCCACCTACTCATAATGGCCTGGGACACCATTGCAGAATTGTGCTGTGTTCTGGGTTTCTACATTTACCTTCGCAGCACAACGTCTGTAATGGATATTGGTATCTAAGTGACAATATTGTCAGTTGCAGGGTTAAATCAGCTACCTTATCACTTGCATCATTATTTGCCCTGGTGCATGCTTAATATAGTTTTAATGATAAAATCTGCTTTTGCATTCTCGCTATCTCATTTTTAAGATGTATTATTTATGAGCGATGTTTTCATGTGCAACAGCTGCCACTGTTATGATTGCAATCTCGAATGTCTCCGATAAGGTGATTCATCTGTTTACTGTTTTTCTTTGTACAGGTTGTAAAATGTGTCTGCAAATTCTATGTATATTTAAACACACACATTAAACGGATCAATGAAATTTAACGCTTGCATCTCCCCCCCTTTTTTTTTATTCCAGGCCAAAACTGAGAATGCATTAGTTCATGAAGAACCTCAGACAGGCAGGTTCGAAAAGACCAATGGTTGTGAGAAGCATAAACCGAGTTTAACTCCTGAACACCCTGCTTTAGAACAGGAGGACCAGCGACTTCAGCAACTGGTGAGCGAGTCTCATAGCTCCTTAAACAACAAGTTCTGTGTTCGTTCATACTGAAGTAAGGAGTTTCTTGCTCTGCATAGTACCTGGTTTCTCGCACAGTTGCAGGTGAACGCATACATATGCAAGGAGATTATATAGATTGGATATAAAAGTAGTATGACCTCCAAGCATTAGGACATGAAAGAGCTTTGATCTGCAGTGTACAGTGCATCATGCAACAGCGCTGAAGAACCACCCTGCAAGTCCTGTTGTAAACGTTTGAGCTTTAGTGCGTATGTGCATGGTGCAGTTTACTCTGTTTTGTTGCAATCGAGGTAGAGCGTAACAGATTCCTGTCTGTGCTGTTATTTGATTAGACTAGTTCTCAGGATACCTCAACACAACTACACTCTAGAAGGAAAGGTTTGAGCAATACCAGAAATAACCGGTCAGATAATTTTTCAGACTTTATAAATAAAATAGTACACAAATAAACAAGTTTTTGGCAGTTTATTTAAAAACAAATTGAAAAGTTTGCTCTTTTGAAATTCAGCGATGCAATACCAAGGCAATTGCTCTGAAACCCTGTCGACCCGACACCGCTGTGTATGTGTCAGTAGGATGAGTTCAGAGCCTGCCAGGATGGAAGCTGAGCAGTTGGCTTTTTAATAATTAATTTTCCCTTTGCGGTCACAAAGCTGTGTGAAAGTCTGCAGCTCTTTATACCACGTAGACTGGCCAGGATTAAGCTGATGCTGAGGTGGAATTAGCCAGTGCCATACAGCACTTCTCTTATGTTCCTGTAATACTTGATTATTTTCTATTCTGGTAACCTGGTTCAAATAAGCAGATTCCCCTGGTCAGTGACCTATATGAAATGCATTTAGAATAATTAAAATAAGCACATTTTATAATATCCTTTCGTGTCTGATTCTAGGAACAAATTGTGTGGGATTATCATAGTCAGATTTACAGTTATAAAGGAACTGACACAGATGTTAATTTTATTTTGAGTGTGTGTGCAAAAAAAAGACATTATTCAAGTATTACATTTAAATAATCCTACAAGACATTTTCATTGATAATTGCAATGATCTATCGCAACTAATCTGGAACTTTGTGGTTTATCCAAAGGAAACAGAGCTTTGCAAAAAAAGAAAAGAATGTGAAAGTCTTGAGCACGAAGTACGGAAAAGACAGAAAAGATGTCAGGATTTGGTAAGAAAGTTTCCAGCTCTTCCCCACATTCCCTATTTTACTTTGTCATTCCCAAACACAGGAATACAGTGCAAAAATGTTACTCTATTTAAATTTTACATTCGGCTCTTATTTTATCACTGTATTTTGTTCTATGGTTTTCAGCAGAAAGTTGTTGATTTGAAGACTTGGTTATCTGGCTATATGTCAGGGAGTGTAATCTACTGTAATGCAGTCTGTGCATCAAGGATCATAAATAAAGATTGTAAGACTACATAAAATGATCTACAGGATTGTTTTGGTAGATGCTTGGCCAGTTGTGCGCCGCCCCCTGAGAACCCCCGGTCACGGTCGGCAATGACATAGCGTGGGTTCGAACCTGCGATCTCCAGGCTATAGGGCGCATCCTACACTCCTCGCGGAGCGTCTTTACTGGATGCGCCACTCGGGAGCCCCAAACACATCCTTTCTTATTGACAAGACATTATGGAAAGAGTCCTTCTTGCTAGTTTATAGCATCTATCTTCACTAAATAATCTGATAGGGGATGCCTCTCTCTCTCTCTGACTCTGTATCCATTCTGAGATCAAATCCCATTTTAATTGGCTTACGTTTCACTGAATTGATTATAATGAACTCACCATCTCAGGCGAAATACCCGGATACGTGTCCTTCTGTTCAAGGCATTTACTGTCCCGTTGGTAAAGCTTACCCTCGGTGAAAGGGATATAGAGGAGGCACTCCACATACACTGCCTGACCGCTTTATTGAGACCAGTCTACCCAATTGGATTTGACAGTTGGTGATCCTCTGCATGCCTCTCTGAACCGATTACATTAAATGTTAATGGACTGAATGGATCAACTTCCAGCACTTTCTGATCACAGCCTTGACAGGACATGGCACAGGACACACGGTGGCCCAACACTACATTTAGGTACAGGTCCTAATAAAGTGGCCAGTTTGACATTTATGTAGAGAAATGCTTATCCACAAAAATATTACTGCTCCATTCTCAATGGTGTGCTGGCTGTGATTCTTTTTATTTATTTATTTATTTTTCTTCTGTCTGTTAGGAGAGCGAGCTGAACGATGTTCGAGGTAGAAATGCACGACTAAAAGAGGAAACCGGACATCTAATCCAGAAGGCAGAGCTACTAGACCAGGTATTTCTTCATGGTCTCTCTTCGCGGTCTGTGTTTCTTTCTGGTCATACACAGCAGTAAAAAAAGCTGTAGTGTTCCACAGTTATTTATATTAAAATATAGATGCTTGGTGTCTGTTTACAGGGTTAGAAACTCCCACTAGTCCTGCACCCAGTCCTGGATTTAAGTATATTACTTAAATGATTATGATGAGCCAGGAGATTGAGCAGTCAGCCATGCTATTTGCATCAGGCTACAAAATGGCTTGCAACTGAAGTGTGTATTAGATTTTTATAGACAGTATCAGTTACTCCGTATCCAGACAGGGAAGTGCAGTGGAAAAATATGTGCATTGCAGTGTTACGTGTTGAACAATGACCTCCTTAACTATTTTATAACAAAAAGGATTCTGGATTAAATAAAAATTAATAAACTAAAGTGCATATGGCAAGCTCTTTAGCATCCCATAAACAGTAGCTGTGGTTTTAGGCATACAAAAAAAGATAATGCAGTTCAACTGTCTGTTTTCATAGTGCAGATCCAGATATTGGCTTACTATTGCCTAATTCCTAGATTTTTGCTCTTGGTTTATATATCGATTCAACAGCTGTGTAGAAATCTCTTGTGACAGTGAGTGCAGTGAGTGGACATAATTACCTGCCATAAAACTGTCAACAGGACAGCACTGATAAGGCATTTAAATTGTTTTGGGCCGATATTAGAAACCTGGGGGTGGTAAACTGCCGTAAAGTCTTCCAAATGTCCAATACAGTCGTCACTTTTCAGACTCTTCCTGATAAAACGTCAGTAATTTGTGCAGTAATTGGATATATAAGCATCTAATAACCGAGCACTTTCAAAGCCTGGCAGATATGCTGAACCAAAATGTTTCTCTTTTTTTTTTTTTTTTTTTTGGTTTCTCTTGTTGTCCAGGTCCAGTCTGAGAACGATGAGCTGAGGGATAATCTCTCTGCAGTAACTGCCCAACGCAATTCAGCTCTAGAGGAGAACCAGAGACTCCAAGCCAAACTGGATAACCTAGAGCAGGTCCTAAAGGTAAGCAATCCAGACATAAAACTGAACCATTTTAGTATGTAATTGGTGAGGTTTCTGTTTATAGATAGTGTCCTGGTAAAAATGCATGGAAGATCTTCATGTTATGTATCCCTGATGGACACAGTGCAGAGGGGTGTACGTCTGTCGATGCGGATGTTCCACACAGGTTTTGCATACGCTATCTATGGAACCGCATACCCAGTTAGCTCTAGTTATGTAAGTTATTGGGGCTATGTGGAAGCATCTGCTATGTGTCATGAAGTGACTGAGAATGCTTGTCCCATGTTTCCTGGTCTCTCCTCAGCAAATGCGAGAGGTAGCTGAGCGACGGCAGCATCTCGAGTCAGAACATGAGGAGGCGCTGAACGTTCTCAGACTCAAGCAGGATGAGGTTCAACGGCTGCAGAAGGTATGAGAAGTGATCGCCTGCAACCTGATTCTGGCCTGCAGTTACTGTGCCATTTACATGCATCACTATAGCAAAGGTTTACCTACAACACAGACACGAAACCTGAAATTGTGTGCCACTAGCATCAGCTGCTGATGCTTTTAAAAAGTCTTTACACACAACCGTAATATAATTATGACACCTCTGTAGTTAAATTTTATTAACTGTTATTCTTTTTTTTTTTTTTTTATCTCTGAACAAAGGCTCAAGTGGAGGCTAAGAGGGAACATGAGGGGGTGGTGCAGTTACTTGAGGTTAGTAGAGAATACCAGCTTTTATTGGATTTGATTTCATTATTTTTTTATTTCTTTTTTTTTTTAATGTATTTTTCGTTTTTATTTTTTACATTTTATGTGTTAACATCTTTTGACACACATGGTAGCCACAACCTATAACGACATATTATTACAAGCTACCAATCATCCCTAGTTACTGTATACATTTGAGAGCTTTACAATGCAGCCTAGGAGGACATCCTCTTCTGAGAGAACTATACCATCATGCAGCTGCAAACAGCTGGAATCCCCATGAAGCCTTATTCATTGTATCACTTTCTGAAGGGTAGACAGATTCATTTATTATTTATATGAAGTTTATTTTGCCTGGTTAGGGCCATTTAATTTTCTACCCATTAAAAATGCAAGTTCCTTTAGACAGCCTGGAGTAATGGGTCCCTGTGGTTGAGCTGTGGGTCTGTCCCTTTAGGGAACCAGGGGTGTCATTTGCTAGAGTACACACAACCTCCTGTTATGATGTTCATCTACAAAGTAAGGAAGTGATGCAATACGCACATTTTAAAAATGTTGAATCAAATAGAAAAATGTTTGATTTATATATTTTTTTTTCATTGGTTGTCTGCTCTTTACTTATAAATCTCATCCACTGTGCAACTGTGGGGCTAAATCTGTTCAATTTGACATCCTTTTTCTTACAGATATGTGTGTGTTTTTTTCATTTTAGTAAATTGAACCTGTATTTCATTGTAGGACTTGATCCAGCTAGTGTATCGGACGGAGATGGTATTGTCATTTTTGTTCCGTTTGAACTGTGCATTACATTTTAAAGGCTATGCATCGCAAATATTGTAACATACATTTTCAGGATTTCACATTTACAGGGTTATAAGAAGATATTAAGATATGTATTCTAAATGTAAATAGCTAGCAATATATGTAATATGTAAGCAACAGGAGTGGTCATCCGTATTGTGCTCTTTTAAATAGAGAAAGGGTTTCATTCTCATTGTGTCTTGATGTTAATTTCCCCGCAGACAAGGTTTTTGAAATCATGAACTCTACCTGAATAGTTTAACTTTTTACCAGTTTTATAATTTATATTGTATAATGTAGAGTATAAGGAGACATTCACAAAAAATGCAATACATACTTAAACAGGTACCAAAATGATTACGGAAGTTAAATCTGTACCTTTTAAATATGGAAAGACTTCTATTTTTATATGTTGATCCTGACGTCTGGGTAGCTTACAAAATGCGAAAACACATGTTTTGCTTTAGCAGTGTCCCTGGTCCTAACAGAATGAATAAACAGAGACTATTTTAAGAGCGAGAGGGGGAAAAAAACATATTTGCGATGCATTGTGGCCTTTAAAGCTCTGAATGTCAATGGCCCTTTCTTATTTAATCTATTAACCTTTTCTCTGGCTTGGATTATCCGCATGTTTACTGTTTTTTTATATCTATATATATATTTCAGTTTGTTTTTGTGATTTTTATTCTTGCTGCTAACCAGAACACATTGAACAGCATGCAGGTATCAGATATGTGTATTAGCCCAACCCCATCCCTTTCTAGATTGACCTCTTAGACCCTCTTGTTAGTTTGCACACTCCACGGGTGGGTCTCATACATGCGGCTAAGCTGCTTTTTTAAACTCTCTTTCAGTAGTTCACTATCATTAGATGTGCATTGTAAGTGGTCCCGGGTGTTAACGGTAACACTGTCGACGCAAATCTAGGAAAGATAACCATGTAAACACCATTGTGTATCAAGTCTTAGGCTGTGACTGAAATAGTGGGTAAAAAAACTGATCTCACTACACCTCTAGACTGCCATTGGGTGAAATGAGTAACCCTAGCATTGACGTGGCCACTTTAAGGAAACATGCCTGGGGGAAACTACAGTATGTACCATTGATCAATGAAATGCAACTGTAGACCATGTGGCAGAAGATGTATATATTTTCTCATTAAATTGCAATAAAAAATTACCAAGTCTGGGGCTAACAGCTGTACTGTAGCTGTATTTAGTAATTGGACTTGAGTTTCATTTCAGCCCTTATATGAATTAATCCCCCCCCCCCCACAGGATGTTGTGGTTCAGTGGTGTTTATACTGGGAACTGAAACTGAACCCTTTTCGGAAGCAGCATTGAAGCTGGTCTGCAGCTTTCTCTTCTACCCCCTTTTACTTCTTAAAAAAGGGTGTTGCAGATGTATTCAATTTGATCATTTAACGGTCAGAAGATTACTATTTGTCTCTCTTGTTAGGCCTTGGCTGTAAAATAGTTATATACTTTTGGCTGATGGCTTTTATGAAAATTACTACCCCTGAAATGATAGCATATTGTATAGACTTAGTACCAGTAGTATTTAATTATCAATAGGAATATATATTGTAATATTGGTAGTTGGTGTGGGGAGTAACTGTAATGGTTCCTTTTTCATTTAATGTTAAAAACGAAATTAGTAGCATTTAAAAAAAAAAAAAGACTGCGGCTAATGCAGAACATGTAAATCAGAAAGTGCTTAACAGTGCAAGTCAAATCTTACACGTCACAGCAACGCACTATTTGCATCATCTTGCTAGAAAATGGTGTCAAAAAGAGGGAATTAGCGATTTCGATAGCTGGATTTTCAAAGAATATTTTGAGCTGCAGCCTGTCCAAAAAAAAATATCTCTATAAAATATAAACTGTGCCTGAGAAGTAACTATTTGTACCTGTAACTAGTAAAAAATGTTCAAGGCAATAAACTAATATATCTATTACAATTTTGTTCAAGCAAATTGTAACTTGGATTACTTTTTTAAAAGTAACTTCCCCCACAAGAGGGGAACAAAGATAAACCCCCTCTTTCAATGGACAGGTTTTAAAAATGTTTGTAGTCCATTTGAGTTCCCACTAAAGCAATTCTGAAGCTTCATGCTTAACTCGTACTCAACCCTCCACTCTGCATTGTGTGTGCTTGTCTCTCTGTTTCACCCATTATTGTTTGTTTATTAATTTTGTTATTTCGTTTCTTATTTAGAATTTAATGAGGTTTTCATGTTTGTGTGTTTATTTGTTTATTGCCCTTTTCATGTAAGTTTTTTCCTTGTGATTATAAAATGATAAATGTGAGAGCTATACAAACTTAATTATCGGTGACATTATGGTAAGTAACGAGTTAAATAGGAAGAAAAATAATGAAGTAATCTCTGTAACGCCTTCAAAAAAAAAGCTTCTATTTCCACTATAATTGTAGGTAAAAGGCATACTATTACAAACACTTTGAAACCCGATTCATGAATAGAAAGTTGTAAAAGTGACACTCCAATGGATAACTTCTCCCTGCCAGGTGAAAGTTCGGGAGCTGGAGGGGAAATGTCGTAGTCAGAGTGAACAGTTCGCCCTTCTGTGCCATGAACTGGAGCGATTCCGTCTGCAGGCAGGGAAGATTAGTGTCCTGAACTCCGAGCCGGAGAACACCGTATCGGCAGAGCTAGACCTACAACCCAAGCTGACCCTCTACAATGGGGTGGAAGTGCCAGAGGAGAAAGGTATACTATTGTGAACAAGTTGTTTTGGGGAGAGAGTGTAAGGGAGTACCAAAGACTGCTATTGAGAAAGGAAACGATGACGCAATGTGTTTTTAGATTCTGTCTTTACCTCCTGATGCAGTCTAATACACAACTGATGGAGAATTTCTCGTGCAATGTTTTTGCATTGATCAGTGTTTGAGTCTTGGAAGTGGCTTAACGGCACAGAATGGAAGTCAGCGTTTATGGTACATAGTTAGAGGAAAATCGTGTGATCTCAAAATCACTTCCATTTTCTAACGTCTGTTTATAGATTCATGTGGTTCATGGACTGTGATCAGTCTGGGGGATGTCAGCTTGACGAGCCTGGAACTGGACAGCAGCTTTTTTTCTGAAATATCTTCGCAGGGTACAGTTTTTAATATGAATCAAAGGGAGAAGATCTCTTTCACTTTATAGAGGGCTGTTGCCTTGGGTGGTGATTTCAACAGAATGGGACCACACTTTAAACAGCGGGAGACACAGGTTTATTTTACATGCACTGGAGATGGTGGTACAGGATCAATGTTCACCGGGACATTTATTTATTTTAATTTTTGTACTCGCTTACATTTCATGTGTCTTTTGGTTTGCATTTCAGTGTGAGGCAAAACAAAAGAAACATCCCCATCTGTTCCAATGGCTTGGAGCCGATGGTGGTTGTGGTGACGTAGCACTGTACCTCTTTTTTTAAATGGAATCTTTGTGACCAATGATTCTTTCACCCGTACAGAGGTGGAAGCAGCTCCCCTGTCTGCTCCTGCTTCCCCAGCAGCAGAGACTCCTAAGGAAGAGCCCGTTTCAGAGGAGGTGTCTGTTCAGCACATAGAGTCCACAGCGGTCAGCACGGAATCAGCAGAGGAACCGACTCCCACTACTCCCAAATCTGAATCGCAGCAAGTCACTCCCAAATCGGAGTCCTTTCAGCACAGCACCCCAAAGTCCTGCCCTACACCGGAGGTGAGAATCACACTTGATTTCCTTCTTTTGGTTTAATAAGAACTGCCATAGAATGTTCAAAAAGTGCCTAAGGTGTAAATTACTTTCTAATAGGTATATATCACTCCTATATATATTGCTTTTTGTTTTGGTCAGCAACTTTTAGATGCACTGCAGTAGCAAGGAAAGGCAAAATGTGAAGCCCTGCTTTGTGGAATAACCCCAGGCTGGAAAACAGCTGGGCAAATGTCGTATTTAGTGAGAAAATCCAATGACAGCCCTGGATTATGCTGCTAGTAGTACTAGTTTTTAGGACTTATCCTTAACTGTAAAAGGTTTTGCTGAAAACATTTGTGTATTTTGGTAAATTTTGAAACATTTGTATTTGCCACGACAAAGGGGGCAAAACCCTAACAGAAGTGAACTAGTACCTGGGACATACCGCAGCAGCTAATTCAGTATATGCTATGTTATATACTGTGGCATATACTCATAGAACAGTAGTTTTGTTTTGTTTTTTTACTTTTCTTTAAAACATTGATATTTGAATGGTTTTCTTTTACCACTTTGTACCCCTTTTACTGGTGGTTTATTCCCAGGTGGACACAGCGAGTGAAGTTGAGGAGCTGGATATCGATGTGTCCCCGATACCTGAACCAGAGAGTGGAGCCCCTGCTAAACTGCAGGTTTTCATTGCACGATACAGGTACAAACAGCATTGATCCATAGCACAGCAAGCCGTACATTAACATTGCACAGTGCAATCCAGATTACCGCTTTGATTACTAATTCTTTAGAAGTACTGACCAGGAAATACGATATACTTATTAAGACTCCCCTATATGTGTTAGCAGGTCAGCAGCAGAACTTTCAAGACCTTGTGTGTCAAAGATCAGAGGTGCTGACTTGATATTTGCAGGTTTTCTATATATATACACCTTGGGCTGTTTTTTTTTTTTTTCCTGCTAACCTTGAACTTTGACCAATGTGGCTGCTATATGTGAATCAGTCATGTGAACTAGTGGCATGCATGTACCTCGCCCACATAGACACCATCTTCTGAGGTGACCTTCATCAGCATGCTGAGCCATGTGGGATCCTTTTGTTTCTGTTCACAAAAACACTGATATCTGGTTACTGAAATTCTCAGCCGGGTCTGAAAGAAGGACTGGAAGCGCAATCTGCCTGGTGATTGACACTGATATGTGTCTCAGCTTGAGCTAAGATACAAGGACAAGGGGCTCCATAGTTCAGATCCGTGCTGGGTACGCTGGGTGGAATCCTTGGCAGGTCACCTGCTTTTGACTTGACTCCAGCTGTAAAACTGTGTGGTAGCCGCATCCCAACTGGGGAGATCAAATACAATTGGAATCGGTTTATGGGAACAACAATGAAGCCTGTGTTTGTTTGTTTGTTTATTTATTTATTTATTTATTTATTTTTATTTGTAGTTACAATCCTTTTGATGGTCCAAATGAAAACCCTGAGGCTGAGCTGCCCCTCACTGCTGGAGAGTACATCTATGCATGTGGAGATATGGACGAGGATGGCTTTTATGAAGGTTGTATCAAAGACTGTTCTTATTAGTTAGTTGGTGAGGAAGGCAAGATCAGTTCAGTATATGTAAAGTTCCAGTTGTACCCTTTAAACTTGAAGTACGATACACGACGTGAAAGTTTTTTTGAACATGTTGCAGTAAACAGTTGCTTGAAAATGTTGCAGTAAAAAAGTGGCCTTGTGTTTCATGGTCTTAAAACGAATTGGGATTAGAAGTCAAAGGTTAATCTATTTTATACAAGTAAAATGTCATCCTCATGAAACATGGGTTTAGTTATTACAATTGGCAGCCCACAACAGCCACATCTTTGGGAAATCATAGCAGTTTGTAATTTGCAAAATTCACAACTGGGAAATACAGAAGCAGTAGCTTAATTGCAGAGGGATGTTTGCATGTTCTCCCACACACACTGACTCTGCCTGTTAACATTTCCCCAGGGGAGCTGATGGACGGGCGCAGAGGGCTGGTCCCATCTAACTTTGTGGAGCGAGTGTCCGACGATGACATGATGAGCTTTCACCCTCCGGAGGTCAGCGACCTTTCCCACAATTCCTACCAGGAAAGCAGCTTCCACAGCAGCAGCGAGAAGAACCTCCGCCTGAGTGTGAACAGCTCGGACAAGACAGAGCTCTCCGTGCCAGAGGAGGAGGAGGAGATGGGCCAATCCCTGGGAAAAGCAGGGAGCCTGATGGCCAACGGGTATGATCTAGACATGGAAGAGGTAGGGGATGACATAGTGCCTTACCCACGACGGCTGACTCTAATCAAACAGCTTGCTAAAAGCATTATCATAAGCTGGGACTCTCCACTGGTGCCGGCTGGTTGGGGGAACGTCTGGAGTTACAACGTCTACGTGGATAAAGAGTTAAGACTGAATGTCCCGTTCGGCTCCCAGACCAAAGCAGTTTTAGAACGGCTGGACGTCAACCTCAAGACCTATCGAATCTCTGTACAGAGCCTGACGGAGAAAGGGAACTCGGATCTCCTGCAGTGCAGCTTTCTGGTGGGGCGGAACGTCTGTGTGGCCCCAACGCAGCTGAAAGTAGAGAATGTGACGGCAACTTCAGCCAACCTCACCTGGTTGCCAAGCAACAGTAACTATGTGCACGCAGTGTCTTTAAATGAGGAGGAATACGAGGTAGTGAAGGCCGGGTGCTACTCGTACTGCCTCAGTAACCTGAGGCCAAACATGAGGTACAAAGTGAAAGTGGAGGCCAGGCCGCTGCAGACACCATGGGAGTTACCTTTGGAACGATGGGAGCGCAAATGTACTGTGACTGCATTTACTACCTTGATGGCAGGTGAGCATGTTTGGGTGGAAGCTAAGCCACCATTCTAGTATAACCTTAAACAGGTGTGTCAGGTTGTTTTTACATTGACACATTTGCAAATGATGGAACATGGAATGATTTGTCAATAAATATTATTAAACTGGACTAACAGTTAAACTACAACATCAACAGTTAACAGCGTGTTCTTTTAACCTCTGTTTGATTTAGTAGTTTTGCCGGTTACAGTCTCTATCTGGACTGTAAATATGAAATGCAGGGGAAGCCATTCATAAAAAGGCATCCTCCAGACAAAAGTTACAAAAATTCAAGCTCAAATCAGCTGCCTTGTGTAAAATGATTCATTCACACTAGTGTTGTAAACCGTGAGACATCTAATTTTACCCAACGCTGCAACAGAAATAATTTATTAATAATAATGCTAATAATAATAATGCTAATAATAATAATAATAATAATAATAATAATAATAATAATAATAAATAACAATAATAATAATTCTACTACAACCAGTTGTTAAAAGGTCAAACCCAGTCATTGTCTGATTTCTGAGTCACTTACAGTAACAGAAAGTGGAGTGATTGCTGTTGTTTCTCTGCAGGGCCTCCCGATGCCCCCCTGGACATACAGGTGGAGTCCGGCCCCTCCCCTGGGATAGTCCTAGTCAGCTGGTTACCGGTGACCATTGATGCAGCAGGCACGTCTAACGGGGTCCGTGTTACGGGATATGCCGTCTACGCAGACACACAGAAGGTAAGAGTCATTGAAGATTTTATAATGCACCTCCTAACTCACATTTACAATGTGCCTGCCAACATTTTCATGAGCATCATTGTCCAGATGAACATCTTCCCAATTTTAATTCTGTTTATCTTTTATACAGTTGTAAATGATTGTAGCCGCCACAACCTTGCAAAAGCCATGTATTTACCTTGCTTACTGTGTCTTTGCTTCATTTCACTCTACTTTACTTCTGTGCACCGTTACCATAGTATGCAGTTGTAAACTTGTAAAAGGGAACCGCAGAATTCTATTTGAACATTTCTTGTGCTGTGTCCTTTTATGCCCCTAGAGTAAAGTTGCATCTACTGCATCTGAAGAGCCACGCTGTATTTCGTGCCTATTGAATCACATCATGTACTTAGTGGTTTTAGGCTTTGAGGCATATGGGAGTTATAAAAATAAATATGTATAGTTTGCATTTGCTGTTCATAGATGTTGAAGATCAATGAATTGGGCAGACTAGATCAAATGAAACTGCCAATCTCAAACTGAGATTAACTTCTCCAAGATATTCATACCTGCTGTTTTAGGATTTCTGCCATCTGTTGGACTGACATTTGCAAAGACTTTTTTAAATGAATTTTTCTGAATAACACTTAAATACATGCACAGGAACAGTTTATTTCTCCAAAGAAAATAGCAGTAGATGTTTTTGTTTTTTTAAAGTATACAGTTGCAGACAAAAGTATTGGCACCCTATGCTTATTACTGTATATCATAATTCAAGGTAACAGATTAAGGACTACCGCATTTAGTAAACTTTTTAAACAGTTTTTAATAAAACAAAAAGCAAAATACACAATTTCTAGTAATTTAAAAAATAATCTTTATATAAAAAAAAAAAAACTTATTTCATTTAAAGTGTTCGTTAAGAAGCAGGGCTGATCTCTGTTCTCTGGGATCGGTAGCCCGCCCACTTCTGTTCTGGATTGCTCGGCGTAAAAGCGATTGTAGCTCTAGGCTTGTGAGATCGGAGGACTCTCATACGCTGTCAGAACGTCTGTGCTGTGTGGGGACCCACTGCGGTGAGGAGAAAAAACTCCCCAAAAAAACATTATTGGACATTTGAAATGGGGAGGGGGGTTGTTTATAAAGTATTCGTTCATGACAAAAGTATTGTCCGCTCAGACGATTCTCCTACTTCTGTAATTTTCTTTGGACGTCTACTTATTACAAGTGATTCTATATTTCTTTGATGCTGTTCTGTAACCTTTTCCTTTGTTGTAGTGCTTTTCTCAAATTTCCAACACCTTTGTCTTGACCATCATCTACTGTGTTGCCAAAACGTTCTTCTTTAACAGATGTTGGAAATGATTTTTTTTGGCTATCAACTTTATAATGCAGCTTAATTACTGTGTAATGGTTTTCAATCAATGAATATATTTTTAAATTAGTTCTATTACATGTGTACAGACTTTTAATGTAAAGGTGCCAATATGTCATGAACAAGTGTTTGAAATGTAAGTGCTTTTTGTGTTTTTTTTTTTTGTTTGTTTTGTTTTGTTTTAAATAAATAATGTTTGTTGAACTACCAGAAATTTTGTATTTTGGTCTTTGTCATATTAATTAGTGGCTAATGTTCAGTAAATGCTTGTATTTAATATGTTTTCGTGAATTGTCTTATCTTAAGGTGCTGAGCTTTTTAGTGTAATGAACCTTACTTTTAATATCCAATAATATATTTCTTCCAGGTTTTAGAAGTTGCCTCTCCTACCGCTGGGAGCGTGCTGGTGGGCCCATCCCAAATCCACTTTCTCCAGGTGGCCAAGGAACTAACGATCCGGACAATGTCTCCGTACGGAGAATCGGTCGATTCCGTGCCTGTCAAAATCCCATCACAGTTGTTTCGTCCCACAGCCCACTGCCAGCCTCTGCAAATGCTCCCCAGTGCCAGCAGCACCTCTGATGTGTGTGTCCATACTGTACCACCATACAGGGACGCTCTGGAGAACACTACTGCCAAAACCCCAGCACTGCTTACTGCGATGCTCCAGTTTTCACCACTAGGTGCCACCCCCAACTCTGAGGCGGCTGAACTCCATGATCTCAGTAGCAACACAAGTGTCCTCTGCAAGGAGGACAGGACTCTGCACATAAATGCAAGAACCGATCCTTTATTGGACGCTACGTCAGTATCCAACACTATTGCAGATGGGGACTTGATGTCGGCAGCAAGATCAGCTTTCCATGAGGTCATTGATTTCTATTTTAAGTCTGTTTACATATAAAGGAGTTCTGCTTGCAAACATTCAATGTATATTGATGGTTACCTTGTTAAAGCTTATGTTTGGATGTACTGTTTTTTTTATATACAAGTCCTATGTAAATGTAGATCCCAGGAAACAAAATTTAAATTATGAATTCTCTTACAGGTTTTGTTTTCTGAGCATTGTTTTTGTCTGAATATTTATCGCAGCAGTGTTAGTTGCTGATTTTTTTGCATGCTCAGATTCAGATCTGTTTACACGCATATATCTCCTTCATGGGGGGAAGCAGAATTATCCCTCTTCTTTATCTCTAAACTTGAGTGTAACACAAAACATTTCCCAACAGGCTGACATCCCCGAAGAAGATTTAACCAAAGACTCTGAAAACAGCAGTGTGAAACGTCCTACTGCCACCATTGCCGACTTTCTGGAAGAGGCTGAATGGACGGAAGCCGCTGACAGCTCTGCGGCTGACGTGGCTGTGGACCGTTCTGACAGCTTGCTGACGGATGAGGCTAGTGCAGACACTGCTGCCCTTGTAGGCAGCCCCATCCAAACACTGGAAGCTGTAGAGTTGGAGCAAGAGGCAGAAGAGGAGAGCTCCAGGGGCAAGGTCAGGCTGGTGTCTGTAGAAGAGTTCCTGGACGACACCCAGGAGGAATCTGAGCTCAGATGCAAACCAGAGCAGGAAGAGAGTCGCCTTAAGGGACCCGAGAAAGAAAAGGAGGTTAGAACCACTTGTTAATCACTTAATTAACTAATATGCCAGGGAGTAGGTCTTAAAAACAGCTCATTTTCCTCCCAACAATAATACCATCTGTTAGTCACCAGATTTTGTTTTTGAACATTTGTTTTCCGTTGACTTATAACTGGATGTAATAATTGCTTTTAATGATAAATATTTTCCAACAGACAGATTATTATTATTATTTTTTTTATTTCCGCCCCGTTGACGTATAGTGTAGGAAGTTTGCATTGTAGCACTAGGATGGAAATAGTCATATCAACAATAGTATTATTGTTATAATGTCATTAACCTTTATGCTGTGGTATTCCACATACTGTGTACATACTACCTTTTCATACAGTAGCACTGACATGACTTGGGATCTGCTTACATTTGTTATGATGTATAGTCCTTATATTGTGGAATATAAATATGTTTTTGTTTTTTTTTGTTTTGTTTTTTGGTGTGTTTTTTTTTTTTTTTTTTACCTGTTTTAAGCAGAAAAAAAAATCTAGAAATACCACAAAAAAAGCTACATTTTTTAATGAAAAATGTTTCAACTAGAAGTCGTTTTCCATGTCTTTTGGACATGGAAAATTTATTTTCAGCACTATTGCCTGTTTAATAGTTACAGAAGAAAACAATCTTCATTCATTTTTGATTGGAATAATGTTGACAAAAAACTAGTGTGGGTAAAACAAAAATAAACGTGTGAAGAAAGACAAGCCTTCCGTCACGCCATCGTTGTGTATGCTGTGCCTCATTTGAATGATCACATATCGTTGGAGGCGTATTCCTAACTTGCCTTGTTTTATTTAGGAGTGTCTTGAGCTGCCGGAGCCCAGGAGAGACCATCGGCTGAATGAATACCGGGCCGAGAGCAGCCGCGGCTCTGACCTGTCCGATATCCTGGAGGAGGATGAGGAGGAGTTGTGCTCGGACACGGCAGTTAACGAGGAAGGAGAGGAGCCAGCAAGCGGCCACAGCATTGGAGAGGCAGGAAAGGTAACAGAGGAATAGCTGCATTTCATTTTAGCAGTCTAGGGTTTGGGTACTGCTGCTGGGGGTAGGAAGTAAGAGCTGTATATGGTGTATTACTTTATCTTCTGGTGATGAGGATTTCATCTGACTCAGGCTAGTGAATAGAGAAATCAGCAGACACTGTCACCTAAATTATCGCAATAAAGTAGTGTGTTTTCTTAACTCCTTTCCCCATCATAAAATTGTAGTCAGAAGTGAAACTGAGGCATCTTCTGCCTTCACCACGGATCACCTCATACAAGACAACAAAAGATTAACCTGACTGTCTTCTAACCATAAATGACTTGCAGTAGTCCTATATTGTGTTCTAAGTTGGTACAATAAAGCCCTTTGCTTTAGTTGGCCAATATGTTGTGGTACTTTGTTCTTTTGAATACTATGTTGGTTTTCTCTTTAATTTTCTTGAGTTGTTGAGTTCTTTGGTTGATTTTCGTCTTATGTTTTATTATGTTTCCTTTTTTCTTGATTTTTGTTTTTTTTGCATGCACACTCAACCCTCCCTCTCCCCTCATGTCCTCCCGACAACACACTCCCCTGCTCTGTCCCTTCTGCTGCCTCCGGACGCTCAGTCGGACATGTGGGAGACGGACAGCGACGAGGAGATCCTAGAGAAGATCCTGGAGCTTCCCCTGCAGACCCACCACAGCAAGCAGCTCTTCAGCATCCTTGAGGTCACCGAGGAAGAGGACGAGAGCCAGGAGCTGGAGGAAGGGGAGCAGCAGAGTAGCGCAGAGGTGCCAGGCCATGGGTTGGAAGAAAGGGCTTCCTTCCCAGAGACTTATAACTGTGCGAACAAATTATCAGCAAATCCTAGCTTTCCAGGAGAAGACTGCATTACCCACAGCGAGGTGTGCGACACTAAAAGCATCAAGGCGTCCGACGAAGCAACACACTTTAATCACAAACCACACCGCACGAGGGAGCGGAGCTCACAACTTCTGAGTCAGACCTGTGAAAACGAAGCGCAAGACCATGTCAGGTACAGTACTTCGCATGGCAGGAACAAGCTTCACACTCACAAGGACCATCACTCTACCTCCCTTGAAGCTGGGAGCAAAACCTGCAAGTTTCCAGAGGAAAATTTTGACTCAGAGGGCAGCATTTACATCCAGGACAGGGTTAGGAGAGCCCACAACAGGGAACAAAAGGGGACGCATTTCTTAAAAGAAAGTGCTGATAAGACATTAGGCTGTAGCCCAAGGATGAGACAAGAAGCTCTGCTGATGAGCCAAAGGGACATAATTTCTTCCGAACTGCTAAAGACGAAATTGGCACAGAACAAATATTACAATACCAAAGGCTCAAGAAGGAATACGCTTTCCAGTGCTAATGGGATTGAAATCGATATAGAATACGGTACTGAGGACGATGAGGACACGCTCCCCTGTGGTCCAGCGGTGGTCCATCTCGGGCAGATGCGGGCCGACTGGTGTGGGGATGGCCCTGAGTCAGAGGGCTGTGAGGAACTGAGCGACTGCTCCAGCCAGTGTGACTCTGTGCAGTCAAACGGGCCCAAGAGGGAGCTGAAGAGGCAACATGTGGTGGACGACGATGTGTTTGTGTCAGGCGCTAAATTGCCCCATCACCACCATCGCAGCAGGGGTACTTCCGGGACACTGAGCCCCCACTCGAGAGGGAAAGGGGGCACAGAAGCTGGAGAAACAAGGAGGCTTGATTTACAGAAAACAGCAGGGCGGAGGGCAAAACCTGAGCATGGGGCGAAGGGGCACCCTGCAGACGATTCATACGCGAGGGTGCGTTTCCTTTTGATCTGGATGTCCGCTTTCTAACACCAGTTGTGTTTTGTAGATGTAGCATCCTTTTTTGTCATCTTTTGCCATTCTGTTGTGGTTTTTTATAGAATGACCACTGAGTGGTCTTTATGCCCAGGTTTGGCTGTATATTTCGGTTGGTTTCCGTCGGATACAATAATGTAAACTGAAGTTTTTGCCCCGACAGGAGACCGTTGCCAACGGTGACCCTCGACTGCAGCACTCAGCCGAAGTCCTGGGAAAGACCGGCCGAGCAGAAACCAGGCCAGCAAAAGGTAATACTAACAGTATCTTGGGATATAACAGCATGACGTTTTCAATGTCGTCCCAGCGCAGTGTGTTCCGCTGCTGTTCTGTTGGAGATGTATCTCATCACTTTTGGAGGAACAGCATGGGTATTGACCTCCATGCCCTAATCAAAGCTCAGAGCTGCAAGCTTTAATCCCAGCTAGAGCTTAATGCACTATGCATATTTTTTTTGAGTAACATTTTCCATAAATAATTGTTTTCTTTTATTTTTTGCACTATATATGTTTTTATTTATTTATTTATTTATTTATTTATTTATTTATGTATGTATGTATGTATGTATGTATGTATGCAAGTTAGTGTACAGTACTGTACCTGTTCGTGTTCCAAAAGATCCACATATTCACTGACCTGAGTAAAGATCTCTAATTTGAGATAACATTGCCTTCACCCCGACTCAACCACAACTAATCCAGAAGCAGACATTGCCAAGCAGCTGCTCTTAAAATGCAGGTCAATAAAAAATGATCTAAAAGGCTGTGTTGCTTGCAGTTCCAAGTCTCTTACAGTTCAAATGAGTTCCTTCAGGCTTTACAGGCTTAAGATGGTTTAGAAGAGCTTAGTCTGAATACCCTGCATGAGGACACACACCTAAGATCTAATGTAACGTACGTGTACTTCGATGCAGAAGAAGTTGAGCTTTCAACGAGAGCTGTAATGATGAGTGTTCTACTGTACCTCTATGCAGAAGCCCTGCGGACTGGGAACCCGGGCATAACTGAAGGTTCAGAGGCAGAGGGGATTATCCAGGACAATGCTGTCCGGATTTTTGTCGCCCTCTTTGCGTACGACCCTGCCAGCATGTCTCCAAACCCTGACGCTGCAGAAGAGGAACTGCCGTTCAAAGAAGGACAGATAATAAAGGTAAAAAAGTGTATTGCAGTCCTGTCATTTTTATGTATTTATTTTTTAAATGTTGTACATTCATACATTTCTCTGTGAAGCATGATAACATGTATACCGTTAATAAATGTTCACGCCTTACCACATGGGAGTGGAGACAATCTGAAAACCTGTGGTATGATAATGTGACTTAAAACTTAGTTCACCATTGAAGAAAATGAGAAAGACTTGTGAATTTTGTTTGTGAATTATTGCGTACCAGAAAGTGACACATACTTGGAGGGTACTTTATAATGCAACATGTCAAGCTGTAGCCAGACATTTCAGACAATCGTTTGAGTGTCTTATCATTTTTAACTTTTGAATGTGTGAATGCTTGAAGGTATGGCTAATTCACGGAGCACTGGCTGTGATGTCGAGTTGACGAGATGACGTGTCCTCTTTTGCAGATCCATGGTGATAAAGACGCAGACGGGTTTTACCACGGAGAGTCCAGGGGTCGATTTGGCTACGTCCCCTGCAACATGGTGTCTGAAATCCAGGTGGAGGACGAACAAACCAGGGACCAGCTACTTCAGCAGGGCTACCTCTCAGCTGAGGCCTCTGTGGAAAAAATAGGTACCTGAATCCAGTACTTCAGCAGGCACTGTACTCTAGAAGAAGCCAAAGATGAGTGCATGACAGACAGGGTGTCATAGGATGCAACAGTGTAGAATTGAGAAAAACCCTGCTCACCCAATTTACCTGAAAAAAGTGCCCAGTGGCCAAAAACAGCTTATTAACAAAAGCAGCGATATACAAAACCATCTTTTTACGAATCTTTACTCTTATCTACATAGATGTCCATTTTTTAAAATGATCCATGTGTTTTCTTTTTTTTATTATTATTATTCTTAGTGTTTTGTTTATTACTACATTAATTTATTCTTTTATGAAGTTTGTTTTGATATTTTCTAAAGGAATAAACCTTTACTATAACAGATGTTGGCCTCGGTTTTAATCCGTAATGCAACTCTGATTGGAGATTAAGAATTTAAGCACTCACAAAATACATCATTGGGGTCTCCTTGTGATCCGCTTTCAATAGACCCTGTGTGAAGTAAAGGGTCCCCTTGAATGTCCAGTTATCCCATGATTCCCAAAAGTAGTTAAGATTTGGATGTTGGACTGACTGCCAGGTGAATCTTGGGTGCACTTAATACTGTCAGATTGGCTGTATGTTCACAGATTATGCACTGAACATAAAACCACTGGTACTGACAATGTTACACAGTGTGATGCTTCCCAATACTGACCATTACAGTTGGTGTCTAAGACCTGCATAATTAACAGCTGTTTATAGTTGCATAACTACACAAAGAGCTACAGAGAGTAAACCCAGTAGCACTTCAGTTTACCATTTCACTCCTCAACACTCAAAATCAGTTTCAAGCATGTGTTACGATTTAAGGTGCTGCAGTTTCTACCTGAGCACAGTTCAGAATGTTTTTGCAGATTACCATTTTTTTTTTTTTTTTTCAACGGATCCCTTGACAGGTGGTTAGTAATAACACACACATTCAGTTGGGAGATACAGGACGGGCACTATCATACTGCTGTGTTACTAGTCATTGGTTTGATTATTATTTTTGTATTATTATTATTTTTTTTACTTGGCTCTCATTCTGTCTGTCTTTTTGCCTCTTGTCTGCTTCTTTATTTTCCTTTCTCTATTCTATTTTTTGGACCTTGTAAGGCACTCGTTCACATGCTCAGCTTCCGCGCCGGCCCATTCCACCGCCGAAACCGAGGCGATCCAAGAAAGGTGTGTCTCACTTCATGCTCTGTCTCTTTCTGTTGCCAGTTTGCAGTGAAGTGAAGGAAGCTTTGTCTAAGGGGAGGAAGGGGAAACTACCCACTAAAGAATCTTAATTTGCCCTTGCTTTCCAAGAGTTATCAAACAAACACGTGGCAGCTCTCTTTTTGTATTGTTAATTTGTAATCGATTTAGAAATAATCAGAATTGTTTTACTGCTACACAATAGTAGTTCATTCAACTATCAGTGAGAAATTGAAAATCATTTTTCTCATCACTCACTTAAACGCAGTACTCCTTTTCTAAATGATCCGTCACTGAAACCATTGATGCCTGCACAGTCCTCACCCTACACCAGGAGTTAATGATACCAAGACTTGCTTCACAACACAATGTACTAATTTTATCACTTGAGCCGCAGCTTATCAACTAGCACATCGCACGCTACTAATAGCACCCTGCCTCTCTGATAAAGCTTCCATCTTGATTTCTTATCTCTTTGTTTATATTTGCTGTGTCTCCGCAATGTCACTTCTTGCTGCTTTTACTTTGGCAGTTTCTTCTGGGCTGCTTTCAAAGCACAGCAGTTAACCCTAACGAGCTCCCTCTCCTTCCCCTTCTCTTAGTTAAATCTGCTGGTGTCTGGGAGGAAAATGTAAACTCACATAGAGGTTAGAGGCCCTTTTTTTTTTTTTTTTTTTTTGTGCGGCTGGTTCCGTATGTGAATCACAGGTTTAAATTGTGGGATTTAGGTAATTACCATTTACAAACTCTTAGAGCTCACTTCATCTAAGGACTACATGCATGACATTATAAGACATCCCCACCTACCTGTGTCTAGGTTACATATTTCAACATCAGCAAGCCCTGCAAGAATGCTAATCTGATTTTACTTTTTAGAAAACTGTGTCATTGCACAGGGCTCTTGCGATCTCTTTCACCACCAAGCCTCATCTGCTTTATTCAGAATACAGTATCTAGGCAAGCCTTCTGTTTTGTGTTTTTACCTCAGCCTCTCCTCTGTGCATGTGAAAGGTGTGTGCATTGCCTGTTTGTGCATTAGTTTTACGCATGGTATATGCATAGATGTGTGCTTTACCCAAGGGTATAAAGTTGCGTGTGTGTCAAGTCTGTAATTTAATAAGCATGTGCATTAACTATGTGTATAAACACAGCTTATTCATTACCTGTGTGTGTGTGTGTGTGTGTGTGTGTGTGTGTGTGTGTATATGTAAGTGTGCATTTCCATAGTCTACATACATAAAGTAGCTATGTGCTGCACTTCCGGTGGATTTTGGTAGCTGTATGCATTACATCTGTGAGTATATCTACAAAGGTATGTAACTTAACCATTTTGTAAGTGGCAATCAATAGTAAAACGATACCAATTGAATGACCACACATGTTTTTTCATATCAGAAATCAGATTTCATGTCATATCATATTGTAAAAGTTGCACAATTGGTGAGGAATTTGCCCAAATGATGCAAAGTGGAGTAATGTTGTTTTCAGGTCCAGTTTGCCATTTTAATTTATTTGATCAAAGACTGGTAGCATAAGTATGTATCTATAATCTTTAGATGATTTTGATCAGAATAAAGAATTTTAAAAAAAAATCAAACACAACAGCTTATCTGTTTTTTTGACATACTCAAATAAAGACAAAAATGCTTGTCATGAACTATCATACTGTTTTTCGATCCTCCTTCTTTTTTTTTTTTTATTACTTTGTTCCATCGCTGTGCAGAGTGCAGCCGGCCCAGCAGTGGGTCTCAGCGCATGACTCGTCCTCGCAGGATGGTTGCTGTCTTCGACTATGATCCGCGGGAGAGCTCCCCAAATGTGGACATTGAGGTGATTGTTTGATATGCTTGTGTGGAGGGTTTTTAGTTTATTGACGGCCGCTGGATAGCAGAAGTTTAACACAGCAATGTTTGCATTTCTACACAGGCTGAGCTGACGTTCAGTGCCGGCGATGTCATCGTTGTGTTTGGAGATATGGACGATGACGGATTCTTTTATGTAAGTGTTTGCTGAAACAGGAACCTTTTTTGGGGGGCTTGGAAAAAAAAACTATCAGAGTCTGGTATGAACATATATCCCCAGCATCTCAGCTCTGTGTACTGTATAAAAGAACTGTGCGATATTCAAATGGACTGTCACAGACAGTTGTTTACCATCTGTGCAGGAACACACGTGCAAAAACACTGAGCAAAAGCATGGTGCGTAGCAGCTATTTATAGACCTGACGGTTTTAGAACAGGCTACAAAGGATTCTTGTCTTTTGAAGCAGAGCGCTTTCAGTTCATAGAAGCTCCTATAGAAGGGATTGTGTTCGTAGTAGATTGTTTACCTGCAGGTTGTATCATCTCAATGCATATTTAAATATTCCTGGTAATAAAGTGTGGCTACTTTTGTAGCATGACAAAACACCAATAATATGATGTGTGCAATAAACTGCATGCAGAGATGGTTTCATCAGGAATTACAGTAGTATAAAGACAGGCAATGGGGAACAAAAGAATCCACTGAAAATGTCTGTAAATGTTCTTTTGAAAACAGGGAGACCTGAATGGACAGCAAGGCTTGGCTCCGTCTAACTTTCTGCAAGCCTTACCCGAGAATGGAGAGGAGGCTGCTGGGGGACTTTCAGAAGAGAAAGTGCTGCCGGCGGAAAGCAGAAGAGAGTCACAGGTTAGTCAACAGAGACAGGAGCTACTCATTACCAGAAATGATATTGCACATCAATTATCTCTCAATATTACACATCGAACATTAAGTATTGAGAGCAGTTCACACAGTAAAGAACGTGTTCAGTTTAGTGCCCACGTTACCTTACTGTGAATAAACTGAATTTAATTACAGCGCTGCATGCATTACAGGTTTGTAATGTAAATTGTTCCCAGCTACTTGCATCACTATAGCAGTGACTAGTTGGGATCTGTTACTGCAGGTATGGTATAGCCTATTCACTTAACCCTGTGTTCCACTATAGTGCTACTGACTTGCAGTTTGTATTCCTTCTCCAAATACTGTTAATACTGCACTTTACTCACAATAGGGTTGAGTAGTCTGGGGTTAGTATACGCTGTTGTGAACTAGCCTGGGAAGTACTATCTGTACCTGCAGTATTGGTAATTATGTGATGTTAGTCTGGATTCATGTAAATGTACATCTACTGGTCTGTTCAATGAGTATAATATAAACCTTCAAATTCAGCTGTGTGGCTGCCAGCTGTTATATCTAATGCATGAAAGCACACCTTAATCATGTTGATAAATGAAGGTCGTTAAAATATGATATCTTGATTGGACCATATGGAGAATGTTGTGTGTTTTTTTTTTTGAATGCTGTTATTTTGTAATTAAGGATGCAGTCATAGGCGACGGTCATATTTTATCACTTATCTGTATTTTCTTTTCAGAGTCAGATTTAATTACAGATATCTGTTTGAGCTTTGAGCAGATTCTCATGTAGTACAGCGTGACTTTGTTTGATGAGACTGATTCTGAGCAAATGTTTGGCTTAGATTTAATGTTTTAATAAAAATAATAATAAAATTGATGTTACCGTTCAAGCTGTGGCGCTTGAAAAAAAGGGATAATTGCTTAAAATAGTTAGATGATACTGTGTGCTTTTCATTTAGATTAAAAATAATATCTCCTGTATCCTCAAGAAGCAGCCTTTTCTTATCATCAATGCAGTATACAAAGAGAACATTTCTTTGTTTTTGTTTGTATATATCTATTTTCTGTGTCCTGTGTTGTAATTTGATATTTTGTTGTGATCACTGTCCTTGCAGAGGCACAGGAGGAGTGTGCACTCAAAGCAGAAAGTGTAAGTGTGTCAGCGAGGGAAGATACCTGGCCTGGAGCCTGCCTCGCTCTCTCTTATTAGTGTGGATATCTCAGCCTTTAGAAGCCACTTCTTACAGCCACTCTGCTAACTAGGTTTAGTGTTACCTGGGACATGGACTAACCGAGCACAGCAGTATCTATATACTGTTTGATATGCATCAGCCCCAGTCATATATGACTTGTACAAGAACGTTTACAAAAAGAAACCTGAAGCAATTTTTTTTTTTTTTTTTTTTTTTGAATTGGCATAAGATTTAGTGTGAGGAACGCATTTGCTGTTTAACTATTTGAGCACATTTCACAGTCACTGTTGCTCAGCAACCCTAGAAGGAATGGCTTTAAGTGCTGGCTGCACAGAGGATGTATCTGAGATATTCAACATGGCTTGATCTTTGATCTCATCTGATCAGAACCAGACTGATTATATAGCAGTCTAGTTTAAGAGTTATACCTTCTGGTCTGGTGTAGTAGGGGCTTTTCAACCTTGACAAGTGTGTGTAAAATAACAAATAACAATTAATAACCCATTTGGCAATAACCCCCAATTGTAAAGGTTGAATGATGTGATCAAGCCATTGACCTAGCTAACATTGAGAACTTAGGAGACTGGGTATCTTCTGGAACCTTGTGATTTAACAAAAAAAATCTTATTTCCCCTTAGTCCTTGCCTTAGCAACCAGGTTTAACAATTTAGATTTAGTTTTTGTTGATTTTTATACGCTGTGTCACTGATCTATTTCATTTTACTGATCAATACCCAAATAAAGACCATGATGACTCTGTGCTCCTGATATTAGTAATGTCTAAAATAATCTGGAGTATTATGAAGTAAATTTAACTGTGCAGACTTTTAGCAACCCACTGCTCAACACAATCGCAGCCTCTTTACTGTTGTATAACTGCATACAGCTAGACTGTCTCTTGAGGAGAATTAACAGTGAACGATTGTGTTCCCTTTACCCGTAGGTGAGTCTGGAGGGTTCTGAAGAGCAGAATGACTCTGCAGTAACCTCGTTTGAAGAACCCTTGACTCCATGTCCCACGGTTGGCATCACGGCTCCTCCACAAGTTCAGGTCCCTTCTCCAGAGAGCCCTGGCCAAAGTGACACGTCACCCCCAGGAAAGAAGAAAAGGGGCTTCTTCTCCAAAGGAAAAAAACTTTTTAAAAAACTGGGATCGAGCAAGAAGGAGTGAAATCAAGTCTCTTTTAATTTTATAGGGCTGACTCGATTTTTAGGGTTTGCTTTCTGTTTTTATATTAGAAATAAAAAATAAATCACCTAAGAAACCCAAGGCAAGGGCACTGTTTTTCACAGAGACACAGCATTTCCAGAAACGTTTTGCTTGTGTTCAAATTCTAGCGATTGCACCGGACACATTTCATTTTGCATAGAATCTGAACGCTGCGGGCTATGGGAATACAACAGAAGTTGGAATGCATTTTTGTTTGTACTCTCTTATTTAAAGAAAAGCCAGCTGTATGCCTTAGAATGATTAATGGTGCACCTTGACAAAGTTTGCTTCGGAATTTGGTTGCATTGTGAATTGTACAAATAACAAGCTTTATGAGAAGTATATGGCTGTGAACTCTGAGAACAGGGACAAGTCAACCAGGCCCAAAACACAAATACCAGCTTGGCCTGATGATGATGATGATGATGATGATGATGATGATGATGATGATGTTTTTTATTTATTTTTTATTATAAATATATACATGGATAAAAACGGAAACAAACTGGGATTTTACATAACTGTACCCTATTACAAATACGACAAGTATGTTTAATTGTTGATTCACTTGTGTATATTTTTTATATATGTTACGGTAAAAGTCAGAATCTAGTAAATCATAAGTTTTAACCATAACTGTCAACATTTACCAAGTAAGGTGGTAAATGTCTAGAATTATGAAGAAATATATTGCTTAACTGCTAGATGTCCGAAGAATCTTATAATTTATCGAAACCTATTGGTAAATGTCTGTAATTATGAAGAAATATATTGCTTTTTGGACAATTAGCGAAGCTTATTGGTAAAGGCACTTGGTTATTCTTGATTTACCGGTAAATGTCTGAAGTAAAGTGTTATGTTTATTTCGGACATTTAGAGCTTTACTTGGCAAATGTCGACATTGTTAAGTAATTTAACACATTTGCAGCTAACGTTGCTCTTCCCATTATTTTATACACGATATTAAAAACGTATCTTGAAAAACATTTGCAGGCGAAACTGGTAATAGCACTTTGTTCTTCCTTTATTTGTGTTGATTATAATACAAAATTCTCTGTTACACAAGGCACTGGTACTGTTGATTTTGGGCCAAGGTCTCTGCAAACTGTTAAAACATCTGTCTGTTGCTGGCTGTAGTCTCTTACTTTAACATAAAGCGCCTCCGTTATAGGAGTCTGGGATATACTTAAAGTATCCAAAATAATTCTAGTGAAAATGGATAGACTTCTTCCAAAGGAACGAATAGCAAGCCTTGTTTTGAACGTTGGAGAATGTCAATGTGATAGCCAGGTAACTTCTGATTTATTGAACTGGCAATTGCCAAACACATAACCAAGTTGAACAGTTTGTCAACTTAGTTTGTTTGTTTACTTTATTTTTTTTATTCTTTATATAAAATATGAAGTCGGTTGTTAGTTGCTTATGTTAGTATTGATCTGTTGTCTACAAATGACCCTAATTGTGATGAGTAAGAGGACTATTAAAAAGGGCGCTTAAGGAATTTTTAAGGTTAGTTCTCAGGTTTAAGCCGTGGCATTCATCATTGTTAAGAAGCTATGGCACCTCCGATGAACAGAAACATTTTACTTTGTCAAAAGGGGAAACAAGATTTATGCCAAAATGTAGTCCTTTTTAGTTTATGACGGTGTGTGTACTGTATACACAGAGCATTGCTGTAACACTGCAGAACTGTGGCTGAACAGCTCAGCAGAGACTGCATCAGCAGAGACTGCATCAGCAGAGACTGTAAAATGGAATGGCAGGGCTGTACTACTGAATGTATTTAATTCATTCATATATTTTAGAAAAATATTGTACTAACCCTAGTGATCTGAAGGTCATTGTCATTTACCATGCGGTTGTGTCCTGTATACTGGACAAAATCATGAATGTACTGAAAGGCAAATGATGAGATGAGAAAACTTGAAATAATTAAGTACATCTCGAATATAAAGAAGCTTTTTTTTCCCCCACCAGAACAAATATATTTGCTCTCTGGACCACAGAATTCAGTACTCCAGTGTGATGGCTGTATTGCAGGGTTAAAAAACCGTAATGATGATGAAACTTGAATATTAAACACAATGAATAAAAGCAACCATAAGTACCTGGTAATTACCAATGTATTAATAGTCCTTTCAGTGACAGATGGAAACTTTGTTGTGGCATCTTATGCATAATGTTGCCCACTGCCCCCCTTGCACACCAACAGTAAGGAACATTTGGCTGGAATAATGCTGGAAATACAGTATTCAACTGAGAGTACTTGCCAAAACCCAGCACGCCCAGTTTACACTGAGTGTACTGCACTGCTGCTGTAGTATATTGCCTACAGTTCAGGTATACTGTTAGTTCCTTAGTAAGTAGATACCTGGTAACATGTTGTAGCCTTACATGACCTCTGTTTAGTGGTAAATTGTTGTTTAATTCACAGTAATAGTATTATTTGCATGCATATTGTATATTGTAATTACTATTTTTGCCTTATTTATTGCTATATATATTTATTTATTTATTAATTGAAATACTTCTCGTTTATGGTTTTCGGTGTTTGTTTGTTTGTAAAGACAGCTGTAACCCAGTAGGGGGTGTGTGAGAGTAGCAATGAGTTGGAACCTGTATATACTGTAAAACTGTTTGCTTTCCAGAAAAGAATGAGGGCGTGGAGAAATCTGATATTTTTTTCATTACTGTACACCTCAAAAACATTATTTTTTGTATATTAATGTTGTTACGACCGTTTTGGAGGCTTGTATTGTTTTTTTTGTTTTTGTTTTTTGTTTTTTGCATGTTTCATTAAAAAATGTTCAAAAATGTTTTGATCGTTAGGGAAACGATTGCGATTGGTGGGCACAATACACAGAGACGTTGACTTGGAGGAGCGAGGATGTCTTTCATGGAGAAAAAACTTTGTACTGGAATAAAAGTATATTTTCACATAAGTCCTTGTTTTGCTGTTTGCGTTTGTGTATGGATGGTTGTACTAATTACTGTATAAAAGCAGCTTTTCAGAATATGGCGTTATGGGTACTATGAAATGATCCACCATATTCTCCTGAACCACTGGTGCTGGAAGGTGCTACAACCTATGATCTGCATTGTGGTCCCCTAGACAGAAGTGCATCAGACCTGCTTGGTGCTGATGGGTTCACCTGAAGCTGCTTTAACATTGATAAGACCGCTAATGTACAGTAAGATAGGTGGCTTTCTACAATTGCACATTTTGACCCACCCTCATATTGCAAACTACTGTTATGCTATTCATTACCTTTCTGAATCTTCTAGTGAATTTGCAGCTAACAACTAACCACTTGGAGCATGTTTCTAAAGGTTCATTGTTTAGACAAAGCCCTAAAGTAATTATGGACATTGCAACGTGAAATGTAATCCTCAAGCATAATCCACATCTGGTAAATAGGGTCATATACAGTACCAGCTCTGTATTTACTCTCCTATACAGTACCGCTTTAATTGGATTACGATTGTTAACACAACCTGAAAGTATAGGGAGCACTTATTGTAGTACTGTGTAGACACGAATGTATTGAATTCGGTAACACAGGTAGTTTAACATTGTATCTGTTTGTTTTTTACACAGGAAACGTGCATCTCCATGACAGTGCTGTTTCCAGCATGCAGCCTAGAAGGTACTGTATTCCCTGCTCAGAATCTGCATTTCTGTAAATGGACGTTGGGATTTTCATTAGAATATAAATTCTACCTGGTGGTTTTATTGATGCTGGGATCTAGAATGCATTTAACCCTTTAGACCAACACAGGGTATAGCCTATGCTGATTGCAGACCAAACACTGCTGCGTATCAAGAAGCATGCTAATGAATCCAGGGAGGGAGTTGATTCAGAGCTGCACTCTGGCTCTCACAGTTAATCAGTACAGTAATCTAGTGAGCCGTGCTGGGATAGAAACCCCAGATCCCACAGCTCCCAGTTCATATCACAAAGTAAAAACAGCTGCAGTGTATTGGATGTTTTATAAAGTCTTCTTGTAAAGAGCACTATGTTTTATTCTATGTGTTGTGTTGTTTTTGGACAGCTTATGAAGCAGCTTGTTGCAGGCGACATTTCTAAGCAAGTTTCTTCACCCCGTGTGAATAGTTCAAGCTACGCATCTAAGCAGTCTTGATTTAGGCTACTTTAGTGGAAATTGCTTGAAAATGTCTGCTACAATTAGTTGCATGAAATGTTGCCAGAAAAAGTTGCCTGTAGAGTTGATTTGTGTTACATGGGCAAGAAACAACTTGGAGGCAGTAAGGGACTGTTAAATTAACACTTCTGTGCTTTTATTTTTATTTAATTTAATTTATTTTTTTTAAGTGCGTATTATTTGATTTTTATTGTAGGACACGTATTTCTGGTTTTAAAACTTTGCAAGATTATTTTGTTCCAATGAAATGGTGCTGCAAAATCTTCATACATTTGCCTGTATAACTGTATTGAAAAGTTTTTGTTTGTTTTTATTAATATCTTCAATGTATTCAAAAGGAATGATGTCTGATGTACAACACACTTGTTCCAACAGTTAGAATGCACAAACTGACACCGCTGCCCCTTGTGGAAGCAGGGAATATTACATATAGAATATCTTATTAAAGGCGTGAATCTGCATTCTTTAACATAATTATTTAAAATGACAAAATGCTGTAGTCAAATATCAATACATTAACGTTTAAAATTTTAGAATAATCCAAATACATAAGCAAACATTTTTAGGTTTTGTTTACTGTGTTTTTTTGGGGTTTTTTTTTTTTACAGCTATGTATAAAATGTCATGTGTTTTGCATGTTTTGTTTCATTCATTCATTCATTCATTCATTCATTTGAATGATTTCTAAGATAATCCTTATTGGGACCCAGTTTCATGCTATGTTACTTTTGTTTTCCATCATTAAACAATGGCTGTAAATTCATATGAATTTAGCATTGCATAGGAGTAACATCCGAGTAACACGTGTTTTGTTCTTGTTTTATAATGATGCTTTCTAGTCCTGAAGATAATTGAAGACATTGTCACAAATTCATAATGAATGCAAGTGCAACACCAGAGGACTAGCAGGTAATGCATTAAAATGAATTGGAATTTGCTGCCATTATTTTAAAGTGTAACCATATTTTTATTACCATGAATTTCTCATATTGGGATCCACTGTGGAGAGGAGAAGACAACGCGTCCATTACATTTTTTAATTGTTTTATTTGCTGAATTGTAAGTGTACAAATCTTGTGTAATAAAACAGTTTATAAATAACAGCAAGCAAAATTGTGGAAGGTATGTAAAGTTTAAAATAGCTTAAACTATGCAAATTAAATAACCCCCAAACCTGTAGATGAAATAAAACAATTAAAACAAAAATAAAATTTACAAATGGAATATGCTAAATGTGTAAAATATTGAATATAATAAAAAAAAATACAACAAATAAACCTTGCTTTGTTTCGTTTTGCATGCACTGTTTATGTGAATTCAGAAATATAACACCATAAACAGCTACTGCAGGTCTGAAACAAAGATTGTCATTGCAAAGCCGATGTCGTGTGGTTTTTTTTTTTTTTCTTTTCTCGTAGCCAACAGTACACTCATCCATAAAGTAGGAAACACTACACTGAGCTGGAGAGTTTAGTAGTGCTTTCTACTTTATGGATGACTGCACTGTACATCCGAAGATCCATCTTCCAGTCATCGCCGCCATCTCTTTCCGTCCGCCATCTTACTGCATATCCACTCCCACCCACATCCACATTGGCAAGAAACAATAAAGACACACAGGGAATTCAATTTCATAACTGTCAGTACAAACATTACAGTACTTAAACTCCAAATCACTTCAAAACTCTAAACTGGAATGCAAACACTTTTTAGCCTCTGCAGTGTGCTGCCCAAAAGTATTATGTGATTAAACATTTCTCTCTATTTTTTAAATGTACATCTTGCTTTTTATTTCAAACTGATAACAAAAAAAAGATAATAAATAATATTTAAATATGATGCTTTTTTTTTTTAATCTAAGGAGTTTTCTATTAAGTGCTATAAATAAATAACATTCTTTCTTTTCTGTGCATTACTATTTTGTATTTGAAATAAAGGTATGATCATTTATAGCCAATAATGAATTTGCATATTGCATGCTGGTTATCGCATTGCATATAATGGTACTAAACCTGCATAATATTTAATAATTAATTGCTCCCAAATGGCAGTCATACTGAAGACTTACATTAGACTGCATATAATTGCATTAGATTCCACATATAAGCCATCAATGACAGCAGTTAATAACTGTATGTTTAACCGTACAAAGATATAACTTATAATTTAAAACTGTCTTGCTTTTTAACATATTGCCAGTAGTCTTGTTTTACAGTAAAACTTACTTCTGCTTTTTCACACCCAGATCATCAGTCACCAG
Organism: Acipenser ruthenus; assembly: GCF_902713425.1. NCBI lineage: Eukaryota > Metazoa > Chordata > Actinopteri > Acipenseriformes > Acipenseridae > Acipenser > Acipenser ruthenus. The sequence goes on along the minus strand of NC_081212.1, from coordinate 6,081,399 downwards.
CAGGAACCCAGTTTCTGTCTACACAGAGACGCTTAACAAAATGTCCGCACCCAAACGTATCTATAGTAATGATATTTGTTGAAGTCATGTTGAATGACACATCCAGCAATGCGTGTCCCTGTAACACCACTACATAAGTCTATACTTTTGAGAAATGAATTTCTGAAACTTACCTCGTTCTTCATTAAAATAAAAGTTAAATAGTTTAATTCTAACTTATTTTTAATCTTCAAGACCTGTATCACTTAAAACAACCCATGCAATGAACAATGATCTACCCGAGTTCTAAAACACAAGATTATCTGTAATCCTAACGATGAGTTATAGTACAAGAAAAATGTTACTTGCTGAATTGTACCAATATTAAAATATTTTTATATTGGTGATTTTTTAAAACATTAATCTTGTTTAATATTTGCTCATGTTTAAATTGTTCCACAAAACTTAAAAGTAGACAGTTTTGTTCTTTGCTGCATCTAGATTATCTTATTTTTGGCTTAACGTGTTTCACACAATGCCTTTTGAAGATATCTATCTCAATACGATCCAAAAGATCTAAAGTACAGAAATTTCAAAGAAATATATAGAATCCAAAAATATATATTTTTCCCTCAAAATGGCTTTTTTTCCAGTTAATAAATTAACTACCATATATATATATATACATATATATATATATATATATTTATCATTGCATCAGTCGGTTAAGTTAACACTAAAACTATCAAAGAGAAGAAAAAGCTCTTGCAATACTCCAGTGTTCTTACCAGTCACCCCTTCTCTGTCCCTGTAGAAATAGGGCGCTTACAGAGCGCTTGTCTCCTTTTAACCCCCTTCTGGCCACGTGGTTTAACCACAGGAAGAGGTCTAACTGTCTCAGAGCAGAGAGATTCTACACACCCAGCAAGACAGTTTCAATTTCAGATCACTGCGCAATCTTATACTGTCGCCTTGTAAGGGCGTAGTGACAATTCATTCAAACATGGTGGCTTTAGAAAGTCATGGCAGCTGACCTAGACATGCTTGCTCACTGCACCCTAAATAGTGTTTTTTTACTGCTTTTATTTCAAATGTGGTTAATTCTTGGTTAGTCCTTGCAGACGGTACTATATTTTACTGCCTAAGAGCCATTCACCCGATTCACTGTTTTCAATATTTTACAGTTTATGTGTAAGTCAGACAGCGAAGAAAAGAGAGCACTTTTTAAGGGGTTTATAAATAAGAAACTCTATAGGAAACACACACCTGCTCCTGTAAGTGCTAGTCATGTTGTAACTAAAACAAAGGCCTTTATCATCAGAAATGCACAGATAGAAATGTAATGGTAATGTTGCAATGTTGTGGCCCAGTGATTATCCTGGTGAATAAATCATTCAACAAAAGAAAGAGTTGCACCCATTGCCTCTGCTGGGGCCATTCTCACCTGATTCAGGTGTATTCAGGTCTTTTAGGTAAAGGTTTAGTTAGGAGCCACAGTAAAGAAGCCTCTTTGTCAATGGATGTCTTGATTGTGACATTTGCTAGTTACTGGCCCCTTTTGCAGTCTATTTGGGAGCAGTAAGACTTTGTGCTTGAGTTTCTGTATACTTGTGAAATGACAGCTGACACTCAGTTATACAAAGTGAACTGGAAATATAGTGTGAAAGGCCATATGAAATATGCTCGGGTAATCCAGAGTTTCACGTTGTCTGGTTAAGAATAATAGAGACGGCTGTGTCTGAGGTAAAGACCTTCAACTGAGTGACTTTAACAAAAGGAAGTGTGTAAAAACATGCCTGAAGACCTTAGTCAAATGGCTTTTTTATTTTATTTTTTTTTTGGTTCGTAAAAAAAGTGGTTTTGAGATTTACAATTGACAGGAGAGAGAGCCGTTCAGTGAAGTAGTAAAAGGTAAAAACAAGCTCGTTTGCATGTCGCTTTTTTACCTTCTTGTAACTGGTACCTCATCTATTTATAGAAGGAGGAAATGTGATTAAAATATGCTTTTGGTGCAAATGAGCGATGTGAGAAATAGAAAGCTGCAGACTCCATAGACTGTTCTTCAGATTATTTGTAGCGCTGGGGGGGTGTTTTTTTTTATTTTTGAAAATTCAAGCTGCTTTCTCGACTGTTTTTACGGCCAACGTCATCCAGAACGCTGAATTAGCTTAACTCTTATTTAGATTTTCCATTACTGGTTGATTTAAATAAATACACCCTGAGCTTGACAAGGAAACCCGTGAGAACTTTAATTGTATCAGCTGTTCACGCTATCTTAAAAATAATTCTGTTTATATATATATATAACATGAACACACACACTCCATTAGTTCAGATTAAGAATGTACCTGCTCTTTCCTGCTTGCTAGTTTCTGCTTCAAAGCATGGCTTTCTTTAGTTAGTTGTTGATTTATTTTCTGAAAATCTTGATCTGTTAGTATCTGCAGATTATTTATTTAAGTGAATTTTTCTTTTTATTGTGATTTTGGGTGATTTGGAGGAATCTTAGAAAGATTCAGTACAGTACACTCAATAATAAATTCATGTAAGGCTGTAAGACTTACATGAATTTCTTATTTATTATAAGTAGACAATCATTTGGACTTAATGCACTACACCTGTGCTCAACAAGACTGAAAGGTGAAGTCTTTGTCTCTGCTGAATGACTAAAAGTATCGCCTTGCAAGACCACCCTGAAAAACCCGAGCCTACACATGAAACTACAGCATGCTGGGTGCTGTCGTGTGCCCCACAGAACCAGCACACTAACACAGGGGAGTTAACCAGTTCAACACGGCCTCTGGTTTACTTGGAGAGACTTAATAAACACATCAGTGGACATTACAATTGAGTCATCCTGCCACCTTTCAGGGGCATAATGATCATTCTTTATAGAGAAATCTTGACTGGTTTAGCCGTCTTCTACTCGGTAGTGGGCTTGTAACAGTATCCAAATCTCTGTGCTTTAAAAAAAAAAAAAGTATAGTAGATTCTGATATGTTTGCTGAATCATTATACAATTATGGTAACTTTAGAATTTAGAACTTTAGAACTATAGAATCTAACATGAAATAATGCCATTTCAAAATCTATCATGAAATGTTCTACTATTATGGCTTCGGGAAGGCTTTTGTGGTATAATTCTGTAGTTTGTCGTGTTGTGATGTGATGTTAAATAAATAAATAAATAATGATGTTAGATAAATAAATAAATTATGTTAATTTTTTTTTTTTTTTTTTTTTTTTTTTTTTTTTTTAAATGGTCTCAATCTTAAATTTCTAGCTGATGCAAGACTTTTGTCCATAGCTGTAGAGAGATGGATGGAGGGAGAGAGGAAGCCTCATTGGGGTGAGGAGCAAGTAGGGTAAGTGAAGGGAATATTAAAGGATACTGGATTAAAATACATGTTCTGTTTGAATGGGCTTGCTCTGGAAATGCCTATAGAGAGAACATGCAAGCTATTTCCTGGAAGAGCCCCCCCCCCCCCCCCCCCCCCAACATGAACACATCAATTTTAATCTTTTCAAAATATCTTTGTCTGCATATATAGACTGTCTTGTCCACATTCATGCTGAGGACATGTAGTATTTTTGATCATTGTAGACAGCTAGCAGGGATGTGCCGTATTAGCTCGGTTTAATTTGGGTATTGCTGATAATTTGGTATCTGCCTAACTTGCTGATTTTCTGTAGCATTCTCTGGTTGCTTTTACTTGCATGCACAAACTAGGTACACTGGATAAAAAGTAAGGGGCCAACATCAACCACATAGCAGCCAGAATGCATGCAGATATTGGCATTTCGTTTTCTTCATAATCCTCCTTTGCACTAATGTCCCAAAGAAAAGCTTGGGGTATCAGAGCAGTATAATACAAAAAGTGTGCAGAGTGTGGCTGGTTCTTAGACTAATGCACAAATGATTCCTGTAGATGAATTATAGATGTTTTGTGAAATGAGCAGAATCTGTCTCCTTCTGAGTTATCTTAAAGAACTACAAATGCTCTCCACCATACATGCGTTTTTGCTCTTCATATACACATTTGCTTTTGATATTTTGAAAGTGTGCAAAGTCTGATGATAGTTGCACTGTTTTCCTTTGTTATAGAGGAACAAAGGAAAGCATAGATTCAGATCTAAAACTATGAAAAAAATTTTTTAGGTTATTTAAGGTTTTAAATTGAATATGAATTGGACCCAATTGTGGATTTAGTAAAAAAATAAAAAAAAAAAGAGAGAGAGAGAGATATGTATAGATATATAAAATGATCTGGTTCCAAAACACAGGATATCTCACTGATGATAATCGTTCCAAGTGGCGGAAAATTGTTTCAGATACTGAAAGAAACCAGTATGAAAGTTGAGAATAAAAAGTGCCACATGGCTTTTTTATATTCAGTTTTTCTTTAGTATAAGGATGGAAAAGTTAGCCTACATTTAATAGGTTTGGGAAGATATTCTCTGCCTTTTTTATGGCAATAAAAAACTAAACTAGTGTTACTTTAGATACTAATTTATAGGCTATGACTCTCCATTTAGCTGTGGGTCCTCTTATAGCGTACAGGAATGATTATGACAGTTCAACAAAACTAGTAAAGAGATCACTGAATTATAAAAATAATATTCTAAGAAAAACTGCTTATCAGTATTCTATTTTTATAAGAGCTACTTAATATTTGTATTATTATTTAATTGTATATAATCCAATTTGTAATAAAGTTGCTAAATTAAATATAACAACATTGCACAATAAAATATACCAAAATTAAGTTAATAGATGCATATATACTATACAACTGAATGCTTAGTATTGATAATATTCTTGAATATTGCTATGAACCTTTTAAAAATGTAATTGCACTGAAAACAGCTCTGATCAAAATTGCAACAAACGCTGTTTTGCTGGTGACCAGTTATAGCTGTGAATTGGACATGGATTTTATTTTTTACTGGTTACACAGGGGGGTTATTAAACCAGGATTATTCTCAGATTGATTTGTTTGTTTGTTTGTTTGTTTGTTTGTTTGTTTGTTTGTTTGTTTGTTTCTGTCCAGATGTAAAGTTTTCTCATTGTCTAATCGGCTGTTTTACCAGCATGACTGTGTCCCATGAACTAGCAACCACCAGAGTAAAGCTGCACATCACCTCCAGCCAGTTTAAACCTGACCTGCGCTGTGCTGTGCTGGGGGGAGTGGGGGACAAGCAGATGGGATAGTCGACAGCACTAACAGCGATTGATTCAAAAGCTTTGGAGGGTGGGGGTGATAAACCTTCCCAAAGGGAAGCAAACAAATATGTGGGTGTGACAGAGCCCTAATATAAAAAATAACAGAAGTCATAATAATAATTATTGTAAGAATTGTTCTATTTTGAAGAGTGGTTTGTACAAAGCCTTCCGTTACTGTGTACTTGTTTGTATTGTGTAAAATTATTTCTACTTGGATGATCTCATGAAACACATTTTAGACATTTTTTTATTAAGATTTCAAAAACGCAAACAAAAATAGACTTAAAATTCAGTGCTAAAACATAATGTAAAAAATAACAACCTGACCTTCAAAATACTCCATTGAAAATGTGCATATATATATATATATATATATATATATATATATATATATATCCAGTATGACTTATTTCTATACTTTTATCCCACTCTCATCAATATGGAGCCCACGAATTGCAAGTGACAATTTCTGAATCTAACATTTTCCAAAACTAAGCTGTTTTGAAAAAAAATCCCCTTTTGCTAAACAGTCCAGTTTGAGATGAGAAATAGGAAAACAAATTGTCATGTAAGTGTAAAAAGTGAAACCCATGTAATTACAGAAAAATTGTGACTACAGAATCATCAATTTGACCTTAATAAAGAAGTCATGTCCCGTAAAAAACAGAACCTAGAGACACCAGAACAGCTATTCCTCAGGACAGAGCACAGCACAGACGTTTAACACAAACGAGTATTAAAGCACAAAATAAATATCTGGGATTGGGGCAGACTAGTAAATAACCTGTATTTTGAAGTATGCGAGGTACCATGTTTTTGATGTCTGTGCTGTGAATGGGGAAAGGTTTTGTAAATAGGGCCCCTAATAGTGAATTTGACTAAGATATTCAAGACGCATGCAGTTCTTTTAAAGACAGGAAGCTAAACTCGTTTCTGATCTGAACATTCAAGTTTTATGAGAGCATGTAAGTTGGACAACGGATTCAGTGCAATAACAAGCAAAATGTATAATGTGCGTTTGAAAGAACCACATAATGCTTTATAAAAGGGTGTTCAGAATATTGCTTTTTTATTGCATTTCAATAGGCAGTATAGACTTGTCCATTTTTTAACTTTTTTTTTAATGTTTTCAAAATACTGCACATTTTGCAGACTGAACACTATTCACAAGTTACAAGTTTGCAAGTTATTTAAAGAATGTTTATTCAAAGTCTGATGGTCTTACTTGCTGTTGTTAAAATAGTTTAATGAATAAGAAAACCTTATTTAAAAAAAGGACAGAAGGATAAACAACTTGCTATGACAATTAAAGAACATAAAAAAATATCTGTGTCCAGATTTCCATTGAGGATTAAGAATAAATAAAAATTGGCCACGTGGTATGAAATTAGTAGTTTTTAATTTTTCAAAGACGATGCAGAGAAGCTCATGGAACTGCTTTTATATTGCAAAGCTTTTTGAAACTGAAGAGAAAGGTTTTCACTAGCCGCAGCAGGAACCTTGCACCCGCGTTCACAAAGATATTTTCTGCCGGTCTCTAGGCAACGTAAACCTCAGTGTCACGCTGCACTGCGAGAGGAGGAAGTGGGGGAGGGGTGAGGGATTCAGCCACGATAAAAAAAGAACCTGTTTTCAAACGTGAATTAGGCCTTTACACCTTCTTGGTTAGTACCTAAAATCCCACAAAAGCTACTTCATAAATGTCAACTAGAAAGAAATTCTTTTTTAACCCTAAATCTTATTTTTTTCTGTTTGTTTGACTCTGTTGTTATATTTCTGCGTGTCTCTCTTGTCCCAGACCAGGAAGGCTTGCCAGTTTCATTTCCCCTTCCCACTCTCACCAGCAGAGCAACACAAAGTATTGTTTTTTGGGTGGGGGGGATGTGGCAGGTGGGTCAAAATTAGTGAACTTTTTAAAAAGTATACATTGCCAATGAACTGCACTTGACATCTGCATGTCCCATTCTGATCACGGGCGTTTTTAAACCACAAAAGCACGCCATACTCGACATCAGGGTATTGAGCACATTGTAATCGGAAACGCTGACGACTTGAACCCACAGTTTGCTGTTCATAGCCCTGTAGTATTGTAGGTTTTTCAGAATGGTTGATGCAGTGTTTACGGGTGCACTGACCACCGCTTTCAGCATCACCTCAATTTTTGTCTTCATGGATAATGCATTTTTGTTGCACTGCTAGATGGAAACAGCATTGATGCGTGGGCACGATGGCAACTTGAAAACAGTGTCTATGGCAACTCGATAAGCATCATAGGATCAGTAGTTCCAAAACAGCACTAAAATACAGTGCGGCGGCACTAATCTGGATGCAACGTAATACATTTCCCAAGATCCTTTGCACTGTTCTGTTTTGGAGACTACTGACCATTTTTTTTCTTGAGTGCAAAGAAGAGGTTCCTTGATTACTGGCACTGATGCTGTGTGTTTTACTTTAGCACAGCCCTTCCCACTCATTCTTCCTTTTTGCAAAGCACTTCCAGCTAACAAAGCGGGTGCCGTGTCAGGAGACTCTGAGAGCAGGATGTTAAGACACCTGTGAAGGAGCATTGCTGTCCTCTAACTGAATCCTCTAGAGCTGGGGCCTGCACGTGGCAAGCACAATCGTCATTTGAAAGTGCTTTCCATACGTTCTTTCATTCAGAAGAACTTTAAATAATTGGATTTACCTTTGGACTTAAACCTCAGTCCTACACAAGATATATATTTTAACCCCATACTAAATCATTTGCTTTCTTAATGTTTAAAGATGTTTTCACTATTTTTAGTTATAGGGCACTATTCACAGAAGTAATATTTCATAAATTAACACTTTCATTCCAACATGCTGTACATAAATATACATGTAGCAATTGTTCTTTAAACATAAACCTTTTAACTACAGAATGACTAGAGTTTAGAGTACCGACCCATCAGTGGCTTATAAATGTGTTTTATGTATTTATTTATTTTAAGTACAAATGGAAAATGTATTTTAAATTCATTGGTGTTTATGATATGTTCTGTGTTGTTTAATAAGTACAAAATACCGTCCTAATAGGAATGTGTTTATGGATTTTGAAATATTGCAATGTGGCATAGTCGAGCGTGTATTGTTATAAGGACTGCATTTTCTAATACATTATTATTTTTGACTTTGCAACCTTCTCCTCTGTGTTGGTGAACAGGTGTCCCCCAGTGCTCCCTGTAGTGGACAGAGGTTCATTCACCGACCCCCACAGTAAAGCGGGGTGGCCCAGCATATCTTAGTGGGGAGACCTGTCCAAAAAAAAAAAAAAACCTGGGGAACCAACAGAGGAGAGAGGCTCTCGAAGAGATACTTCAGATATGAAGTTGAAGTACACAATGATGAGGGGAGCAGTGTAAAAAGATTTTAGAACTGTAGGGACGACGGCAGATCTTAATACCTACACCCTAAAGATTTAGAAACCTGATTTTATTTTTTTCCTCTGTAACAATGTTAATTGGAAAATGCCAGCAGGATGAATACAGAGCTGAAGAGAGGCTGGAGTTTGAACCTCTGCTTTTTATATCATTAAAACGGACCCCTGCATATTTAAAGCGCTGGAGCGCAATGATCTACAAATGCTGAAGTTTCACAACTTTTTCCATTCTAGATAAATAACACAGGAAATGTTCAGCACACCCACAGGCTTCAAAGCAGCATTTAAAGTTGAGCCATAGTAATGTGCAACAGCTTGTGATGAACACGGGTCTATCAGACGAGGGCCTCCAGTGCAAAGCTTGTGCTATTTTTTTGGTAGAAAAAAAAAATGCCATGTATATGCATGAGCTCTTATATGAACATACTAAATTAGTTAATGAAAATCTGATAACATGTTTTGAACTAAAGCAAAATAAATCTGATCCACTGAAACTGTGCAAAAGGATGTATTACTATAAGAGCAGACCCTACACATAACACATTCAATTATTATAATATATCGAGAAGCACTATCATTTCATCTCGGCCCATATGAAAATAAAAAATGTAAGCAATGTTACGACACATCGCCTATTTATCAATCCCAACTCATTTATTTTGTAATTCTCTGTGCGTCTTTTAAACTGTGACTCTCTTGTTAAAAAATAAATAAATAATTCCAAGTTTTGAAATTCCCACAATAAAAACTAGAAAATCAATCGGAGACAGAGAAACAGAAACAACAAAGAAATCTCGTGGAATCCATAAAATAAAATTACTTTAGGATCTGATTGAATAAACCACCCGAGCTTCACTCTTCAGTCTCCAGAATCTTCGACGCAATTAGAACCTTGTAATTCCCTGCAGCCCATCCATTATTCCATTCATAGATCACAGCTATGAAGATTATTGTACTTGAGAACAGCTCTATTAAATACAAATAAAAAATAAGTGTTGTTTTTTCTAACTTTATAATTGTGTTGTATGTTTTATGCATGAGCTGGCATCTGTACACAGAATGTACTGGAAATTGGACAAATCAGTAATGGTGATTGGTTCATTTTCTTTACATGGTTTATAATGTTGCTAGTAGTTTCTTTTAATTAATACCCCTACCATTGATAGATTCCTCTCTGAAAACATGCCTTTTCCTTTGCATATCAAAAATCGTGCCTGTGTGTGTGTTCATGCAGGTATTGCACAATATTTGACAGTACATTGTGTTCCTGGTGACTGTTCCTTGTTTTTTGAGGATGGTTTGGATAAACAGGGTCTGGAAAAGCAGATTATTTTATATTAATGACACGTTGTATGCGATGTAAAGATTTCACAGCAGTTGTACTCAAAGGTGTAACATTGCTTTAAAAATAAAAATAAAAAACAGGAAAGGGTGTGTGTTTGATTGTAAATGTAGTCTTGCTGCTACAGCGCTAATGGGGAAACGTTTAGTTATTTATCAGATTTAGCATGGGGATGAGCAATGTGTTAAAATCCCCCCCCCCCCCAAATCGCAGGTGATTTGCAAAAAAAGATTTATAGCAACTTGCGAATGCTGTGCCTTTTAGCATATTCTGATCACATAAGATTGGCATTCCATATGCCTGCCTCAAATTCACACTTCCTAAAAGTAATGTTTAATACGGGCTATTCTTCCAAATAGCAGTTTTAATAGATTGGACTGTTTTCTGTTTGCCACGTGTTCTCTTTGATTTCCTGATTGGGAGAGAGAGAAAGTGAAATGCATTCAGCCCCATCTGACGTAAAAGCAATGTGGCAGCGCCAAGTTTACACACACAGCTTTACCATCAGGTGAAGGGCAGCAGATTGCTGTGGGTTGGCTGCCAAACTCGTGTCATTTTTTGTTAACTAGGTCTTTTCTTGTTTAAAGGAAATGCATAAGATCCCTTCTTCGATAAGCATGGAGGTGTGGCCAGCGGATTCCTTCCCAGCAAAATGATGCATCCGGTCAACCATGTCGCAACTTGGTCAGAGCGATATTGCTGTAAGAGCTATATTCAGAAACAGACACATATCAGTGCTCACATAATTAAGCTTCAATCTGAAAAAAAACATTAACTGGAGTTTCTGTTGTACAATTTGAAAATCAAGGATGAAAGCTGACATTAGAAAAGTGGACGTTTTTAAATCCTTTTAAATTTCACAGGGACGGGTCTACATTGCGTCGTGGGATGCCAGTGGCTTGCAGCCATCTTATCACCGGAAACACAGCAATCGTTTCACACGAAAAGGCAACGCAACTTGATCCCTGCTATTGCAGTCACCCCCATGAAGGGGCTGGGCAGTCACCTCTCTGTTGTAACTCTAGCACAGTGCTCAGTGAGGAAGCCAGTTCGGAGCCTGGTCCAGCTGTGGTCTGGAGCTGTGTAATGAAAGGGAGTGTGAGTAGAGCCCACTCTGCCACTGCTGATAGGCCTTATCTCCACGCACAGACACTTCCCCCTCCCGCCCCTGGGCTGTGGTCTGAGCACCATCCCTACACTGTCCTGCTCCCAGGGGTACCAAGCTTTATATTAACAAAGTGTCGCAATTGTGTCAGTCCAAGTTCTCTAAACAGCCATCAAAAGAAACAGTCCTGTAACTGGATTTTTACCCCAATTAAAAAGTTTAGTATATTGCTTTAGTATATTGCTACATCTGGATGTGTGTGTGTTATTTATTGGCATACTATTCCAGTTTGTAGATTGTACTACAAGTGCAATCATTCTGAAATTGAAATCTTTTGGATTCTTACTGATCTTCTATCACTAGACAATAAAGAAGCACATATTGCTCATTAAAAAAGCATCTAGGAATTTAAATGTTGCTGGTCTACAGCTTCAAGGATTCTGTATTTGGATCATTGTTGCAGGAACTTTGCCTCCTTGTGTAGTCAGGCACCTGTGTCTCGAACCGCAAGCCATGCTCCAGTTGAAACGGTTTTACTGCTAACAGCACTGGCGCCAAAGAGCAGGCTTGAATGCATCAGCAGTTGCTCCTCCTCCAACACAGTATTACATGGATGATTCTCATGTTGGGTTTTGCACCTGTAATTGAGAGAAACAATTTAAGAATACATAAAAAACAATACAAACTGTAATCGTTTGCCTTCCAGACTCTGAAGTGTCATTGTTATTTAAGTTGATTTGGTTTTGTCAATAGCAGTGTCTGTTTTAAGTGAGTACTGTCACTTTTGTATTTTAATATGCAAGTTCTACTCCCATTTTGCCTCGACAGCCCCCTTGAAAATAATATGAATATCTCAAGAGTTTAATTCCATACATTTTGAATGTGAAATTAAGAGAACCAAGGAGATTTTAATCAGGCTGAAAACAATGGGTGTACTTTTTCAAATGAGTAAACTTCTGCTTAAAAAGACATGGAAGTCTTCTGGCGTGGCTGTTCCTTAAATTTATGAAGCCTGTGAAAACGAAAAGGTGATTTATGATCAGCCCTTCCTCTTGTAGCTACATCATCTTGGAGCGTGTGTCAGAGGTTAAGTCCTAATGCATATTCTTTTGCACTTTTAATTAACAACAATTGAGTTCTCTTCAAAATCAACGTAACTGCAGCATTTCTTTTCTGGCACAAAAAGAAGCATGTTTTGGGTCAAAGATCACAGCGTCTTTCTGTGTAAAAAGCAAACAAGCAAGTTGTTTATTAGGTTGTAATCGATTTTTTTACATTTTTATTTCAGACCACTTAAGTGACCCGCATTTCGTAGGTCAGACCCACAAATTGACATTAAAACCTGCAGACCTGCGACAGTCATTGTACAACCTGCAAAATACAACTTCTATGTAAGATCAGTGTTTTGGTGATTGTAAAAAACCGAAGCTTGTCATTAGCAGCATAGTATGATTGTATGTACTCTCCATTCAAGTTGCTCATTTTAGCATTATTAATTAACCAGTGTTGTTGTTGTTGTTGTTTTCTTTTTCTTTATTGATTTGAAATGTAATTGAAATAATATAGGTCAGATTAATTATTATCCAAAATGATCTCAAGGAAGAGGGATATGCATCTGCAGCAAATAGTCTAGACCAGCATAACAATTGATGAGACTTGGAACCAATGTATTTGTTGGTATTTTTTAAAACTATTCAGAAAAGGTGTGCACTTGGCACTTTTAGTTTAGTTTTAAAAGTGCCTGACATTAAAGTAGGATCCAGAGTGAAGTGGAAACTGCTGATTTTTTGCACGCCTTGGAAACATGTGAATCAATTAGCATTGGGTTTTATTCTTACTTCTCCGAATTACGGTAAAGGGGGCCTAGTCATTGCCATATATAGACAAACGAGGAGGATTTGGACCAATGAGGACTGCAGCTGCAAGTCTGCAGTGGGAGTATTACACTGAAAGTGCTCAGTCATTTATAGAGTAAAGCTTTTAACGAACATATAAGCTTCAGCTTAGGGGAGGGGACAGCACTGCAGTTTGAAGTGGTTCAGTTCCTCTTGCATTCAGAAAGTAATAATCGCCTCCGCTTCACTGTGTCAATAATAAACTCACTTCAGTCTTCATGGTTTTGACAGAAGTTCCACGTTTCTTTTTTATTTATTTATTGGTTTCCTTTTCAACTCAAGAGGTTTATAGAAGACAGTCACTTGCTGCTGTTTGTTTTTTAACACAAGGAATAATTTAAAGCAAAGTAGAAGCTTGTTTTATAATTTATATTTTAAAGTACCACAGTAACCAATACTTTAAACACCTCCTTAATAAAACTTTTACAACAGGTTTTTGGGTAGCTATACACTTCCTGTCAGTTTCTGTCCAATGGTATAGCAGCAATTAGACCATGTGCTCTTCAGTACAGGAAGTGAATAGATACCAGGGATCTGTGGCGTTGCACTTGAAAAATCTGTCAAACCTGAATTAATGGGACCAATCATATAGCGAGCGTCTGTGTGTGGCGGAATACCGACACGGGGAGAAGTGAATGGACTGAGACTGAAAGCCAAGCCCCATTTAAGTGCTGTGTGTCAATATAATTCAGACACGGACGCTCAGTCCTATAACTCTATATACTGTTTAATGATTAATACACAAGTTAAAAATCCATCTATATTTGTTTTTTTAATCATTACCAACCTTTATTAAGCCCATTGTCAATTTTGTTGAAGAGGGAAAAGGCTGAAGAGAACACAATGAAGTGGCTTTGTTACGTAGCTGATTGTGTCATCACCATTTAGGACTTTGCAGTTGAATGGAATTCTTAAAGCAGGTGACGTCAACCGTGCTGGTACAGAGCGGGGGAAAAACTGAATTGGGTTTCTCTGTGATGTGGAATACAGACGGTGAAACGTGCGCTCTGATTGGCTGAAAGATGCTGAGCAGTCTATAAGGCGGCTTATCGGACTAATAAGAATTAGAAAATGGACCGGATATTTCCTGTAACCTGATGGGTCAACATGAGGTCCCCAAAGACCTTGAATGTTAACGTTTAAACTATGTTTAATCCAGGGACTCCCACTGCATAGCAGTTTGATCCATTCCTGGTTTTACTAGGAGTTTAATAAGACACACCTGAGCTTGTTACCTATCGAGAACAGGAATAGAAATCGAGAATGCTGCTTGCTGTCAGCGGCATTACAATAGCCACAGCAGCAATAGCAATGGGTCTCCGGTTTGAATGACACGTCGGAGCCTTTCGCTTGGATATTTAACAGCACAAGAAGCCCTCTTCTTCGGGTTCTATCCACACTGGTTATCCAGTACTGTCTTACCATAGCAGTACTAGATAGAGTGGTACCGTATCCAAATGCATTGTGTTGCTATTGCTGACGATGCTGTCTTCTAATGGTTCTTTGTTTCAGGGCAATGCACTGGGATTATAATGGTAGAGATTGTTCTCTTCTGCAGTGGTTTTGAATGTTTTTGTGGGTTTTAATAGCTACCCACCAGGCCAGTAGAGCCACTGGTCACCTGCAAGCAGATCGCAACTCTCAGACAGCTACTACATTTGTGTCAATTGGGATTGTTTATTACCCAGATGTAAGGCACATAACCACTTCCTTTCGAAATGCTCATCCTGTGAGCACAGGCGCTGCTGTGTCTCATCTGTTACCTGTTTACGGGCTTGCGGCTCCCCTGCTTTAAAATGTGTGGCGCTGGAACACATTTCTATCTTGCAATGAGTTCACCCCAGGATAATCGGAATAAAAAACACCTGAACGTAGTTTTTGACAGTAAATAGTATAGTAAAATGTAACTTGTATTAAAAAAAAAAGATATATTTTTAGTAAATGAAAATGTTTCTTACCCTTTTATAAAACTGGTAACATTAACACTTGCTTTTGGGTACCTGTTCACTTCCTGTGCTGTCAATTCCTGATATTGTCGCAATCAGACAACTATTTTTAGTGACCTGTGAAGCTTCCCAATGGAGACTGGGGCGCGGAACCGGTACCTAACACTTACCCCGCCCGCTTATGAAAGGTGGTTAGAGAGCTTATGGTGCCTAGCGTTTTCAGTCTACTGTTACTCTTACACCACATGTTGAAATGGAACATTAACACACTCCTTAAGTTCAGCAGTGAAGGCTGGCTGTCTGTCTGTCTGTCTGTGTACTTTCCCTTACTCACTTAGTACCCTCCTGGCTTTTAAACCACAGCAATCACTTCACCGTCGATGGGGATCAGTGAAAGTATTACTTTATATATAACAGATTGTACTGAGGTCATCCACTCAAGCATGGCTTGAGAAAACCATGGAGTCCCCCAAACTCTTATTTCAGGGTCAACTATGTACAATACATAATTCCAGAATGTAGGTGGATGGAACAGTGGCATTTTATTCAGATGTTTATCGGTAGATCATTCTGGTGTTCAGTGACTCGCATTAACCCTTTTTTTTTATCCTGCATCCCCCCACAGGTGGTTCTAGTACATATCCTGGATCTCTTTTTCAGTTGTGACTGCTGCATCATTTATAAAACGGGAATGAAACTAAGAAGACTAAAAGAAAATCCTTTTCCTAACCTGGGCACACAATGTAATGATTTAAATTAAACCCAGATGAAGCCCAAAGCTCAGGGAAGGGAGACCATGTAAGAGCATGTTGTTTCCAGGAGGGGAAGGAACAATGGTAACTGTCCTGAGCAGCTGTGGACCGCTAGTCTACGTGACTGGACTCAGAGACAGGGTACGCAGAGAAACACACCCACCAGAGAGAGGGGAGTTGGAGATGAGCCAGACCTATAGTCCCTGCCAAACCAGCACCATTAACTTCACCTTGGCTCCCAGAAAGAATGGCTTCTTCAGGGACCGATCCTGTACAAGCTACTGCAGGACAGACTCATTTTCAGAGACGCTCTCCTGATAGTGAGAAAACCGCCTGACAGACTGGGCTTGTAATAGTTTAGCTAGGAGCAATTTCAGATCCAGTGGGACAGAATAATTCCCAGAACTTGCTGCAAAGCCAAGTTGATACTGCAGCTTTGCCCCTTGCAACACATCAGTAGCACCTTCAACAATAAATGGCAGTTACAACAGCTGAAATGTCAGTTCATTATTTATATCGGTTGTAATCTTCTCCTGACACACACACACACACACACTCTAAAGACCAACACAGATATGATCATTAACTCTGTAAAAGATGCAGCATTATTTTAAACTGGCTTGCACCCAAGCTGACATGATCATTGACATGCTTAAAAAGATTTTAGAAAGGGAACCCATATTCTTCCACACTGACAACTGAAGTGCTACAGACTAAGGGGTCAAACTGGTTTCAATTTTGTGTTTTAAAATAGTAATTGAAAATCTTCATGCAGCAGTGTTGAGTAGTGGTTAGGGCTCTGGACTTTTGACCAGAGGGTTGTGGGATTCAATCCCAGGTGGGGACACTGCTGCTGTACCCTTGAGCAAGGTACTTTACCTAGATTGCGCCAGTAAAAACCCAACTGTATAAATGGGTAATTGTATGTAAAAATAATGTGATATCTTGTAATAATTGTAAGTTGCCCTGGATAAGGGCGTCTGCTAAGAAATAAATAATAATAATAATAATATCATGAACTAGACAGTTCCAGTAAGTGGTTGATTTACTAGAAGAAATTAAATTCAAATGAGAAGACGTTTCTCCTAAAAGCCTTTCTCAGTGTCTTGAGTTTTGGTTCGCACATTTACGTCACTGGGTTATGTTTTTGCCTGACCCCAAGTGGTGAAGTGTGAAGGACCTTTCATGGTCCAGTAAGAGGAATATGTGTGTGCTGATTTTGCACGTGCTGGATGTTCACCTTGCATAGATGTGAATGCTGCTAGATACATTAGGTCACGAAGGCAAGGAAAAAAGTCAAACATGGACTTTTGTTTTATGGGTAAGAAGGTAGAGAAAAGAAAAGATAGGAGAGAATAAGTGTAAAAGAGCGAAAATGTGGCAAAAGACATTAAAAGTAAGGTAATGTGTGCAAAATTAATATAGACATTTACCGTGGTTAGCTTAGGTACGACACACAGTGGGAGAAAAACGAGCAGGCAAACAAATAATGAAGGTCTCTTAAAAGTAGGCCGTTTTTGCAGCGAGCTGAGATGTAAAAAGCTGCTTGATCTTCAAGAGGAAACTGGGCATGCTTTACTGTAGATAAAAAAAAAAACCCTGCAGTGTTACAAATAGCCAGTGTTGACCACAATGAGCCAAGGACATGATGTTAAGCAAGTGTGTTTGCACTCTGTCCGAACTTCCTTTTTACCAATCCACTATTAAACATGAAAGCAGGGGCATTTGTAAACCACTGTATTTAAACTAAATTGTATTCTAACTTCGAAATACCTTGCCTTTCAGTTTTATCTATTTTGGATACAGCAGTCTCTATTCGGGACTGAAGAAGCTAGCAGATCATGATCTCACAGTTAGCTGCTTCCATTTAGCTGGTAGTGAACTGTTTGGTTTATGGGGTTGTGCACAAGATAACACTCTCAACACATTTCGAAGTGTAGTGGCAAGTGGAGGTTCTAAGGGAGACAGGGCTTGAAAGAGATTATAGCCTCATCTCCGAATCCGTTACAGAGGTAACAGCAAAGCCTGTAGTGTATTTCAGACCTCAAAATCATAATCAAATATGTTACGACAGTCCAGTGCAAGTGTATCATCCGGTGAGAGATTTCTATCTGCTGTTCAGGGCCAGGAGGTTCATTAAAAAACAAACAAAAGCTTTTAAACAGATAACCCAGTCCCCTATGGCAGACATAGGTTTGAGAAATATAAAACGTGTGATAGCTATCTGCATACAGGTCAGAAAATAAGAAATGATTGTGTGCCTGGTTGTGGAGATGTTTTGAATATTGCTAATGAACTGTGTAGGTTTACAGCATCGGTCTGACCTTTCCTTGGAGCACCAATCTCTCGACCCACATGCAGAAGAGCTGTGTGTTACAAAATCAAAGAAAAGAAATTCCATCAATAACAACGCTGATGTGAAAGCATTGTCACTGGAATTCTGAGCTCTAGGTCATTCTCACATGCACAGAATGCAGCTGTTGAGCTTGGTGTTGAAATGTGACGCGGCCCCTTTAACAGTGTGAGTGTTTATCTGCAGCTGAGTTGTGGTGCAGAGCATCTCGAAGGTGGAGAGATGGAGAAGGCTGCTCGTTTAGCTTGATACTGATCAGGTTACAGCGCTGCCTGATACTTGCGGTTACAAGCCACAGGTTATTATGAAGAAGAATGTAGTTTCTTTGATTACATGATGTTAAATAAAAGATCTAAATTATGTTCATATATACTGTATATATATATATATATATATAATATATATATATATATATATATATAATTTTTTAATGATGTCTGAATTCTAAAATTCTAGGTGATGCAAAATGTTGGCCACAGCTGTACAAACGCACTGAACAGCACAATTTAAATCTGCCCCTCCATAACGCTTCCTTCTCAGCGCTCGACATTATAAGAAAGCAGCCAGTTCAGCTTGCTTCCAATCCTTAAAGATGGTTTACAGCTGTAAGGACACATGGGTGCTCTTGCTACTGCTTACACATGGGGTTACACATGGCATCTTAAAACCGTCACTGCACAGGAAGAACTGCCATGTTCTTTCAAAGGGGTGTTTTCATTATAAAGTAACACACAAAGTGTGACGCTGATAGGGTGAAAACTGTTAGATATGTAAAACAAAAATATACAACTGTGCAAGACTTCTTAATTACTATATTTCCAAAGAGCAATTTTTTTTTTTTTGCCTGGGTGGGTTGGAGGGTTATAAGAAGTATTTTTAAAAAGGGTTCCCCCTTTCTTGTAACAGTTGATGATTATGCAAACCATTCAGAACCACCTTCTTAAGTGAGAAGGAGAAGCTGAGATCCCAGCTGCTTCGTAGGGTTCTGTGTTACTCCAGCCTGGCTGCAATACACATGCTGGGCTCAAGGGCAGCACAATGTCACTTTAGATTTAAGGGTCACTTTTTGCTTTATTAACTAGCTCATAAACAAACAGTGTTACCAATCATTGTTAAAAGATAGCAAATGTACTTGATCGTTTTCAGATTTGTCAGATTTTATATTTGGAGTGTTTAAGTTCTGGATGGATTATATATATATATGGCTGATTTCACAGACCCTGATTAGTACTAATCTTGGTATTTTACATGAGGTGAAGTAGTCCTAGATGAATGATTACAGTTGGTAAATTACTATATATCCACTATATAAAAAGCAGATGAACAAGAACATTGGCAATAGTATGTGTTACTTGATTAAACTGGAATGACAGCAGGATTGTAATGAATATTTAATTTTTTTAATACCTAGCTGAACTATAAATATTTTATCCGCAGCTTGTGGTACAGTATATTTTATACCAACAGGTTATTGGCAGGGGAAGTGAAACTAATGGGAGATGAGCATTGTGGCTAGCTGTCATCTGTGTTGATGTCATAATAGAGAATTATGACTTTAACAAAGTGATGTCAGAAATGTGAATTATGACTTTCATTGCACAGATCAAGCAGAAAAATTAGGCAAGAGATGTCTAATAGATTATACACATGTCAATTGTGGAGGTTGTGCAGAATTGGGGGTTAAAGGTTAATCAGATGAGATTTTGTCCATCATTAAATGCACCTGAGTCGCTTTATATAATAAACTGGAATATGTCTTAGCTTTAAGCCTTGGTATAGCCAGGACTTACTTGTCACAGGAGAGTGGGAGTGAGTGAACGTTTTATTCCTTCAACGAGAAGTTGGTAAACTCCACATTCCCCAAATTACACTACTAAGGATGATGTCATTGACTTTAAACCTTAACAAACTCAAAGTGTTTTCTGTGAAACTGTTGTAAATAAGGTCACATCATCGTCAAGGGGTTACCCCTCAGCATGTTTATTTAAAATATCAATGGAACAAAAAAACACACACGTGCCCTAGATCTTGAAATTAGCAGCCCCTGCAATCTCCATGATAAAGGATCATATTTAGGACTGTCACAACAACAGAACACTATGGTCAAACTGCATTGCTTTTATTACACATGTATTTGAACGTGTGTCTGATTCAATTCATAGGCTGAACCAATTCATGTTTAATGACGCCTGAATCCATTTTCTGCATTCCCAATACAGTCTGTTTACTGTATTAATCAATCTTAAGATTCACAGTGTGTTATTTTGGGAGATGCTTCATTTTGCAAAGTAGGTTTTTATTCAGAGTATCATTTCTCATGTAAAAAAAGATAATGTGTGAGATAAATAATCTGTTTAGGGTTATTCTCATTTATCAAAGAACTTCATGAATTTGCACATTGTTAAAAAGTACTAAAAAAAAGTTACAGATGCATGAAGGAGGCAATCAAAAACTCTTGACAGTTGAAAGTTGAAATCTGAGCCCATGTGCAACCCAGTCCTGGTCCTGAAAGTGTATTGTTTTAAACCGAGCGTGTTAAACCGCATTGCAGCTCAGTCCACTCCTTGTGTTCAATTATGCAACTGATTCTCGTAATGTGTGGAGGTAACTGCCTGACTAGCAGCGCTTTTCAAATGTGAAGATTGTCATAATGTTGGTTTGGAGGTTGATTGTGCTTGTGCAGAGGGGAGAGGTGTGATGGGGGATGGGGAATGGGGGAAATGTGCAAGCTGTTCACCCTAGATCTCTCTATTGTTTCACCAGTTTGTGGTATTGAAATGAATGTTTCCATCTTCAGCACATGACCGCCTTATCTGAGAACCATCAGACTCAGACACAAACTGAGAAAAACAGCCAACACATCACAAATACGATTTTTTTGTATTCAGTTACTGCACCTGAAGCATCGTTTTTGGGAGACTGCAGCACGTTTTAAACATTCTTGATAGTTTGCGGGGGCAGATTTACTGTGCTCTCACCAGTTCAAAAGTTGCACCATGTTTACAATTTCAAATTACAAATACTTAAAATATTGTTAATGCTATCAAACAAAAAAGTAGTTCCAATGCTTTTATGTATAGGTTGTTTCTTGCCTGCTTTTGGAACTTTCCATTGAAACTAAATGAATCTGACCTGTTCATAATCCAGTGTCTTTTTATGATCGTTGATAATCTGAACAAATTCTACATGAACAACAAAGGAAAACAGATCAGAAAATAAACATTCTGACAAAATCATTTTATACAGTTTTTTCGTTTTCCGAACCTAAATGATCAGACACAGCTAAGCTCTGGTTCTTTATTCAGATTTGCAGTGTGAATAAATCTTCTCCAGTTTGTTTTGCTTGCTGATGCAGCCTCCACATACTCCCTTTCTCTTCCCTGTGCTATCTGAAAATAACAGGCAAACAGGAGCTGATTCCAAGGAGAAATGTTTTCTTACATGTTAAACAGAAATGAAACAAGTTCTTATCATTAAACTACTTACATAGGATTCAATTAATTATGGTTTAAAACATCTAATACAAACACTATAACCAAGTTACACCAACACCATTTGGTGCCCCTGTGTATTTTCTGCTTTTGGCAGTGACCCTTTCAGTGGTAGTGAAACTATTATCACTGATCCCAGAACCTTGTAGTCACCCAGTAACTCATGAACCAGACCCAGGTACCCATAGGAGAGAGAGAAAGACCACAGCACTGTCTCATCCTTCTTCAGTCACATGGCAATCCTAGAATAGAGATTCTTTTAGTATTAATACACATGCCACCATTGTGTGTTTATAGCGATTGAATGATTTCTTTAAATGTAGCTTCTCAGGCTAAAGTAATATGTGGCACAGCCAATTTTATTGTGACATAACAATTAACGATATCTGCGTAAGCCAGTTTTCATATGCTGATCATGGAAGACTTAAAATGTGAGAAGCATTGTGAAAGCATGGTAAAGCACAAAGAGGCATTTTAATAAACATGGAAACTCATGGTAAATGCATAGTATAACCATGGGGAAAATCATGGGAAAAGTGCAAAAATACTGTTCCATCTTCACTGCAAAATATTTAGAATGCGACAGATATTTTTGGTATTTTATATTTTATCAAAGATAATAATAGCAGTGAAGAGCACAAAATCCAAATAAATATATATTGATATGCTAATTGTGAAATGAACTATTAGTAAGCTATTTGGATTTATTATGAATATTTGTGTGTAGTGTGCAGCATGGTGAATTAATAGATCACCAGCTGAAGATTCAATTCCTGATGTTTTAAAATGGTTTTTTTTGTCATTGCCATGACTACAGACCGGCTCAATGACTGTTTGCATCCGTTTTCAATTATGAATGCAAAAGTAAATAATTGCTTGAGAAGATTGTGTAGCCATTATAGAGCATAAAACAAGCTTTTATTTTTAACTTCTTTTACGACCTCTTTCCCATCACTTGAATCTTTCACAGTGAGAAAATGTCTTCAGCTTCCTCTTAAAACCACACTTTTTAAACCAGATGAGTATCTGTGCTTGCTACTGTATGTAGAGTCAGCATGTGAGGAAGGTCTGAAATACACTGGAGCTACACTGTAATACATGCCACTAGAATCTGCTTTCTTCAAAAAAGAAAAGGTAAAACCTAGAAGAAGCTAAAAGGAGGATTTCATCAAGCTGTTGTCTCTCCCAGCAGGATAAGCCTGGGATAACCATGTGCAGCTGCTGGTTCCTGGGTGATCTGCCAGTGCTGTAAAATGCTCTTAAATCCATCTCTATGGGGTATACGACAGGTTGATCAAATCAAACCCTGAGTCAAAAAGGTAAATGTTTCAGCCAGTACCTTTGTCAGTGGCCTGATTTAAAACGGTGTTTAATATCACGTTCTTGTGTTCTGAGGACTTTCCAGCAGCTAGTTATATACTAACGAGCACTAAAGTGGCATGAAGACACCTGCATGATGCAATTTCCTGGTAAAGTTTAATCACTGGAGTCAGGTCATTCAGGCTTGTTTCATCAACACCAATGTGAACACTTAGCTTAAAGAAGTGGGTTTTATAGCACATCAGTAGGGGCTTGGCGAGTCCTCGTCGGATAAAGACATTGGCCAAATAAATAAATAATAATAATTTTGTTTGGTTCCAGTGCTCCACAGTAAATACTTCTTTAAAACAAGCAATGTGTTGCAGCTGATAACCAGGCAAAATAACACATACTTTAAAACCCTATGGATATCTGCAGCCTCTGGGGGGAAATAAACTCTTAATTAGGCGCCATACATGTCATGTGTAACATACACTGCAGTGCAATTACAGGCCATTTAAAGAGCAACTCAGTACAGATATGCAACAGCTGAGTTTTCTTAACGAATGTCTTCTTGTTTAGAATCACTTGGTATCTCATTTTCTGTTTCAGTCAGGACATTCTGCTGATTTATTAAGACTTAGCCTTAAGAGAGCTCTCATTCATATCTTACAACTACATCAATGTAACCTGACCCCCTGCAACACTCTGCCTCAAGTGTGTTGAAGTTACAAATTAGAACACTATGTTATTTCTCCACAGACACTTTTTACTTACAGATTAAAATTGACATAAACGGTGAAACAGTATGCCACTATCAAATACCACCCCCTTCCGAATGTGGTTAAAACAATACAATGACTTTGAACCCATACCAGTGGTAAAGGGTTTTAATTAAACTGGATGAAAAGCTAACAGGATATCTACCATTTGCCCTATAAAGATGTGTGCATTAGCAATAGAGGAAGTTAGTTTTAACATTGACATTATAGAGGCCACACAAAAACCATGGCTTCTTTGAAATCCGTCTAGATTTGCTATAATAATGTATAATGCTAGAATTTGTGTGAACCAAAACACTACACGTCCTGAAGAGATATCGGTTGTAAAGAAGAGGCTGAAATCTGTGTTAATTTATTGACCTAAGCTTAATATTCTGTGCTTCATCTGTGTGGGTGATTTATGGAGACTTCTGGATGATTTCTTCTCTAATTCTTAACAATTACCTAGCAGAGTGGCTGCACCCAATAGGGTACAGAGACTGTAGCTGCAGGACTAGCTTTTAAATCAATGCTGTATTTGTTTAATGGATTGAAGATAAAGTCAGACTATTTGACTTTCACATTGCATGCTTTTCATCTCATATTATAGTCAGAATACTCCTACAGCACACTTTTTCCCCTCTGGCATATCCATGAACTGTTAGACTTTTGGGGATTCCTCACTCTTATAAAAGTTAGATTGCAAGATTTTCCATTTAAGTTGCACTTTTATGTCTGATTTCTGTCAAGCAGTAGGGGCCTTACTGGATTACTCCATACGCATACACATGAAGTCAGTAAATAGCTCTTTGGCACCACACAGTGGTATACACAGGTTATTACTATTTAAAAAATAATAGCCACTTCAATCTAATGCAGCTGTTCTAAATTTGTCACCTGGATATTTCATAGAAGTTAGTAAGTATTCTTTTTACCTAAAACCTCCGAGATGCAGGATTCCTGTTACGTGTATTGTACAAATGTTAAAAAAAAACTGGATTACTAAACACAAACGCAATGTCTTTAGGTTAAAAAACCCAGAAAACCTTTATTTGATTCATGCAAAAATAAATGTACTTAGATTTGTAGAACACACAAACCATTGCTTTCCTACAAATCAAGTTCAGAACCCAAACAGACATTTTTCTCAATTAGAGGCAGTCCACTGAACAAAAATCAACAACGCATGTGTATTTAACTCATAGCTGCTATGACAGGAATGGTGTTTTAGAGTCTGTGGCAAGTAAGAAGTTGAATTGTGGCCTGTCTAAACACAGGTTTAACATTACTTCTGCTAGGACTTGATCGCAGTATCTCTGGATTTGTAATTCACTCCTCTGCTTTTCAACTCTCTCACAATACCTGGAATGAAAAAACAGACAGGATCAATTCCCTTTGAACTACAGAAATATCTTGCATGCCATCGTCTAGCTTCACTGCCAGTGATCAGAATTAAGACAACCTGTTTATTACAAAACCATGCCCAATATACAACAACTATCAGCAATGTTTATAGTTATAGGTATACATTAGAAATCTTACAAAACACTATTAAACATATGCACATACCTGGAGGTAACCGTCCTGTGACTGTCACTGCATAGACACCTGGTTTAAAATTACCTGCAACAAATCATAGGTTTAGCATTTAGGTATAAGTTTATTTATTGATTAGACTGAGAACACATAGTGCCTTCAAGGTTAGGTGAGGCAGATCTGCATATGTTGTTCCTCACAGGAACAAGATATGATGAACTGTACATTGTAATTATGCTCCTTGAGAACACCATATTTCAGAACACCAATGATAAAATACATCATGGAAGACTAACTTTTGCTTGTTTATCAACTGATGTATTGGATACAACTACCAAATTGAGTTTTCTGAGCAGGACTATTTATTTTAAGGAATCATGTTATTTTGTTTTTTTTAGAATTACTTTTGTATTCACTTGTTACTGAACATTAATGTCAGCTTGGGTGTTTCCTGGTTTACATGTTAAGTAAATAATACACATTGTAAACTGCTTTTGCAAACTTACTGATTCTTTGCCATTTAGAAACCCAACTGTCTTCTGGACTCATCATTGCAATGACCCTGAAAAGAAGAAACCACAAATGAAAGATGTACCTAAACTGTGCCGTCAGAGCACAGGCTCACCTATTACAGGTTAAAACCTGGCCTTCAGTCGCATTCAAAAAATTAAATCACAACATGAAAAATATGTCGACTGAACTGCTATATAAACAGGATTGTGTTGTGTGTCTGGTGAAGTCTACCTTTCAGCTTCATTAAGCAGTTAATTGTTATAAGGTATTAAGGGCAGCAGTGTGGAGTAGTGGTTAGGGCTCTGGACTCTTGACCGGAGGGTTGTGGGTTCAATCCCCAGTGGGGGACACTGCTGTTGTACCCTTGAGCAAGGTACTTTACCTAGATTGCTCCAGTAAAAACCCAACTGTATAAATGGGTAATTGTATGTAAAAATAATGTGATATCTGTATAATGTGAAATAATGTATAATGTGATATCTCGTAACAATTGTAAGTCGCCCTGGATAAGGGCGTCTGCTAAGAAATGAATAATAATAAATAATAATAATAATTATTATTATGTCACTGCCATCCCACTTAAATAAATAAACACATTGTGCATCAATTGGCCAACTAATAATATTTATTTGAACTTACATTTATGAAACTAAACGAATACCTACCCATCAAAGGAAGAACTGGTGCAGTCATAAACCATTTCTCTGTTTCCTTTCATCTGGAGGTAAGCTTCGCAGTTGTCACAGCCGTCGTACTCAAATTGATCAATTGTCTAAGAAAAAAGTAGGAACCTTGTTTCAATAATTGGCACATTAAAAAGACAGTAGGGACTTAACCATAAAATGCTAAGGGGGCTAGCACTCTGTAGCCCTGCCTTGGGATCTAGGGAAAACACTGTATTTGTATGTAATACAGATTAAAAGTATTTAATAGATGGAGTCTAATGTTGGTTGCTGAATATTTACATAAGTTGGCGGAAAGGGTCAGTCACCGTTCTTGGTGATTTTTTTTAATACTGACACTTTATAGAGCTAATAATATTAGGTTGGTGTTGGGACTATAAAGTTCAATATGAATGAATTCTCTCATTAATATTCCATGAACTCACCAAAAACTGACCCCCATATTAACTAACCTGAGCAAACTACTATTGGCACTACACTGGACAGGAGGAAAGGCCACTTTAGAAGTGAAACCTGCAAATGATATATTTTACCTCTGGTGTTCTATTGTTGTACATTTTGTTTTGACCAGCAACATTTCCATGCAAGCAAAACGTTGAGGCCTCAGATCCCCAAAACAGATTTCTTACCTTAACCAGAGAGCACAAGAGACAAGCCCGCAAGTGCCGGAGATCCTTCGGTACTGTCTCCAAAGCCATTATCGGGCAGAAAATATCTTAGACAACCAGGAACCCAAATAAAAACGCTGCTTAGTTGAATTCAGAAAATCAACACATCTGAATCGTTCAAAATGGTTACTTCCGAAGTCCTGCTGAAGAGTGGCATACTTCATCAGAGTGCGTCGCAACTGTACAATTGTCACGTGATCGGGGTGTCGCACGGGCGTTACTTGTGTGCTGAAATGTATAACAATGAATGAAAAGTTTACCAACTTTTAGCCGTTATATTGACATACAGAGTCCAGGTTTAATTGCTCATATGAGGGCTGAAGTAAGGAACAGTTCAAATATGCTGTGTGCCTATGTGAAGCCAATTTATTTATGCAAGTGTACTATAAAAGCAGTAATAAAATAATATTTTAATTAAAGTTGTACTGCGGCTGTTAACTTGTGTACAGTAATGTCGAGCACATTTGACATTTATTAAGGTGATAATATCTATAATGGCATACAGTATCCATGCATGCTTTTGTACAGCTTGGAAATGGTACTTTCTATACATCCAGTATATCAACAGCGTGATGGCTTAGGGGTTTATTTGATCGACCTATACTCCGTCACGATAATCAATCAATCTTTATTGTATCTAGCGCCTGTCAAAGTGGACCACCATCACAAAGCGCTTTACAACATGCAGTAACAAGAAAATCCATGCAACTTTAAATACAGAGAAATGCATAATACATGATATACAGTAAAAAAAAAAAAACAACAACAATGCATAAAACAATAGTGAAAAATGCATAATACTTAAGTACACTGGAATGTGCATAATACATGATAGTAACATAATACATGAGTACAATAGCAGCAACTAATAGCAGATATCAGGCTTAAAGAGCATGGAAAGCAAGAGAGAACAGGTGGGTCTTGGGATAAGTGGGATAAGTCATAGATGGGGTTTCTGGAACATGTTGCAACAGTACAATTTGGATGTGAACAAAAGGATAATCCAAAAATAACTAGTTTAGTAGTTGGTGGAATTCAGTGTGATGTAAAATTCTTTAAAAATCCAGCTGTGACTTAGACAGTATCAACAGGCTACATCAAAATCAACCCACTGAAGCACACTGGTCCAAACCAAGACAATGAAAATGATGAAGTATTGTATTTTTATTATTACTATTATTATTTAAAAATATATATCAATTTAGTAGTCGGTGTCATGATTGAGAATGTGTACTATATGAAAGCTAGGTATCATACAGGGAAAGCATGAACTGCTTATTTTTTTTTTCCTTTTATTTATTTGAGTATCAGATGGTACATTGTGTACTACTGAGTCAAATACTTAATCGGAAACTGTCGTTTGTTGGCTTTCCAGTTTGTTTATACAGTACAAGTCATGCGCAGCAAAGAACTACAAAACTGTCCGGGACTGATGAGGCTCCGTTTCTTTAATGTACTTATGCGAGATTGAGTGCGAGCGCTTAGTTGCAGGTGGACGTTGCTCTTGCACGCGTGTGAGTCGCTGCAGCCAGCAGGGAAAGGACTGGCTCGAGGGTGGAATTTGAATGCATTGTCTGGGAACGTGCTGTAACGGTTCGGGAATACACTTCAACGGTTCTGAAAACCCATCGGCAAGTCATCTGACCTCTACGTTACTTTAAAATAATTATTTGAAGTATTTGATTGAAAATACATATTTTCCAATACATTGTATTTGTTAAATACAATCTGGACTCGTTTAAAAGTGTATGTAAGAATTTATCAAGATATGTAGCTATTGAATCTGTTCAGAAATCTGTCAGATTCGATTCTAGAATTTGTAGGTCTGAAAAGTCAATTAAGATTTAGACGTGTTTTTAAATTATCTTTAAATCCGTAACAAACAAACACGATTTCTTTGGTTTACTCGTTAATGTCATTCCGGAGCAGAACATATTATCGTGTTTACAAGGTTACCGATTTTACATTTTATAAATGGAGACGCCAGGCGTTTTACGTCACGTCGAGTTGGACGAGGCACTTATTACAATTCCCATCAACCCCAATAACTTCCCCGCGAAACTTTGGCGACTGGTGAACAGCCCTGAAAATCGATCAATTCGCTGGGATTCGAGGGGGGAAGGGGTGATTATCGACCAGCAACTGTTTGAATGCGAACTTTTGTCTCCATTGAAACCAACGGGGGAACCAGTCGATCTTTTCAAGACCACCAACTTTACCAGTTTCATTCGACAGTTAAACCTCTATGGATTCAGAAAGGTTGTACTCGGCTCTGGCGGGAGCGCCGGCAATATTATCCCCGGAGGAGACCTCGTTGTGGCGGAAGGAATCCTTCATCACTTCCATAACCCCCATTTTAAGAAGGACCACCCAGAACTGCTGGTTAATTTGAAGAGGTTGACCAGCGCCAACAAAGCAAAGCTAGAAGCTGGACTGGAAGTGACTTGCAGACCTCCCAATCGTTTGCGGAGACTCCTTACTAATTCAGTTGACCCAATGGAAAAAGTGAAAATGGAGAATCATGGTAAGATTTTTTTTTTTATAAAAAATAAGTCATGATTTTTATACGATCAAAACAACAACTTTTAAAGTAATACATTCATACAACAAACTGCCATTTGAATTAATCATCTTCAAAACTACACCTACTACAATGTTTGTTCCTTAATGGTAAACTAGTAAAAAGTCGAATAAAAATGCTTTGGTAAAACTGGCCTGGATATGAAATAAGTAAAAGTTGACTGATACTCTAACTAGAGCTGCATAAAGCAATTATTCGATCAAATTCTGCACAGACAGGGTCCTTTGGTGATGATGGGGCTGTAATTTACCATTCCAAACTAAACAGCTGCTTGGGTTTGTGTGAACTGCTGCTCTCCACAGGGCCTCAGAAAAGCAGCAATCATCACAAATCCAAGCAGCTGTTTCTTCACTTGTTCTTGTTTAACTTCTGAATAGTAAATGAGCCCATCTAGGGCTTGCCAGTGAGTATTCTGATATTGGTGAGTTATTCAAGGTAGAATGGCCCAATTGGTCTTTGAAGAAATAAGTGGTATCCATCAGCAGGTTTTTAAGACAGGCTTTACCCATATATCTAATGCCTTAACTTTGCTACTCAGGTTCAGTGAGTGCTGCACAGATCCATCGAGCGTTTCACAGGGAGAGTGCAGCTCCCTACCCATGCAACCCTGGCAGTTTATACCCCATGAAAGGTCTTGATCGGACCCCGATTCCACAGCGCGGCTGGCCCAGCTCCATAGGGCTCATCATGGGGCAGATGGATGGCTCTTCACCCTTCTCGGATAAGGGGATCCCTGTTTCTGTTCTACAGAGGTTCCCCACAGACGTTACCTGTGCTTTGCAGTCCAGTCCCACCACTGTGCACATGCAGCAGGGCTCCCAAGGGATGGGACCTTCCGGGCAGAAATTTGGCAATTATATGACTTCCCCAGCACAGTTCCGTCCAGCCTATTACCCTGCAGGTAAGGTGTTATTTTATCTGCATTTAAGTTTAGTGCAGAAATCCACACATTTTATCAACTGCAGTATAATGACAATTTTGCAGGGTTTCGTTAGTTAATATGCTAATGCTGGGCGCCCTCTAGTGGTTTAATATATATTGACGAGTGCTCTGTCCATTTTTTTTTTTTAAATCTTCATTTACAAAATTGTTACAAAAGTTGCTTTGGGATAGCTAATATTTATAAATAAGGCTCCAAACTATGTGGTGCGATGGTTATATTCCTAGTCTGTAATGCATTGCTGTGCAGAGCTCAAAGCTGTTCTCCAGTTTACAAAGCTTACTAACTGTGGTACCTGTGTGTGTGTGTGCAGACCATCATCCACATGCCATTACTGGCTATTGCTTTAGAACCTCAGAATATAAATATCCAACAATAATAATATAATGCTTTTAAATAAGGTTTTATAAATAGTGTTCTTTTGCCAGCAATGTGTCAGTGCTGCTCTCCTGGTTCAGTGGACTCTATGACAGGATGTGCTCACCAAAATACTTCTACCCTCTCCCATTACAACTACTATCAGGTGAGTGAAAAATAAAAGCTAAATAATGTGCAATCAACACTACCTGTTTAACACATTAATCACACATTATAACCCTGAATTTATTGATTTCAATGGCAGTGTTATTTACATCTAACCCCTGTTTGCTCCATATCATTTTAGTAAATTCCGTTTTTGTATTTGTTTTCATTTTTGCTTTAATCTAACTATGCAGCCCTCCTATCCAGTGGAATTCCTGTACCCTGGCAATCAAAACTGGCCATCAGTCTCCAATGAAGACAACAAGAAGACAGACGTCAACCTGGAAACTGTCTTTCAGATGGTAAACGAGTTGCAGGCTTCCCCCAAGCCCTGTATGGTTAAAGTGGAGACATCTGAAAGCCAGCTAGAGATAGCACAGCCCGCAATGGGACAGCAGCTCCCAGGGAACAGCTTCTCAGCTCTGAGCGCTACTGCCAAGGTTACATCTGCCCAGCTGGGCTCCCTCACTCCAGTCATCTCTGATGTTTCATCCTTAGTTGTGGATGCTGCCCAGAAGTCGACCTGTTCTGAGAACCAGATTGCTGGTTTCATCTATCCAGTTTCCACAACCTTGCTCCCGCGTGCAATGCCAATTCTAGATAATACAGCAGTCCCTGTTGTGCAGAATCAAAGCCAGGGTGAAGCTTGTTCAGGGTCTGTGGCAGTCACACAGCTAGACATATCTCAGAAGGTAAGGCCTTATTGAAACAAACCACACAATATGATGTGGTGAGAGTCAAAATTGACCACCCTTTTCAATTGTCCGTATATACCCAAATTTCTGTATGTGTCAAAAAGCACAATTGGCCATTTTTTGACTAAGGTGCTTAATTTGTAGTTTCAGTGAGCCCTATTGTACATACTGAGACATAAATTCAAATTCGTCAAATTCGTTTAATAAAGAAAATCTAAATTGCCCTTCAAAAGGGAGCACTTCATTTTGGAAGGATTCATGAGTTCTATACATTATTACTGTAGCTGTCATGTTGGAAAGGCATCTCTTGTCTCCAATTCATTCACTGTTTTATTTGCTATAGTCACAAGTTCAGGTTGCTTTATTTGCTGTGGCCTCTTATGGCCTGTGAACAACTTTTATAATGGCTTGCATAAAACTATTGGTTTTCACCAGGAGTGTGATTAGAAACCCTTTTTGCAGTGTGACTTGACTGTGCTTTACTCTGCTTGCCCAAGGTTCCAACCAGACTCGCTTTAGTGAATGAGCACCATTACTTAAAGTAGACATATCTGGGAGTCTATTCTTGTTTTGCTTCTGGTACCTTTTTTTGGATTCCTCAGTAAACTAGTGCTCTTTAATGTCCATGCATTTCTTTCAGGTTCTCAACAACACAGAGAATGTAGCACGCTGGTCTGAAACTGCTGCAGATATTTTGTCAGGTACTCAACCCCCCAAAGCTGATGAGAATGACACTGACTCATCCACTCCTGCCACACCCAGCGAGTGCAAGAGCAGCAGACAGCAGAGCAAGTCTCCTGGTAAGAATACATTTGTAGTGTGCTGTGTAAAAAATGGAAATGTGATATCGTATAGGGCTTTAACTAAATGACTTGTATATTAGTGGCTGCCTTATGCTTTTCAGGTGTAGTCGCAAAGGTTTTAAAATCCATTTTCCTACCCTTTGTTGGCATCACACAACAGGTTTCCATGCTCTTGTGCTTACGCTATTCAATACTTTAGTAGAGGCTTCTTAAGAAGCTCCCTGTACAAATACTGTTGATAATTATTACTGCATGCAGCGGATATTTCATTTTTAAAAAGTTGACTCTCGTTAATCTGAACCACCTCTTTCCAAATTGACCTGTAATGTGAACCATGCTATCATAATGAAACATATAGCAGCTGTATATATCATTCATCTATGATTTTAAATGGGGAAATCATTTTACAGTGCTGTCTCTATTTAATTCCCCCATAGGTTTATTACTGATTTGTGATGCAAGTTGGGAGAGAACATAAAACAAAACAACTGTCATTTTTCGAATGGTACAGATTACTTTCAAAACTAAACAAATCACCCAACTGGTTCAGGTTAGCTGCTGTCTACTGTCATGACAAAATAATTTGTCTTCTTGCTACAGACCAGTTTAAACAGTTCCATTGATGAATTTTACCAGTGGTGATGTGCCTCCTGTATTTTGTACAGATCTTAACCTCCTGGTTGATGTGGCCTGTAAGCAAGAGCCCTGTCAGGGGGAGGAGGAAGAGGGCTATGTGTGGACTGATCCCGCTGCCCAGTCTCAGCACTACAGCCCTGTAGACACAAGCACAGAATAACCACACTACACTACTGATATTGAAGCGCCAAGCACTGCCTTTGTCACTTTTCACACAAGGTCTGGATTCAGAAGGCTTTAAGCATGGCTTTTGGCACAGAGCTTGATTTGTTAGAACTTACATGTCTAGGAATTTGAGGACCTGTAAAATAATCTTAGCTACTTGGGCATCTACCATGATAATGAGAGAGAACTTCATGGGCTGTGAGGTTTTTAATGCAAAATATATTTTCTTGCTAGTCATCCACAGGTGCAAAAATATTGGAAAGTTGTTTAAGATTTAGCACACTGCTAAATCCTGTCTTCTTTTTTTTGTATAGCAAGCATAGCTATGAAACCCAGCTTCTAATTTAGTTTTTATTGAAATACATTTATAGTGACAAGCACAATTGTACACAGCATTCAGTAAATTAAAAAGACAATCCAAATGTGCTTACCGTTTATATATTCATAGTTCTAATTTATTGAAGTATTTAATCAAATACATGAACATAAGATGTGTTATTTGTTGTTTAAATTGAAATAATTTAGAGTTTGGTGACAACTTTTATTTGTAAATGTAATTTGTTTTATTCTATATTTTCATTGCATTCAATTGAATTGTACATGTGTGTGGTACCAGTAACACATTTATTACTAAAATAATTTACTGTACACAGGAAACCATCCGGGACCAATTTGTGTGCACTGGTTTTGAAGGTCTTAATCAGCCAGATGGTCTTTCAATAATTTACTCACAAGTGGCTCATTTTAAAAGAATGATTACAAGTATTATTCCTTGTTTGCATATTTCCCGATCTTGTACCAATGAGTCAACAATGCCAATGGATGAATTATTTTTACTTGCAGCTTTAGCAAAGCTTACAGAGCCTTGGTTTGTATCTTTTGCAGTAGATCACTTTCTCTCTGCGTTCTTCCTACTTAGCTACACAAACCGGTGATTTGAAGTGATGAGAGAAGTGACAGAATAAGATGGAAGTTTTACCTACAGATTTAGAAACTCCATTAGTAAACTGCTTTATAGTCTCAAATACAAATTTGATCCAATGTTCCCCTCATCCATATGGTAAAACTGACCCCACGACATTGATTTTACAGTGGGTGTTGTAAAGTAACTGTCAGTAGCTTAATGAGTAATCCCACTAGGTAGAATTCTACATTATAAAAAGGTTTCTGGGACGTCTAAAGTTTGAATGAGTTGGTTAATGACAAGGAATAATAACATTTTTGTAAATACTAGCCAGAACTGAATTGAAAGGAAGAATGGTGCGATGCAATGTGCAGATCCTTTTTGTTATTATTTTATAATTAACAAGTCACCCTTATAATTGGAGGTTCTTAAAAAAATATCCCTTTGTACTATTGCCATTCATAAAAGAAGGGATTCAAATAACATGTAATTTTCCAGTAATTTATAATCCTAACTCTTAAATTATTTTTTATTTGATGCTTTTTTTTTTTACATACTCAGTAGCCTGTTTTTACCAATGTTGCACTGTTTTACTGTGTAAGTACTATATAAAGTTTATTTGCAATTTTTTGCATTCCAGATCAGTTCAATTAAAATTATTGACATTTTCTGTCATTATTTGATCACTTTTATGTAAGTAAAAGATAAATAAATTAATCTGTTCTGAAGTCATTTCTAAATGTGTGTAATTTAATTATTTAAATGTGGACATTTTCACGAACAATTGGTATGTTAAAACAATTGGCAGGTGGTTCATAAGACAGGCGAAGGCAAATTGAAACACAAGGAATATGCAATATATAAAAGAAAGACAGATCGATAATTCGTTGATTGATTTAAGTTCAACAAGACTGGGTTTTTCTCCAAAATCACTCTTACAGTATTACAAATGTAAGTAATTCTTAGTAATGTTTGGGTACTTGCTAAAAGGATTTGGGTCATATTGACAAAGCATTTACCCAAGTGCTGCATGTTGCCAATGTTCAAGAACTAGCCCTAAGCACGTTTCAGTTTGGAGAAAACGTGTCTTTTCATAAAATAAAGTGCAGAGGAACCAAGGAATTCACTTTTGGTGGACACTGTACCTTTTAAGATACATAACAAAAAAGCATATAATTTAATTAGTTTTTTTTATTTTAGCATAGAAAAGTTTTTTGAGTGAATACTGGGTAGAGCAATATGCTATGTTAACAGCTTAGTAGCAAATATGGTAATTTGATTCTTAATGATGTCATGTAGCAGACCAGATAATGTAATCAATATGATCTTAAGATTTTTTTGTTTGTGAAATAATTTTTTATGTGAGTGGCTGGAAGTCAGCCTAAGGGATGAATAAGGTAGATATCTTATAGCTTGAGGAACTAATACAATAGATCTATTCTGATCAAACCATTTAAAGGAAGGATCCTCTTAAATGACATTTCCTGCTGAGTCTTTTGTTCAGAGAGACTCAGGGAATCCATGTATAATATTAGCAGCATCCATTACACACCAAGCATTGGGCAATATTTTTCTTGGGAACCCAGAAATTCAAGCTCAAAATCTTCCAGTAACATGGGATTTTTTTAAATTCCAAAAATAACCTCAAATATTACCGGTAATGTATAATGTTTGCAATAATTAATATTCATGTAAAGCTATAGCCAAATGTTTTGTATCACCCTATTAAATTAACACATTTTGCTTCATAAAGTCTGAATAATGTAACATTTTGAAATCTAACATGAAATACTGTACTACTAGTATGGCTTCCGGCAGACTTTTACAATATCATTTTGTAGTTTCTGTGATTACACAATGTTAAATAAAAGATAAAAATTACGTTTATATAGTTGTTTTTTTTTTAAATGATGTCTCAATCCTAAAATTGTAGGGAATGCAAAACTTTTGGCCACAGCTGGAGATGCAGTTATAGCACTATTTACTAAACAAAGTCAAGCCTGCTGTTGTGTTTTGGAACCTTGGATTCGTGCTTGGCCTCTGTCACCAGCAATGCCAAAATGCAAAGGAGATGCCCTAATTTGTGGACAAGGTACACAGATTCTCCCTCACAAAACATGACTACACATAACTTGCTTTAGGCTTGTTGGCTTCTTAAAAACCAATGTAGTGTGCCCATTATGACCCTAGAGGGAGCTTTGATTCATTACTGTATATGAGCGATCAACACAAACAATAAGGGAATTGTTTACATATTTAGCCTGAATTCCTGTATCCAGTTATTATATAGTAACGTTTCTCTCTGTGGCTGCAGAACAGCCAGGCAATGAGTCACCATTGTGATCATTCCTTAATGATTATGAAGGTATAGTCAGCAAGCAATTTTAAACTACTGTGTTGGGCATCATGAAGAAAACTCAAGCAAGAAGCAGTGTGATGCAGAATGGTATGCAACCTCGACTGTTCATCTGTGGAATTTATGGAGCAATGTGAAGAATAATGACACAGTGGTCATGTTTGGTAATCCAGGAATGTAACTTTGAGATATGAAAAAGCTGAATTCCCCTCACAAATTAACCAGAAAGTGTCACAGCTGTGTATGTATACAGGCAGAAAAAAAAAGCATATTATTGATTTATATTTAAATATACACTGTATATATTAAGAAATAACAGGCAGGAATAATATTCTTTCCTACTGGTTTTATTCACATTGTTTTATGTTGTACATAATAGGCGTCCACTTTGCACTGGTGCAAACAGAAGGAACATGCCTTGTAGTGATATAGAATACTGTAGTCTTGCTGGATTTTCATAAACCCCATCGTGTACCTTTATCTCGTTCCCCCAGCAGAGGGTGCGCTGTGTTGGTTTTATTTCGCAGCTGCTTATGGCTGCTCCACCCTCAGTGACAGTCAGCAGGTAGACAGTAAATGAGATCCCAGGGGAGGGAAGCAGAGAGCAGGGAACGAAACATTGCAATCCACAGCCTTCCTCTTCTCTGAACAACTTTCCAGGACTCCGTTTGAAATCTGTTTTACAAGTCTTCTCGTGCTGTTACACAACTTTTTAAATTGCATCTTTCAAACGTATCGATCCCTGCTGGATTTCTGTGCATAATTTACACCAACGGGTTTGAATTTCGTGTCTTAAATGAGCTCGTTTTGATTCTATGGAAACCTGAGCTGGAATGTGCTGGAAGTGGCAGCTAGGGAAACTGTTTTGAAAATTAATTGGAAAAAGTTTTGTATACCCAACCCGTGGAGTGATTACAAAACGTACATGTGGGTAAAAGGCTGATGGATTATACATTCTATATATTATTGATATATACATTTTCTACGAGTCTGTCTTAGTGTAAGTTTTTGTTTTTATTTTTATGGGCAGTTCGGGTAACTACAATGTTTTTACCTGCATTATCATGGAGTAATGTTTGAGGATCTGGGATCAACATTTCTTTCGCTTGCTTGGAATCTTTCCGTCTTAGTATAAAACACAACTTCTAAAGCAACATGAACACGCTGTTTTTATTCCTATGGTTTGTGCCTGTAACCCTCGACTTCAGAGTTTGATATACACATTGTTGTAGTGTACTGAAATGTTCATTTAAAAGTTCCCAGCGTTGTTTCAATTCAGTAGATCACTTTGGAAAATCTCTTTTTAACTCTTTATATACTTCAAACTATATTGCTGATATTTTTTGGTATTCTATATTTGCTGGGGATTAACTGGAATCTTCGTTGTTTTTTTAAGTCCTTGAATGTTACAAGTGTCCAGCGGAGTTCAAATAGACTTGACTATTTTGTTAAAGTTTTGAATGTTGTGCAGAAGCCGAGTGAAGCTGGGTTTCCTAACCGGAGGGAATCCCCAAACTTGACTCGGTTTAAACACACCAAACTCCCTGGATTAAACACAAGTAGGTCCAGCAAATGAGATTAAAACTTCCCTTGGGAAATCTGGAATCTTAAAATGTGGACAGTCAAAGAGAGCGTCCCCATTCCTGCATCCATTCAGACTGGAAGTGTTCACAAAGCGAAAAACAAGCAAGATCTGTAAAAATATGTACAAGTATGTTTCCTTATGCCTTGTCGAATTACCACTGCTGTCGAATTTACTGAGGGTTTCTGCAGGAGTTCAACGAATTCAGCAGACAGTTTAATAATAGGTGTTGCGTTTTGTAGAAACTTTTTTTTTTTCGTTGAGTCGTTTATGTAATGCAGTACAACACCACACGTATATTTCATGTTTTTGAAAGTAAGAAAGTTGCACGTTATCAGCCGAAAACTCTAATTAGTAAAAAGGCTGTGGAATTTTTGATAATAACTTTGAACCAAGGAGCCATACTTTTTAAGAAGGAATAAATAACAATAAACCTGCAATTAAACGTGATATTTTTCTCCAGGCAACCCACGTGCAAAAAGTGTTTTGGATACAATTTCAAAAGGCTTGATTTTTCCAACAGGTTGCAGTGATATATATATATATTTTCCCTCAATCCTTTTTTTTTTCGTTTTTGGATATATATTTTTCTAGCTAGCTTGAGTACGCTGTCAGTCAGCCTCCCAGTGCACAATGTGCGGCCGGGGCCCGCCGCTGCAATGACCGTTCCTCAGCGGCAACTCGCCGGGCTCTGGCCGTGGCTGCTAATGGCGGCCCTTCAGGTAGTGCTCGGGCAGACAGGACTGGAGCTGGCGGCGGCGGCGGCGGCGTCGGAACGGTCTGCGACCAAAGCTGTCATCAAAGTGACACTTCTCAAACCAGACTCGGCGGGGAAGTCTTACATGGAAGTGGAGGGGGTGTTCGCGGGAAGCAACGGAAGGGGTTCAACCGAAGGGAAGCTGATGCAGGTAGGAATGATAATGAGCTAATTGATAACGAGGTTTCGGACATTTGTTCACTCACACACACACACAATATAATTAGAAGACCCCCCCCCCCCATACTGTTTAATGTTTTGCCAGCATGTTGTTTAGTTTTCTTTTATTATTGTTTGCTCGTTGTTTATTGTGAAGCAACTACTGGTGTTGTCTAGAATGTTTATTTTAACAATAATAACAGAGAGAAATGGCTAAACTAAGGTAATGTAGCAACATTCAACAGTTGTAATAATACGGAAGGGCTGGTTAACTAAAATAAATTACGTATATTAAGGATAACTTGATGTATTCCTTTTTTAAGGTGTAGGCAGGTGTGACTAAATTATTACCTGGGATGGGAGTAAGTTTATTCATGGCTCAATGTGCCAGGCTGTTACAGGTCAAAATGAAGGCTTCCACAGAGAGGACAGTGAAGATCATTTTAACCTACAGTAAGATGTGAACCCGGTCAAGTGCTATTTGCAGGTACGCGCTAAGTGATACACAGCGCACTGCGCTTGCGTGCGCATGCCTAAACCACTTCCACTAAAAGCAGGGAGGCGCCCATTCAAATCTGTTACATTATGTTGTTTTCGATTGTTCATATTTTCTAGTAATGTGGAGTATTTTTCCAACATTAAGAAAACAGTATGCAAATATTTATCATATGCAATACATTGGGTCGTGTACATTGTTTTGGTGGACTTCCCATTTTGTCTTGTCGTCGTGAATTTCTTTTCTTTTTAGAGAAATTGATTGTTTCCAGTTTAAGTTTGCAAAAAAAAAAGTATAATGGTAAATGTACCTCTGTTTGACAATAGGAAAACACCCATCAAATCGCAGTTGATTGCACCAGTACCAAAATCTGACAGCGTACCACTTTCAATGTGACACTTTCTGACATTACATGGGTCAAGTTTTGGTATGCGTACCACATTCTGTACTATTTTCTAACACTACACCGGTCCTGTCTGCCCTGTGGCGATACATGTTGGCAATGTTTCTGTTAATACCTTGTTGTTATTTGTACCATGTTCTGGAGATGCAGTAGCTGACAATATTGAACAGTGAATATCATACATTAATAATTATCCTCCCAGAATTAAATGGTAAGCCTGAAACAGGTTGAGCTGTGCTATAAGGGTTCAAGCCAGTAGTTAGTTGGGTACCTATATTTGCACTGGCCTACCAACTGATTTGGAGATGTCTTCACTGTCTTTACATGAGCAATAATCAAGACCCTTATATTTTTATTGTATACAGTAGTGTGCACATTTATCAAGAGCACCTCAGGATTTCTCATTTATCCTTTTAAACCCCTGTGTGAGAATTGTTCAGTCAGTGATATAGAAACAATAGGCACTTGTGTGAAAATGTTAGACCACTTTGTGCTTTAATTAGACATCTTACCTTTTTACCATTTGTGGCTGTGTTTCTTTTTTCTTACTATCTTAAATGAATTGCATGGGTGACCTAATAAAGTAATCAATTAAGTAATATGCCTATTTTGACTATTTTCAAGATGTTCAGTTCCAGTGATTTGATTTCATATGCACAACAAATCAAAACAGATGCAATGGGGTGTTCTAATACATTTACACACGACTATATTATATATAGAAGCAATGGGGTGACCTGTATCAGTACTCCAGAGTGTTAAACAGACAGCCTCATAATGTATCTGTCGAATGTTAAGTCATGTTTTTTCTTAGTATAAGTCAGTATTTGCTTGAGTGAGCTAAATTGTGGCTGAAAATCAGTAAAAGTAGGAATTTTGGGGTATAAAACCTGAACTTAAAATAAAGGTCATTTTATTAAAAAACCAACGCCTCCTACTAGCATGTTATTAAAAAAAAAAAGAGAGATCGAAGTCTGCACAGCTACAGCAGAATAAAAAGCCCCGTGCTGTTGTGTTGAATGATGAGAGAGGAGAAAATGATTTATTAGGTTTGAAATATCTGCATGTAGACAGAGGCACGGTAATATCTGTTTCTTTAATTGCCTGCCAGGTGCGAGCACATGTTCCTAAGAAAAAAAAAAAAAAAAAAAGACACTGTAATCGTGCCAACCAGGAAAGCCACCAGTGGTTACAGGGCCTCTAACAGGAAAACCCACTACTAAGGAGAGGTGGGGGGACTATATAGAAATGCTTGCTGTGACTGTTGAAGATATAACTATAAGAAACTAATGGACAAACATGTCGGTCACACCACCCATGAAGACATTAGCATTTGTCTGCTTTAATGTTTGAATATGTCAGCGTTGTTTGGCAGTCTCAAAAAGGTGTGATGTTATGGTTTATAGGAGGGGCTTTGTGTGAATTTTGAATTCTCCTTTATATGCAAGACTTAACAGAAAAAGTTACATTTAAACTTACAGATTTTTTGCATTTAGCATCTGGTGATGAAGTTTTGTGGGATTTGAGACCATTGTTAAGCTCTCCAGTGTTTGGGGTTTAGTCCATTATTGGACATTCTTGCACTAAGAGGAACTTTGTTCTTTCAGAAATAAAGAGTGTAAACTTTGCCCTACAGCCCATGCTTTGTAAGACTGGGCTGTGGGTGGGTACTGTAGGTAGACCACTCATCCTTCCCTCAAGGTGCCTGTGAGCTCTAAAGCTGGCTTGCCTGTTGAGGCAGGCCTGTCTCACTCCACACACTGTTTTTATTTTCCTGTCTTCAGGGGTGAATCTCGCTGATTTAAAAATGCAGAGGTCGTTTTGTTCATCTTCCAGTCACACCCTCAATAGAAAGTTTCTCAAACAAAGGAGACTGTTTGTTTGTTTTTTAACCAAGCAATTTTTTGGTATTACTCATCACCAACAAAGAGTGGCAATACTTACTAAAGGTCTTTATTTAGTTAATTTGTTTTGGCAGCTTTTCATTAAGGTACACTTGTGATACGTTTTAAAATTACTAGAAAAAAAACAAAACAAGCAACATTTCAAGTAAAACTTTTGAGAGCGCTTTACAGTCGTCAAAATGTTTGTCGTTGCATTTACATAGTTTTTTTTAGTATTTTTAAGTCTCTGTTTTGGATACATGTCGGGGGTGAATCAGTAGTGTTGAGACTGACGGAGGTTCATTTTAAATTCAAAAAGGTGTGTCATCCTCTGAGGACCCGAGGCTACTAAGAATTCAGCTCCCTTTACCTTATTGAAGTCTGACGGCAGGTTTTCTTAACCCTCAGCAATTATATCTGCTGCCATCATGTTTGATCTGTCAACCACATTTTTTTGTATTGTTTTAGACCACAAGTTGGTTAACAGTTGAACTAATTCCCTTTATTGGAATTAATCTTTTTTTTATTTTATTTTGTTTTGGAATATAATTGCAGGTTACTTGTTGCAAAAAAAAAAAGAAAAAGTACTCTACCAGTATCTACAGGCTGAGAATTAATACAAAACATACACTAGGTTTGTTTGAGTGTGATCCAAGTGAAGATACATACATATTTATTATTATATTTTTGTGAAGTCATTGACTGACCTGGCACAGAGATTTAGTTGGAATCCAGGTTTGCTTTGAACATGAGAAGAGACGCCCAGCATTTGTCTTGGCTTTAAACAATTTTCAGACTGGTGCAGCTTTGAAGTTAATCCTCTGGCCGGCCGCTGTCCAATTAAAACCAACTAAACGATGTTAAAGAGAGCCCTTTTGCTAAGACCCCTTTCATTTTGCATGAGGAACTTAATGCTGCTGAAAAGTAGGGTTGACCTCTGTGGAATCTTATAAGCCCTCTGGGACAGTCAACAATGCAAGACATCTCATCACTGATTTAATAAGCACCGTCCCGGCTGCCCTGAAGAGACGACCTGCTTGAGCATGGGACTCGGGGTAATCCCTTGTGCTTAAAGGAGTAGCCCAAGAGGTTTTTAAAACTCTTTATTAGCTTCAGTACCATTTCCACTGCTACCCTCATCATTGTGCAGTGTACAATACACTTTCTGCACTTCTGTGAAGGTGCTACAGCAAAGTTCCTTTCTCCGAGAGTCCCCTGTGCTTTCTTTGTAACAGAGAGCAAGCTTTACTCAAACTGGGAGTCGGACTTTGGTGATTGACGGCAAAGATCTCTGGCTACTGAAACAAGCAATCTCATGTAGTGTGCTTTTTCATGCACAAACAACTACTCTGGAGGAGGATGATTGCAGTTAAATGTGGAAGTTGTCGTTGCCGCTGGTAATTTTGTTTACGAGCTG
The DNA here is from genome assembly GCF_902713425.1 of Acipenser ruthenus. Lineage (NCBI taxonomy): Eukaryota > Metazoa > Chordata > Actinopteri > Acipenseriformes > Acipenseridae > Acipenser > Acipenser ruthenus. The sequence goes on along the minus strand of NC_081212.1, from coordinate 6,038,153 downwards.
AGAGTGATCAAAGTGAGTAAAGTTTAACCGTGAGGTGGAGTAATTAAACAGGACTGTATACACTGAGCTTCCGATTCCCCGAGTTGAGCTCTCTTTCTCTAGCCTGACTTCCTGAGAACAGCCTTTGAAAGTGCGCAGATAACAGCCCCTGCAACTCCCAGTCCCCCTGCTCTGATCACATCAGGACATAGTGTTTATCCACGGTTTGTATACAGCCCTGGGTACAGCTTTCACAAATCAAAGTACATTCTTATAGTCTTAGCGGCAGCTGTAATTACTGGAGATGGCTCTCTTAAAGGGGGACTAATGAAGGCTTTTAAAACGACGTGTATTGTCTCCCACTTCCTTGCATGTCCCTTGTCATTTTATTCTGCACATTTTTCTAGACTTTCACTTTAACACATGTAAAGTCTTTTTATCCTGCCACTAGATTTACTTCCTCTGTAACAGGTACTGTAGAAGGAGCCCAACCGAGCCCCTCATTAACTTTCTATACAAATTTTATTAGGACTCTTCTGTGGCCCCCAATAGTGTATTCAGTTTTTTTTTTTGTGGGGAAACACATTACATATTTAATATAGTCAATCCAATACTGCATAGCTTAAATCATGTCCTTGAACTCTGAGAGGCAAATAGAATCTTTCCATTTTATGAAACCCATTATATAATCTGTTTTTACTTTCATGACACAAGCAGCTCAAATGCAGCCTCCCTGGTTCTTTATTTTCAAGTTCCTCCCATCTGCCAGGAGTTCCCAGCAATGCCTGGGCTCCTGTTTTTCAGCTATCTGTCTCACTACAAGACGCAATGTGGTAAAGGCATTAAAAGCCTGTATCCTTGAACTTGCCACTGGAAGCATTCTGCCTCCAAGGAGAAGAGGATTCGAATACAAACAACATTACCAAACCCAGCCCCTCCCACAAAGGGGCTCCTTTCTGACAGGTTATCGGCCAGCCGAAAAATAATGCATTCACGAAGTATACACAGTCTTTTCACACCACGTAGGTTTGGAGTTTAAACCTTTCCCTGTCCCGAGTCGATGTTCCAGTCTGAGAAATTTGGAGAATAGTTGGAGAATAACAACAGACTTTCTACCAAAACAGATGAAATGCAGAAGTTCTTTCAAGTGTTTTAAACCTGATATCATCACTTCTTTGAAAAGCTAGTGCAGGGTTAACAATTAGAATTGGGCCGGCAACCATTTCTGGGTTTCAAAACTACTTTTTGCTATATTAACACAACTGATCAAAGGTCAGAGCATATTTAACAGGAGTCTGGCTATGTAAATACATTTATCTAAACAAGGACAGATCTGAAATACTTCTATTGCACCTGCCTGGATCAGAGCTTTGTGATCATGGGGTGAATTAATGTTAAACCAACACTGATGGTATGATACAGAAGCAAGCAACATTTTATCTGCAGCCTGATCTTGGCTAGGGAATAGCTGTTTCTAGTCCAGCAACTTCATTGGATCTCACCAACCACAGACTGTTAATATTCTTTTGTTTCTGTAATGAAAGGTGATATTGCATCATAAAGTCTGATAAAGTTTGCCCTAGCCTTCCCTCCTTCTCTCTGTGTATTGGGAACGGATTCCATCGGAGAGATAAAGGGGAAATGTTGGCACGGCCGCCCATGACCTCGGGGGCCCTGCTGTAAACTTGATAACGGCAGCAGGCATACTGTACAATCCCAGTCCTGCTCCTCTCAAGGTCTCGCTGTGCACACAGGCAGGTCGCACGCAACAGTCACACTCGCACACTCCATAACTGATTAGTGCAGGTGTCATTTTTTCAGAAAATTGATCGATCGGAGACTCTGAATGTTCAATGAATCGGTTGTTGCTGGTGTTTGTTTCGAGTGGTCTTCCATAGTTGCTAAATATGTTGAAGTTTGTTTTAGCTGTAAGGCCCACCACCCCTCCAATTGCAACCCACCTTCCTGTTTAATAGAGCTTGAAGATGTCATTTATAACCTATGAGGTTGAAGTTATTGCAACAGCTCGACGATTGGGCTCTCAGACTGACACAGTGTCCCTACATCTGAAACTACCTTTGGATAATGTCACTTCAAACTGGACCCAACAGCTTTATTTTAAAGAAGTGAACAGAAACATCTGTTATAGAACAATGTAGTAAATGGACACCAAAGAGTTAAGATGTGGAAACATCGGTTTTCATTTAGATTACTTCTGGATACAGAGAAGATTTCTTAATTGCCATCTTTCTAAAATTGTCATGCAATGAATAATGAAAGTATGCATAATTAGCGTGTGTGTGTTATATATATATATATATATATATATATATATAGATATAGATATAGATATAGATATATATAGATATATATATATATATATATATATATATATATATATATATATATATATATATATATATATATATATATATATATATATATATCTCATTCTGTTCAGAGTAAATTTTAAATAAAAACATGATGGCAGCCTAAATGCAAATTCTGGAGATGGGAAGCATTTAACTTTTTTTTTTTAACTATGAAGAGTCTGTGGATTGTACAGTATGTATCCCGGTTTGACAATTAGATGCGCTCACTCAACAAAGCGATTTGAGCTGGCAAGGTGTTTATAACATCCATTACATGAAGGCAGCATGGTTAGGGGGTCAGCTGATTGAGCGCAGCATGGTTAGGGGGTCAGCTGATTTGAGCGCTGTGTGTCTGGGGAATGGCAAACTTCAATGAGAGTTTTTCCTTGGCGTGTTCTCAGTATGGACAAATTTAGTACTTTCCCCAGATGCATAGTGAAATGCACTTTTCATACCTGTTTGCAAACATTAGTGTTTTTTTCGTTATTCATTTTAGACTCAAGTCATTGAATGCTTCCAATCCCCAGCATTCATCCGATGGTCCTTATTCAAGGTGACCCCATCTTGATCCTTTATTATACTGCGAAACATTTTCATCCATGTTATAAAACACTCAGTAGTGCTAAATGTAGAAATACTACAAGAAACTTAATGAAGGCATTGAAAATGACTTTTACCGTAGTTGAAAGTTTTTGAAACGTTGAGTCAATGAATGTGTTGTTTCTTTTATATTTTCTACTGCGTGATATGAACGACCTGCAGTATAAAAGCACAGCCTCGTTCTCAAGAAGATTTTCGTTCTATTGGGTATGACCTGATCTAACCTCAAGCATTAGTTAATCGGAATAACAAGGTTGGTAGGTGTCACCATGTGACTTACAATTTATATATTTTTTTTTAACCAATGGAAACAAGAACATCCTTGTAGTGTAGAATTCTCTTCTTGCTCACCCCCCGACCCAAGATGGCACACCCTGCAGAGACTGTGTTGCTTCCAGTTTTAGTTTAATCTTGCTAGGCAGGTTTCTCGGAGAACAAATAAAGTCTGGCTTCACCCTTTACTGTACATACACTACGTGGCTATTCAGGAGAATAGTGTGTTGACATTTGATTTCACTCGGGTTGCCTGAGCTATGAAAAATCTGGTGCTGGAGGCATCAGTCAAAGCGCAATTGTGTGAAAACAGCATCCTGTTTACCAGCTTGTTGTGCTAAAAAAAAATCAAATCACACACCCATGTTCTGAAAGATGCGGTCACTCAGCAGTGGGACAGACTGATGAAGCCTTTCACTTGCACGTGGCTAGGTTTCATCTGGTAAAAGCCTAAGTCTGGTTTGTTTTTGCACTTGAATAATTTTGTGGCTTAAAAATTATAACATAGTGCTTTCAAAGAAAAGAAAATTACAAAGCTATCTGTATGAAATCCTTATTTGCATTTCATGAAATCGGACTTTCTGACTTATTAGCTGAGCTTATTGAGAAACTATTATTATTATTATTATTTATTTCTTAGCAGACGCCCTAATACATTATTTCACATTATACAGATATCACATTATTTTTACATACAATTACCCATTTATACAGTTGGGTTTTTACTGGAGCAATCTAGGTAAAGTACCTTGCTCAAGGGTACAACAGCAGTGTCCCCCACTGGGGATTGAACCCACGACCCTCCGGTCAAGAGTCCAGAGCCCTAACCACTACTCCACACTGCTGCCCCCATACTTTACTGTAAAAACTGACAGCAACTTTTTTATCTTGTAGAATTGTAAAAGTCTTTTTTAAAATTATTTATTTATTTATTTATTTACACGTTCCACAATAAGGTCATTCAGTTTAAAATAAATAAATAGAATCCTTCAGTTCAACCTGATTGTTTTTTGTTCTTTTTACAGTATTTATACATTCACAAAAAATAAATTAGCAATAGACCCGGCGTCTTTCAGATCTGTAGCAATCTGTAATCCTTTGTTATCCGTCACGAATTTGTCATTCAAACTGCCTGTGTTTCATTAAACAAACCAGAAATGTACAGTTTTATGGATTGTGTTAATTTAAAAAAAAAAAATTCAAAAAGTTTATAATATAAATGACAAAGCACTGTAATTTAGTACTGTAAGAAGAACTTAATTTGAAATGTGAAATATATATAATACTAAATCAAATCTACTTTTTGTGTATACAATAGTTTAAACGGTAAACACCTGTTTGCACAAAATGTTTAAACATCTGTTAAGCCTAATGCAGATCCACATCCTTAATAAAATACCACTCTGTATACATTTCCATCTATCCGATCATGTAAACAGTACTTGGTATATGTTATTGGCCCTGTTACCAAAATATCATTCAGAAATGTGTTTACAGAATGCATACCTAGAATTCTTGATAGTCTGTAGCATTTGCTTCAATTTAATGTATTATAAGTTAGCACTGACCTCAACCTCATCTTCTCAATTAAATGCCATTGATCATGTCTTTGTTTGAAATAAATACCTTGGCAGTAGATTGCAACCCACATATAAAACCTCATAACTGCATAGTCCTGCTTGCAATGTCCATTATTCATACCGCGGTCAAAGACCCCTTTCTCAGTACAAGTCCACCACAGCCAGTTTTACAGGGTCCTGTCTGTGGCCGACAATGATGCACCATGGGATAGGTTTAGTGGTTTATTGGGATTTGCATATTTACAAATCGCTAATTCTGTGCTGTACCTACATAATTCAAGCTGGATGTTTCGAAACTCATTTGTTTTAACAAGTTTTCTATGTACACCGTTTGGTCAAGGCTTGCAAGTAATACAGAACAAGAGTTTTGTCATGGTATTTGGTGTTCCACATTTGTTCAGCGGTCAAACAGTATTACAGCATTTTCTGACAATGAAGAGCAATGCTGATCTGTCTTTCTATTGCAATTTGTTTGAGCTTTTATTTTTTATGGGATAAAAATGTGAATGTAAGTAATTGTTGAACTTGATATCACCACTTACTGCAGATTTGTTAAGGTAAAACTAAACAAATCCATCTCCAGTAGCTTGATGTCTCTGCTGGATTTGTTTACAGGGAAATTTGGAATTCCTTGTTGGCTACAAACTTTACATTTAGTGGTAGCCCTTGTTGAGTGGCAAGTGTCTGTCGCCCTCATGTAATTCCTGTCCTTCCTGTAGCCAAGTTAAACAAATCTAAGCCTACAGTTATCTTAAATGCTTTCTTCTGCTTGCACTTCATATTGTGGTGGCTTTAATGAGTGCGCCATGCAGAATCGGAACCATGCTGTTGAACTTTGAAACGGCCTCTATCAGGGAACAGCAGTGGGGAGGTTTTGATAACGGTGCTATTTAGAGCACATTACTCACATGGTTCTTTGTTCTAACTGTAAAGGCAAACAGCGTATTACTTTGGGCAGCAGATGTGAACGAAGGCACAGCTGTACTTTTCTTTGTTACCTACTCTTCTGCACAGATCAGTTTCAGCTGCTCAGTACTTGAAGGCTGTCCTTCTTTTCACCACCCTCTTCAAATCTATCTAGCATTTCTCAATCTAATCAGAATCGGTGTTTAGCGCCTTATTGCCTGCTACCCAGGGTAATAACATTGAAACTGTATTTGTGTTAACCAATACAGTGCCATTTAGTTTAAATAAACAATATTTAAGTAAAAAACAAAAAAGGATATTTGATTATTTATGAGCAGTGTATTCAATTATTTGTAAAGCAGTTGGCAGAATGCACTGGCTATAACGAGAGATGTTTTTTATTGGACATATTGCCACAGACATGCATGGATCAAATGTCAGCAACTGAGTTGGTTCTATTGTCTTGGTACTCACTCATTTTGTAACTGATCACTGTGTATGCAATGCATGCTTCAAGTGTCTGCTTTATTCCCTTCTTCTAAAGGTGTTCTGTAATACAGATAACACCTTGCAGGAAACACCTACATAGTCTCCCAAAGGGTTTATATTACTGTGTTTCTTATTTTAAAACCGCATTGATCAAATTCTTAAAAAGAAATACAAATCTGTATGTGTGCTGAAGGCCTGAGTGGTGACGAGCTCTGTGTGTTAGTCAGCCCATAACTAGCAGTGCGAGATTTGAAAATTAATAAATAGAATAATAAAATAAACACTAAACGCCAGCTCGATCCGGCATGGAGAGATGAAAGGCTATTTCTAGTGTAATGCCTGACCTCCCTCCTCGGTGCTGCCTCAACTGTTTGCAGACTCTGTTAAATATTACCAACATTGTGTACTTTGGCAGTGATCCCAAAACTGTTACACACACGCGGTCGAACATCAAAGGAGAGTGCAACACAGGCTGGAGACCTTCCAAAGCCCCCGCAGGGGTGGCGCTGCAGACCTCGCCCGAGTCCAACTATTCTTACTGGACAGGTCCTCCTAAACCAGGTCAGGAACATGTTTAAGCCTTTCACTGACCACGCACGCCCTGGAAAAAAAACAGTAGAGGTGCAATCTGCATCCAGTCAGTAATAATCGACAATTGTCTTTGCATTAAGAAAACCTAATTATCCAAAAGCAAGAGGCAAAAAACAACGTGTGGACTTCACAGAAGCCTTCAAATACAACTAAAAACAGGCATTTGCATGAGCAACTCATGTTGGAAATGTTTGTCTTTTGTTAATGTCACAGCAGGGTCCCCGAATGGTTCATCTCGTAAAGCACTGCCGCGTGCCACAAATCACAGGTTCGAATCCTGGTTCCATGGGGGCGCCGCATTGGCTTTGGCACTCCCATGGTTGGGGATGTGGGATCCGGATTAGACTGTTTCTCTTCACCGCTCTGCGGCGACCCCAACAGGCTAGGTGAGCCTGCAGACATCCGCTCTCGAGATCCTGGCTGTAAAAAGACGCCGATTGGCCCATGGGATCGGAGGATAAGAATAATAATAATAATAATAATAATAATAATAATAATAATAATAATAATAATTGGGCATTCCAAATTGGGAGAAAATCGGGGGTAAAATAATTGAACATTCTAAATAAAAAATAAAAAAATTCACAGCATGTAGAATATGCGGAAACCGGAGAATGTGACACCTGATGATAATGTAGACGCTGGATGGACTGGAGAGGAGGGCTATAGTAGATTTATTGACCCGAGGGAAGACTACTGTTACCGACAGGGGGCTATAATGCCCGAAGCCGCAGGCACCCTGGAGGTAACAATAGTCTTCCCGAGGGGCATTTCATTCTCCACTATGGCTGAGTCTGCAGTACATATTTAATATATGAGTCAAGAAGATAAGTGAGGCAAGGTTGGATAGTAAATACGACTTTATATATTTTGTTTAAATATAGCTGATACAGCATAAGTAAATAAAAAAAAATAATAATACAAATAAATAACAGAAAATGTTTTTGAAGTTCATACCGTATAGATAGCAAAGTTTTTCTCCGTCTGCTGCATAATCCAGTTTATATCCTGCCCGTCATATTTGTTTACATTGTCGAGTTGAATTTCAGAAAGTCAGAAAACAGTGACAGTGACGTTTTAATCGCCATTTTAGTGTTTGGAGCATCTTTCTTTTGTAGTACATTTAGTAATTAATTTTCTGTCAACTCACAGAATCGGTGTTCTGCCAGTTTCTCTTGTGAAGAGTGCATGGGAGAAAGGGGTTCCTTTGAAAAGGGGCGGGACTGACAGTGATGTGAACCAATCACATGACAGACCGAGACTATTGACCGGTGGTGTAAGGATGTTGGGGCAATAGTTCAATAAATTCCTCCTATGATGAGGTTATAACCAATCGCAGGACTATGAAGCAAAATGTGTTAACTCTATAGAGATGCAAAACTGTTGGCCATAGCTGTATACATCTGGTACACATGCAACACTCTGCCCCTAGCAGATGTTGTTGTTCTCTGTGGTATTCTTTACTGATGTATTTTTCTTTATCCACTACAGGCAGAGCTTTGGTGGGTCTACAGCTGTGTTACCAACCTCGGGCATTGGGCCAAGTCTTAAAAGCAAAATCGTGCACCACAGTTCACCTTTCTGCTACGCTACCCTAGCTATAATATACCTGTTTCAACAATAGAAATGTGAAGAACACAGCTCCACGCCAATGAACCTCCAGATTTGGGCGTCTTTTGTTGGCACAGTTCAGCAGTACTGGTTTTTATCTGTTCCCCTATAAGAATTGATTCACAGGGTTGTAATCCCCTGCCATTTTCGTCTTACCTTTCATGAAAAAAAAAGACTTGAGACAATGCCAGCTCCCAGCTCTTTTATCTGTGACCTGAATACACGATTCACTGCCAAACGTAAGTAAGTCCAAATAAAAGTGGTTGGGATAGCTGCTTATCTCTTCATTTGAGGTTTCCAAACAATACACCTGCATTGCTCTGTGGAGCTTGGATTAGATGGTAAAGGAAGCAGAACAGTGTTTTACCAAACAACAGCAGAGCTGGAGAAACCTGTGTTGAACTGAGAACTCAAAAACACCACAGGGTGAAGTAATCAAGATATATATAGAGACTTGATCCATTGCCATCACTGTTTTTACCAGCCAATGGCAAGTGTCTAACATTAATTATTGGCATATAATGTTGTTAGTATTAAAAGGGATACTTTACACCCCCTGAATTTTTCCCAACATCAGCATATTTAGCCTTTTAGGGTCCCTGAGCAAGCCTGAACAAAGTGTATAATAAAGCCAGTAAAAAAAAGTTTGTTGAATGTTTGCAATGAACATCTCTGAAGAACTCACTGTTTTCGTGGTTGAAGAAATTACTGGGGTTCCCCTCTTTGTTCACTATTGTAATGGCCTTGTCACAGAAATTCCACCTTGCTCAGGCTTGCTCAGAGACTGCTCCAAAGGGAAAATTTGCCAGATACCCATGAGTTTAGAAATATTAATAAAGGATGGTTAAGAATATTATCGTGGGGTAATGAACGCATTAAAAAATGTCATGCAATTTCAGCTTATAAAGTTTTCCTTTTAATATTATTTTAACATTTCTTCTGAAATCCACAAAGAAAAAAAATACTGAAAACAAAAACATATAAACTAATATAAACTACATTTGACGTTACATGTCGCTTGGTAGTTTATAACATAACATTATTTTTCTCATTGAAAACATTGTAAGCACTGAGTAACATCTATGTTTACCTGATTGTGTGCATAGATAATAGTAGATTGAAATTGAAAGAAAGCTAATTTCATATAATGTGTCGCGGTTATAAGAAAGAGAGACACAGGAAGGTGTCTTGTTTTCAGTTATAATAACTTCACCCGACTCACTTCCTGAAGCTTTCAAAACCCGAAATGAGACACCGTGAAGCCTTATTGTACCAAGCATATACGTTACATAGAGGAACTGAAAATAACAAACAGATAAGTCCACTATAATGAACCGGGGACCCATTTGATCTTCAAAGGTTAGGCGGCCTGAGAACTAAAAGGCTGTTCTGCAATTGAACATGCAGGTTGCTAAGATTTATTACAAGGGTTTATGGTCTCCTTGGACAGACAACTATTTGATGAAAGTTCATGCGGTGCATTAAAATAGACTAATTTAGCAGCACTTAAACCGATTAACTTCTAAACACATACCGTAAAAACCACTGTATAAGTCGCAACGGTGTATATGTCACCCCCCCCCCTTTTGAGACAACGATTTTAGGAAAAAGCCTATAGGTCACACTGGTGTATAAGTAGCCCCCTCCCCTTTTTAGGACCCCCTAAAAATACCTAGAAAATAGACTTATACAAAGGTTTTTACAGTAACTAAAGGTAATTCCATTTTGCCATTTAAAAAAAAAAATGTACGCTGCTCATTGGATTTTCATAGATCTATGTGCAGCCTTGCGAGGGTCACGTCATAGTGCTGGTATTAACTGCAGAATCCCACTTGGAAGGCTGTGTTGCTGCAGGTCAAAAAGGTAGAAAACGCACAAATGCACACACAAATGCCACGTTTCCATCTGACAGACTTGAAAGCAATTTGAAAGCAGTCCTGTTCATTTCCATCAGCTGATGGAGACCAATACAATGTAAACTGGGACTCTTGTCAGCCCCAGTTCCCTCTAACTAGCACTGAATGTGAATGATGCGCGAGAGACCATTCGCCTCATTTGTAGTGCATTACAAAATGAGTTGCACTTGAATCTGTATAGCCCCAACTTTCCTCCCTTACCCTGCATGAGCACAGGGCCAGTGCAGCGCTCCCTGTGGGTCAGTATCCTTGGCATGGCTTTTACTAACTCAGCCAATGGGGACCAGGATATAGATGTCAGAACTTTAGGGACTCTCTTTAGGTGCCAGCAGCAAAGAATGATGGCAACACACACACACACAAAAGACCAAAAAAAAAAACATTTACAACTGTAAACTTGGATCGGAACCAAGTTCAGGACTAAACAAATGCAGGTGCTTTGGCTCCAAGGAAAGTCAACAAATCACCCTGGGAAAGTTAAATATAATTCAGTCTCCCGCTAGGAAAAGTCAGGTATCTTTTGCATTGAACTAAAACCTAAACTGATTATAAAACATTATTTTGTAATCAAACAGTAGTCGGCCAAAGTGCTTCCACAAGTATGTTATAATGTATTAAAGCTGAAAGAGCATGTGTCTGGCGTTGCACTCTGCAGTACAGTTACATCATGTAGGAATTTAATGGAAAGTCAATCCGAATTCCTGTTTGCCACAGCTAATCATGGCAGTGTGCTCTCGTAGATCGAAGGATGGAAATAAAACTCCCATTGCATAGCAGTTTCATCCAATCCAAGTTTTAATATGTACTTGCCCCAGTGTATAGGTAACAAACTCAGGTGTGTCTTATTAAACTTAAAGAAAAAACAGAAATGGATACAACTGCTATACAATGGGAGTCTTATTTCCATGGGGTGGGTGATATTGTTTTTTGGGGGGGGGGGGGCACGGCAAGCTTTCATTAATAAACATCTATACAAGACTGTGTATAAAAAAAGTATGTGTGCTACCAGCTGTCCCGCACATAGGTGGAGTTGGGTTTGGGGCACATGGTTTTTATAATGCACCTAGCCCTGATTTAATTAATCTCTGCATCTCTATTATCACCGGGACTGGGGGGGCAGGGGAGGTTTGACAATGGATCCTTGTTTGTTGCATGAAGGATTGCAGCTTCAAAGGGTTGATGCATAAAAGGGCTTTAAGCTCGGATTGATGAAGAAAAAGCAGAAAGAGCTGGAGTCACGTTGAAGTGCAGACCACCACCTCCGCACCGTCAGCACCCCCCACCGAAAAACAGAATGGCTTTTCTACCACCCTGATGCTAAAAAAACAAACCCTTTGGAACTACAGCATCTTAAACCATGCCTGACTGTCATAAATCTGCAAGCCTGCATCCACCCCATATGTGTTTTGTTGTCTTTTTTTTGTTTTTTTTCACCATAAAAAGCCCTGACCCTTAAGAGTAGATTGGATCACCAAATGGGTTCACAGAGGGAGGAATCTTTCATCTTGTGACATAGACAAAGACTTTTTGTATAATTTTATTACGGAATGTTGAATGTGTGAAGTTATGGGTGACCTTCTTCAGTAGTACAGATTAGTTCCCTATTGTTACCATGGAAATCCAATAGGTACTTTAAATGCCTCTGCTGAGGATGCCTATCACTAACAATAGGATATACAGACGTGCTCAAATTTGTTGGTACCCCTCCACAAAATACAAAGAATGCACAATTTTCTCTGAAATAACTTGAAACTGACAAAAGTAATTGGCATCCACCATTGTTTATTCCATATTTAATAGAAATCAGACTTTGCTTTTGATTTTTTATTCAACATAATATTGTAAATAATAAAACAAATGAAAATGGCATGGACAAAAATGATGGGACCGCTAACCTAATATTTTGTTGCACAACCTTTAGAGGCAATCCCTGCAATCAAACATTTTCTGTAGCTCTCAGTGAGACTTCTGCACCTGTTAACAGGTAGTTTGGCCCACTCTTCCTGAGCAAACTGCTCCAGCTGTCTCAGGTTTGATGGGTGCCTTCTCCAGACTGCAAGTTTCAGCTCTTTCCATAGATGTTCGATAGGATTCAGATCAGGACTCATAGAAGGCCACTTCAGAATAGTCCAATGTTTTGTTCTTATCCATTCTTGGGTGATTTTAGCTGTGTGTTTTGGGTCATTATCCTGTTAGAGGACCCATGACCTGCGACTGAGACAGAGCTTTCTGACACTGGGCAGTATGTTTCGCTCCAGAATGCCTTGATAGTCTTGAGATTTCATTGTGCCCTGCACAGATTCAAGGCACCCTGTGCCAGGTGCAGCAAAGCAGCCCCAAAACATAACCGAGCCTCCTCCATGTTTCACTGTAGGTATGGTGTTCTTTTCTTTGAAAGCTTCATTTTTTCGTCTGTGAACATAGAGCTGATGTGACTTGCCAAAAAGCTCCAGTTTTGACTCATCTGTCCAAAGAACATTCTCCCAGAAGGATTGTGGCTTGTCAATATACATTTTAGCAAATTCCAGTCTGGCTTTTTATGTTTTTCTGTCAAAAGTGGAGTCCTCCTGGGTCTTCTTCCATGGAGCCCACTTTTGCTCAAAAAGCGACGGATGGTGCGATCAGAAACTGACGTACCTTCACCTTGGAGTTCAGTTTGTATCTCTTTGGCAGTTATCCTTGGTTCTTTTTCTACCATTCGCACTATCCTTCTGTTCAATCTGGGGTCGATTTTCCTCTTGCAGCCGCGCCCAGGGAGGTTGGCTACTGTTCCATGGACCTTAAACTTTTTAATAATATTTGCAACTGTTGTCACAGGAACATCAAGCTGCTTGGAGATGGTCTTGTAGCCTTTACCTTTACCATGCTTGTCTATTATTTTCTTTCTGATCTCCTCAGACAACTCTCTCCTTTGCTTTCTCTGGTCCATGTTCAGTGTGGTGCACACAATGATACCAAAGAGCACAGTGACTACTTTTCTCCATTTAAATGACTGATTACAAGATTGGAGACATGTGTGATACTAATTAAAGAAACTAATTAGTTTGAAATATCACTATAATCCAATTATTTATTATCTTTTCTAAGGGGTACCAACAAATGTGTCAAGGCCATTTTAGAATATCTTTGTAGAATAATTCATCTCTTTTCACAGCTTCTTTGCTTTATTCTATGACATACCAAAGGCATGCAAGTATACATGATAAAATAGCTTTTAATTTAATCACTTTTCAGGAGGAATGAAGCATTATTTCAATGAGCTGTAAGGGTACCAACAAATTTGAGCACATCTGTATGTGTATATATATATATATATATATATATATATATATATATATATATATATATATATATATAGTGAAAGAGTCACCCTCACGGCGGTTCGTTGCCCCTTTCAAAACACTGACCCAACACACAGAAATGGATTTTTTTGAAGCGCGGTTGCGCTATTTTTAATGAAAACACAAAAGCAAAATAAACAAAACAAACACCTAGCTCTTCTTTGAGCAATAACTAAAACAAAACAGGAACCTAAACTAAAAGACAGGACAGCTAAGCTGTTTACCTGTAACAAAACAAAACAAACCAGCACACACACAAAAAAAAAAAGCTTCACACTACCTTTTCTTTTAATTACGGCTGTAGCCACACACCAGCACAGTCGGGCTTCTACCCTCTTCAGCAGCCGCCCAGAGCAGACTGACTGCTCTCCTTATAAACCCTGCACCTGGCTCTAATTTTCAACAATAGCCAGGTGCAGGTAATGATTAAACAATAAAACAATTAACAAAAGACAATTAAACAATTAACAAACCAAAAATGTGCCTTACGCACATGTTTTTCTGCAGGGAGGTTTTAACCCCCTCCCTGCTGTCTCACAATATATATATATATATAAATTAATTAATTAGTGGAGGCGTTTGTATGTATATAGTTTTTGCTATTACTTTCAGCTCATGGCTTACTGCTTTTGCTTTTTATAAATCTTGGTTAGGCGAACACTTTAGAAATCTGGGGGTACTGTATATGGGGGAACCTGTCAGTCTGTCCACCATTTTCCACTAATTGCCATATTTGAAGGAGGGTGTAGGGTGTGTGGACAAAATCCTCCAGCTTTCTGTAGGATGCAGGGCTCCAGTGAGTGAGTGTGACTAAGCACTACACCTCTGAATATAATATATCCTTTTTTTCTTTCCATTTTCAAAGTTAATATCTTGCATTGTCATGGTAGTGCAAAATAAACAAATACGAGTCCTATTATATTATATTATATATATAAAATATATAGCCATGTTTTTCTTGGAGTTGGAAACCGGTTTGATTGCATTTATGATCCGCTTCCTTTGATCAAAGTCTTTATCAGCCAGTGAGCCCAGGCGGATTGTAGCAATACTGTATATGCGTGGCGGCAGTGAGGATCACTCAGCGAGTGATAAGGGTGTCGTCTGGTGGAACAGCCCAGCGCTGCCGTCACTCAGCGGCTCCGCAGGCCGACACTCTTATCAGTACAAGCGCTTCTTGCTGCCACTGCGAATACAAGGTCAATCTCTGAGCCGCGCTGCCAGCTCCAGGCTGCTTGTCTTCAATTACATTGTCTAACGGTGCGGGAGTGGGGGAGCACTGCCGCTGCAGGCTCCCACACGCAAAGAAGCTGTTGCTGAAATGTTTGCTGGTCTTGTGTCATCATGGTAAAAGAAGGGCTGAGGATGCATAGCATCGGCTGAGGCAGCCCGTCTGCTTATAAGGAGGGCTGTCTAAAAGAGGCCTTGAAGTGGACGGTAGACATTACACTACAGTTTACAGTAGCATATAACTCGTCACTAAAATATTTCTTAAAAAAATAAATTCTTACTACTAGTCTTTTTTTATATGACTGACCAGCTTTAGTTTGGGTAGTACCGGGGCCACTTCTTTTATAAAAGCCAGCTTGTCCCTCCATCTCCTTTTTCTACTTGGTGTGCAGAAGTCTGAAGTCTGGAGATTATCGCAGGGAGGCTTTCGATTGTTCGTAGTTAATTATCTGCAGCAAATGGATGTTCCTGTTAAGAGCAAAGGGATTTTCTTCATTATCAATCAATACTTGAATCTCGTCACAGACTGCACGTGGACTTCTCGTGCCTCCATACAAATACCCATTTTAATCTGCATGTGAAGTGATTGTGCAATCCCTGTTCCTAAATACAATTATACAATTTACATCGCCTGTGCTACATAGCCCACACTGTGTGCACCAATACAATAATACATATAACAGACAACATGAAACACAGCACATACAACAGGGCACCCTGCCACATGTCCCTATAGATATCTATAGTGTACAGACAGTGTATGGGGCATGGCAAAGCATCCATAATGAGGTCACTGTCAGGGGGGGGGGCGCTTTGTGGACTGCGCGGGCAGGCCTTGGTTTTGTCATTCTGTGTTTTTAATGAGAAATCGTATATAACAAACGAATTACAGGCTAAACAAAAATATGCTTTGTTTTCTTGTGATTGTGAAATGATAATAGATGAGGTGAACTCATGGAAAGGTCGGGGGGGAGGCAGTGGAAGTGGGCTTGACGACAACTCTCCCTTTTCCAGAGAACGATAGGGTTTTTTTTTTTTTGCATATTCGTTCTGCGTGGCATTTCTGAAAAGTTGTCATCAACACACAAACACACACATGCTTGCTCACACAAACACACACATTCTTACTCACACAAACACACACATGCTTACTCATGCAACAGATTTTCCAGTAAGAGTGTGCACAATTCCAGCAGCAGGCTTCATTAAAAGGCCAAGAGGAAGCTAAACTATTTTTCTCTGGGGGTCTTGAGAAATGTTGGCTTTGGTTCCCTCTGTCTTGCATAACATCTCAGAGGATCACTGGAACTAAACAAAGTATGTGTTTTCGCAGTGTTCAGGCTTAGCTTTCCCCCTTATTAGAACAACACAGATGGGAATTGCATACATTTTACAAGTGACATTTTAATTCTCAGCATTTCAGGCATTTTAATGAAATGCCAGCTGTGTGGTGCCTTGCTGCTAATATCGAAGTACTGTTTTGTAACCCCAACCCCCGCCCCCCAAACACACCCACAAAGACAGATTTCTAGAGGCACAAAACGTACTATCTCTGTTACCCAGATACATATTTTGAAGATTTTTTTTAAACATGCTAGAGTAGAAGAAAAAAAGATTAATTAGTCAGACAGAATTACTTAGAAAGTTGTTGGAACTCTCTTGACATATGTATATATACATTTTTTTACTACTTACTGTTGTCACCAGATTTATTTTTCAACACAATCAAGATCGTTTTTATGTTTTTTTTGTCTGCATAAATGATTTTTGAGAATACTGTACCTTAATTTTGCCTCGGTTATTTTTGAAGATTGGTGGGGTGTGACGTTGATAAAAGGAATTTAACATTTTTGTTTGACATTACAATTCTTACTGCTCCCTTGATTTCTTTTAAATTTCTTTTTTTTTTTTTAATATAATTTAGTAATCGGCATTTGATTTTACCCCGTTTTTTTCCCCCCAATTTGAAATGTCCAATTGGAGTGTTTTAGGCTCAGCTCACCGCTACCACCCCTGCGCTGGGAGCGTGTGCTGTCAGCTGACCGCTTCTTTTCACTCTGCAGGCCCACCATGCAACCAACCCAGAGCTACAGCGTCGGAGGACAACGCAGCTCTGGGCAGCTTACAGGCAAGCCCGCGGGCGCCCGGCCAGTCTACAGGGGTCGCTGGTGCGCGACGAGCCGAGGACACCCTGGCTGACCTAATCCCACCCCCCCCCCGGTTGGCGCTCGGCCAATTGTGCGGCGCCCCCTGGGAGCTCCTGGCCACTGTCGGCAGTGGAATAGCCTGGACTCGAACCAGCAAATTCCAGGCTATAGGGTGCATCCTGCACTCCACGAGGAATGCATTTACCGGATGCGCCACCCGGGAGCCATTTCTTTTAAATTTCTAATGCCATTTCTTCACCTCCACTGTAGAGTGGACCTCTCCTCCAGGTTGCCCTGAATCAATGCTTTACAGTGAGTTCCAGTTTGGACTTCCACCAAACATGGTAGGCCATCCTGTTTTACAGAAACTTGTGACTGAACAGGTGAAAGTTTTCATTGATATAAAGTAAAAGTTTGCTGACCAAGATGGTGGAGACGGCTGCTCTATAGTGAAAACCATAAAGTGGGAAAGGAAAACAGGCCTGAAGGTGATTTAAAGGTAGGAAAATGGATTTTAAAACCTTTTTTAATAAGCAACCAGTGTTGTGTAGAGACTTGAATTTCTGTTCCCGATCTCTTGAGAAACGGTGTTCCGTTTCTCAAGAGAAAGAAAGGTGGTGAAAAGGCACGTCAGCCATCCATGAGCCTCTGATAGACAGTTTTTCATAGACCCTGAGTAGAACTGCAAAATAGTTTGGCTGGCCGTTTTCAGAAATTCAGTTTCACGTGTCGGAGGCTTGCTTTCCTTGGCTGCGCGCCACGGGGATGGTGTTTGTCTAACCCCCGTCGCTCATCGTATCTTGAGCGGTTTCAGTTTTCATTATTAACCCATGCCGTGTGCAATCGCCAGCCCAGGCGCACAGCAACATTTTTCCAATACTCCAGTGACAAATGGGATTAGGCAGCAGAAATATAGAGCAGCTGGAAATGTTTCATCTGTGTGAGCGGCTTCCTGAGGAGCCCAGAATGCGGGTTTGAGTTCTGGGACATTCTTTGGTAGTGGGTTATTGCCGTGGCAAAGACTGGGGTTACTGCAGGATCACAGGAAACCCAACTAATTTGTTTACTGCACTGCACAGGCCACACATTAGCTATCTAATGTTATCCCAGTAGGGAAGACTATAAAGCCTTGTCCTTACTGCTTATAAAGAACATTGAACATGGCTGTATTTAGGCCTTCCTAAGGTAGTAGTCTTGCAGAATGGGAACCATGTATGTGTCATGCTAAGGCTTAGTGTAGTTTGCTCTTTTTTGTTTATTGAAAAATGTATAGAACTATAAAAGGATTGTAGAAAGAGGCATGATCAGTATCTGCAACCCAGACAGCAGCTGCAACCGGGAAATCACTGTGTGGTCCACTGTGTCACGCCTTCAGCAAACTTTGCAAAAGATACCTACTGTACCCATCAGTCTTCATGTAGGCAAAAGGGCTGGTGAATTGTAGGGGAAGGTGATGGCTCTGTGACTTCTGAAAGGCAGTGACTCAAGACCCTGTTCATAACAAACAAACAAACAATGCTGTGGGCAAGCCAGCCTGATCTGTGCCTGCCTAATAGGCCTTGAATTGCAGGTCTTAATCTGCAAACAACAGGAGCACTAAACTGTCTTCATACACAGTCTGTACAAAGCACTTTATCAGCAGAAACAAACCAATTAGAAAGGACACGAAAACAGTTTCAGTTTTTTTCTTTTGTTTTGTTTTTTTGGCCTTGAATCTTTTGAAATTGAAAAAAACCTGAAATTACAGAACATGGATCTGTACGGTAAACTGCTTGCACATGACCTCTGATTGACCAAATTGAACTGGACTCTGACACCAGTACGGTGCTATTGATGTGTTTGGTGGAGGTTTGTCACTCCTTTTCACATTCTAAGTATTCAAAATAAGGATCCCAGCTATGTAAACAGATTATGAATTCCATAAGGCTTCTGGATATTTCTGTTGTTAATGCTGCGGCATTGGAATACTCGCTGCGCTTTCTAAACAGAGGGCGTGACTAAACCAGACTTCTCCTCAGCTGTTGACACTAGCTGTCTTTGCGGGGTGTAACTTGGCCACAACAGAATACATCTCAATTTTGTAGTGTTGTAACTATAGAACAGCCTCCTTTTTATATTTGGTATTGTCGTTCCCGTTGCCAGACACGTGCGTCGATTTGACAAAACATCACTTGTGCATCCGATAAGTCACCTCCTACAAAATGTTGCTGAAATAAAATAAAACATTTTAATTTAAAAAAAAAGTGCAGTCTGGTTAAAAGAACATATTTCATTTGGGCCAGAGAATAGGTCTGATAAGAGGCTTCCATTGTTTTAAGAAGCTGCAGCCTGCAAACAGCTGTCCTACATATTTGGCACAACACATTCTATAGTCACAATATAGAGTAACAGCCAGGCTGCTAATGTATTGCCCTTTTTTGCAGTGCTTCTAGGACCTCTGCAGCACGAACCGTCAATACCCCCACCCCTCCCCCTGTTGTCAACTTACTGCCCTGTTGTGAGGTTAGATGGCAAGAGGATTCGGGGCTAACGAAATGCAATGATTGCACACAAGTGTGCTGGAGCATATGGAGACGATCATTAAACATCATTAAACAGAAGTCCAGTGATGTAATTCGCACATCACCTGCAGTTAAGGGAGCTCATTGTTGAAGATGTCTGAGTGCTCCAGCCACAGTCTCCTGCAGCTGTCATTTGTTCAGTTCTCCCTTGCAGACTTAATTGAATTTTCTTTTTTTTTTTTTTTTGTACTTTTTCTGTAAACATTGCTTATTGCTTCTGGGGGTTGATAAAAGGAGGCGCTGTAATTGGGGTTACTCCAGAAAAACTTTTAAACAACTTTGACACGCAGCAATAAGCCACAGCTGGATGTTTTTTTCGAGTAATTTACAGCACAAGGGAATCACCCTGGAATGCATCAACCACTTACTTTTTGGGGTAATCCCAAGATAGGCATGGATCAAATCAACCCCTAAGTTTTTTTTGAAGTTATGATGTGATCATGCTTAAAAATATTACTTGAAAATTGGAGTTCAGTTAAAATATTTTTAAGGACACAACCCTGACTTTCTGGCAGATGTTTCCAGTTTTAAGTACTCATCACACCATCAACGACCCTACAGTGTAGGCCAATGCGGTCATTTGTATGAATGTTGAGTCAATTAGAATATCAGCCTGAATGCCAGAATGCTTCTCCACTTGGCAGTGTTGTTAAGCATCACTTCAAGTTGTACAGAAATCACAAGACCCTAACTTTTTCAAACCCTGGATTTTATTCACAAATACTGAAACGCTAAGATTCAGACTCATTACAGCTCAGCTCTACTCCACCTGATTGCTTGATTCCGAGATCATTTATGAAAAAAGCTAATCGGCAACTGGACTCATACAAGCTGCTTGATCCGATCACTCAAAAGTAGACTCCCTCACCTACTCTGTGCACCTACAGTAGTTTACGCCGCTACTTGCAACTTCCTCTCATGCACAAGTTGTTTGCTTGCAACAGGGTGCGTCTCTAAATCACCTCTGTGTGGGCACAGCTTCAATACAGCTCTTCCATCTGCCTGCAGTGCCTGCTTCTCCCGCTGATTTATAGCTCTGTGTGTTGTAGCTGTTATTTCTAGAGTTCGGAACTTTTTATCTGAATTAGCAAATATTTATCTGAATTAGCAGATATTGTTTATAGTCAAAACATCAGCCGTTATCAGCCCGTATATCTTCTCTATAACAATCTGCATTCAGTGCATTTCTGTGACGCCGCGTTTTTCTGTAATAACAACAGACGCTGAACTCTAAGGGCCTTATATAAGAAGGATTAACTTTATAGAAGGGCCTGTCGCCACAGCTTAGTGTTGTGTTTTTTTTTTTTTTTTTTTTTTTTTGCAGCTTATGTAGATGTAGTTACTTCATGGTTTTCTACAATCACTTTAATGCTGCTAGTTTACCTGATACTACCTCCAACTGTAGGTGGTTATAAATGACATATTATCATGATTTACAGGGGTAATAACTTTCACATAACATTCTTCCAACAAAAACATCAACAAGTGTATGAGAGTCTTGTTTCGCTAATGAGAGGGAAGGAAATATTTTGGTTATTACACATTACGACCCTCGCATTCCCTTGTATGAGGCAGGAGATGCACACCTAACCTGTATTTAGGTTACACAGAGAAATGGTATGACATGCGATCTCCGCAAATTAATTCTACATAATATCCCTTTTGTGGGACCCACACCTTTGCCCATCCCTGTTCCTTTCTGTGATTCCTGAATGATGCAAAAAGAAAGACTTGGAGTGGAGGAGAAAAAGAATACAGTATGAATAGAGTCAATGTAGATGAAAATAAAGAGATTAAATTGCTCTGGGCCTTTGAAAAGAAGTGATGCCTGTTGTGTTTTCACCAAAGTTTTTGAAAATCTGTAAATCTTTCTTGCAGGTGCAGAGAATGAGCAGGTCAGTGTCATAAAGGGATTGCTTTTCGTTTTCACTCAATTGGATTCTGAAATTTCTTCCCCATGTATTATCTCTTATCTCTCATCTCAATCTCCCGACTGCTGGCGCGTTCCTACACGTACAATCTCCCGCTGCTTCCGAACCAGAAAGGTTTATCGGGCTCCTTTTATATTCAAGCATGTTTTTTTTTTGCGCTTTGCACCAAACATCAAAATAAACCCTAGATCAAGAGCAGGCCCCCTTCAACACGTCACTTGACAGGTGGAGGGTGCCGTTGTGATACAGTTTAATACCCTGAGAAGAAGGTAGCTGCATTCAGGTGCTTTCATCACCTTTTATGCTTTTACCAGATGAGCATTTTATTTTAACTAGCTTGCGTCTGTACATTGGTTTTTTTTTTAATGCAAGGAATTTGCAAGGCTTTGGTAGGGCTTCGTCTTTGAATAATTCACGGTCGTAATTATACTAATCATCGCTCCTTATAGCGAAGCACTCAAAATACTGAGCATAAAGCCTTCGTGTTACAACGGTTTGTACACCAAGCATCACAATAGCACTGTCGCAAAGGGAAGCGCCTGATCCTGCAAAAACACTGAATATTCAACAGGACTGGTACAGCAAAGCATTCCTGCTTTCAGAAACAGTGAAAAAACAATAATCTCTGGAGTGCCATTAACACTAATTTGCTATTTTAAACAGAGCTATCATTGTATGATACTACATAAAACTGTTCTTATGATTGCACACGTGCAAAAAACATGCAATAATTAATTGTTCTGATGTCAAAATAGTGAATGAACAGATTTCCTCTCTCATGCCTGCTGCCCTCAAGCCTTCCATAAACTTACACAAGCTGCTGATGAAATGACAACATTTTACAGTGACCACAATTCAAAGTGCATCAAATGCTATTACAAAACTCCCGGTTTTCAATGCAATATTTGACTTTCTTCTTTCGGAGTATAAAATTTATGGTTGGGGGGGGGGGGGAGGGGGGTCTTTCAGCTTGACTCTTGTGGTTTATGGAGTGGCATTCTTGTCTTTGTAATTTACAGCATCCTATCTGTAAATCTATAAACGGTACAACAAAGGCTCTGCTATTGCAGCTGAAGCAATAAAACTGTACAAGGGAATTACCAGGGCTCACAGACTGGTTTCAGTAATGCCATACTGGTCATTCACGATTTTAAGGATTTTATACACCATACGTGCAAACGTGCGAAGTTACTAAAGATTATGGTTCAGTTTTTTTTTTGTTTGTTTCTGATACTGAATCGTGTATTTCAGTCGTTTTATTTAGATGCCAGATTTCCGACAGCTGACGCACATCTTGCATTTTTACTGGGTGTAGAGTACTTCACAGCTTCAGTTAAGCTATTATAGTGGCTGCTGACAATCTATATTTCAGATTTCCAAACCAGTGTGCAGATAACTTGTGTTTTTCTAAATTCAATATTACGGTTAGGTCAGTACAGTAAGCTTTATCCACTTAACTATGTTTCAAATGCAAACGTGCATTTACTGCACGCTGTGCGAGAAAACAATTAATCACAGTTTTCCCTGTTTAACTGTTTGCTTCCAAAACATATTTAAATTCCTGAATTTTTATTCCCACTTGAAGCATGCTCTGACTTGGTTTCCCATTGTCCTCCGGTTTGTAACAGTGCTACATTTGACAGTTATAGTAGAAAAAACAACATGGTAGGAGATAGGAGCAGTTATTTATGAATATGAATTACTGTTATTTATTTGGCAGACGCCTTTATCCAAGGCGACTTACATGTGTTGCAGGGCAGAACAGAGTTACGAAGCAAGCTTAATATTTAATACAGTATAGTTTACAGTAAGTGCAAATAATACTACAAAAATACAATATGAACTAGGGATGCAGCAAGTTAGGATTACAACAAGTTATATCTACAATGACATAATAGCAGTGCAATAGTGCAAGGATAGTGCATTAGCTGAGGATCCAGTAACGGGGTGCATAGGTCATGGAAGTCCAGTGCCTAGTAGGAGGGGTAGATCAAAACAGATGAGGAGGCCGTGGAAGGCAGTGAGAGACAAAGCAGTCCTGTTCTTCGGTAGCTGGTTCCACCACAGAAGGGCTAGGGAAGATAATTACCTTAAAGATGTAATGGGGACTATGTTTGCATCTGTGCTATTTGTTAGGTTCTCATTCAGACTTATTTCCCATGTTGTTCCTGGGCTAACGTTGCAGGCCTTTGGGAAGAAGCTTCCTGCACAGGTTCTTCTATCCTTCCTTCTGAACAGGGTCCAGATTCCCAACGGTTTGGTTCACGCCTCTTGAGCTGCAGAACTAATAATTGGGCAAAGTACTATGAACGCTGAGGTTGGTTAGCCAATTTGGCTTGCAGGCTTGGGGAATCTTTATTGAACTGAAGGAGAGAACATGAAATCACAAAGGTACATATGCCTGAAGCGCATTTTTAGCATGCAGTATTTAAAGTCTCTAATTATGTTTAAAGATTTAGCTTTTATTCAGATTGTTGAACCCAGCATGCACTCTATAATTGGCATGTCTGGAGTCACAGATTCACTAGCACAGTTAGCTATGTTTTTTTTTTTCTTTTCTTTCTCCAACAATTGTTCCTTAATTTTTATTTTTATTAATTTTTTTAATAACAAATGCAACGTTTTTTATTTAAAAATTATATAAAGTAAGAAAACTAAGGATATACAGATCCTGGTTCTTCAGTCGAAATTCAGTCAATTGCATTAATCTCAAACCAGTTATGTAACAAGTTACTTCATTATAACCTGTACTTTTTTAAAATACTGGTGCCTGATTGGCTGAGTCATTGAAACCGGGCAAGATGAGAATTGTTCTGAAACGCAACATTCTGTGTGCAAATGGTGATGTTCTTGTTCATGAAACTAACACCTGTAAAATGTAATAGTTGACAAACATTGTTACTGACTTGAAACTGCTGTGATTGGTTCACAGCAAACTTTACAAGGGCCTGATTGCTCAAATTCACAACACTCTGTTTAGAAGCAAACGCACAGGCAACGTTTCAAAGAGGATCAAAGTGTTTATTTCGAGAGTTCAACTGGTGAAATCATCAGAAAATGGCCCATTACATTTGTGCTTCCTAATAAGGTATTTGGTATTTGTTATCAAATGGATAACTGGGTGCCGGGCCGCTGCTAAGTTCTATCCCTGTGATGGTCATTTTTAAGGATTTGGCTTAATTTGAAGAATCAAGTCCTCAATACAATTTCTAAAAACTGCTCACCAAGTTCAAATGGAGAAACACAACAAAAGGGATCAGCTAGGAAAGGATTTTGAAGCAACAGTATACTGCATAAAGTATGTATGCTTCTTATCCAATGTGTGGTGATCCACGGTAGCCTGAACGTCTTTAGTTGGTGTGTAATAGAACAGAGGCGCCTCCCCTCTTACAGAATGACTCTTCCAGATGACATTCTCATTCCACAGCTGGACTTGCTGCCTCCGCTGATAATGGGAGAGGTGTACTGTGGAAAACACAGGGTTTTTGATTTCTAATGTGCTCATTTATTTTCATTACTGCCTTTTATTACAGGCCAAGTAGAGGGAAAAAATTATATTTTAAAGGAGTTAGCAATGACTTACTATCCATAGAGAGTAGACTGCAGACAAAATACCTCGTCCAGACTACGTTCTGCGTCATTAGGAATTCTGTGTCTCGAAGCGTCTATGAAACAGAGGGAATTACATCTCGTCCCTCTGATGAACTTCCCAGTGCTTAAAGTTGACTTTAGTTAGCCATCGCTGCCCTCTGATGTCCTGTCTGCTTGTGCTGTGTTTCAGTGATGTAAAAACATGAATATGATTGTCTGCCTATCATGTGCACCGGGACGACCCTTGTATTGTGATCAGTTCACAGTATAGTTTTAGAACCACTACAGTGAAGTCTGAAGAAACTGATTTGGCAGTGGGTTGTAATGAATCAGATGGTGTAAGGGGATTGCTTATGCAGGCTTTGCATATTTCATAATTCATCCTCATGTGTTCATTGTTATGCATGAGATGCCTTAGACAGTTGTTGTTCAGAGTCATCCCACACATGTTCAATTTGTGCAACTATGGTGCCCATGCTAAATGCGATTTCAGATGTTATTACCAGTTGGCATACAATATGAAAACAGCATATCCCTCAAATTAATGTAGCTTGGTGGTTCTAGAGTGATGGATTAGTATATGTCCTGAAACAAAAGTAATTTTCAGATAGTGACCTAGTGAACTTTATCTTGATTTCCTGATTTGGCACTTGTGACCAAAACGGATTTCATTATTGAACAACCCCTGTAGTTGCTGGAATCAAAGTAGCAGCCAAAAGGCCTTGAAACCCCATATGTATGCTGCCACTCCTAGCTTCCATTCCAGGCCCAGTGTCACTTTAATTATTTTTTGTTTTTTTTTACTGTCACCGACTACAAAAAAGGGATTTGTTGAAAAGCCATAAAAGAACTTACGATATTCACCTGCCAATAGCCAGAGGGGATGCAAGCTGAAACTTTCCTGTTCCCACTCTGATACACATGGCTCTTTCACGGGTGCTGCCTTTGAACTCCTCTCCCAGTCTCCGAGGAGACCGCCGATTGCATCTCTGACTGACATTAGCAGCCAGGTGCGAGCTGAATCGAGGCCGAGAGCTTCAATCGAGCCGCGGCCGCAAAGAGAGAAGAACAAAATGTTTCAAGGCGATAAGTCAGACCCAGTCTCGCCTTGAAAGTGATTAGTCATGGAATCATCTTGCTGTGGGTGGAGATACAGTATCCCCTGGTGCTGCTACTGACCTGAAAGGAGGATCAAGTTCTCAAGTGAATAAAAGGCACTTGGAGAAAAAAAAAGATCCGGAGACAGCAGTTTAAGGGACATCCCTTCCTTTTCTTGGAACAAAACAAAACCTTATTAACCACTGCACGTCCAAATGCTTCCTGTTTGTTTCCAAGGCAGTCTCAGTTTCCAAGGAATCTTGGCCGTTGGTTAATTTTCATTGGTTTTTCAATTTTAATGTTTCAAATGAAAAATGAGAACTGGCCCCAGGAAGGAAGAAAGCTGATTTTTGCTTTTCCTTTTTAATGCAGCCACTGTCCCAGAAATTATTTTCGGTTTTCTTTTCTTTTGCGGTCTTCTATATTTAAGCCACAAACCACCTCTACCGGTGTGCTAAAGAGATACTCCCGCAGCCAAACTGGAGAAGGAACGCCTCATTTGGCTGATGGGCTGTTACAAGCTTCAAGAACAACCCAGAGTTCTTTCTCTTTTAACCGAATGGAAAAACACCAACTCTGAGTTTAAATGACATCTTCATAAAACATTTTCTAAAGGCTGCTCTGTTCTGTTAATCTGTGCTCCTGCCATAAATTCCTGCGACAAATTGACCATGGTGCCCTAGGTGAAATCTAAAAAAGGCAGAACAAAATCAGTTTATCTGCATAATCCTCTGACCCCTGCGGTCCAGGGCAGTCTTGATGCATGGAGAGTGAACTCACCCCTTAGAGAGAGGATGGCCCCTCCACTACAGGGCAGGGTTGTGGAGTCTGAACCGTTCCCTCTCCCTCGCCCCATAAGAGAAAGGATGGCTCCTCCAGTCCACTGGAGGCTTGTTGGGCAATGAGGGATACCCACCAACTTTTCATGCACACCGGAGAACCATTACAAAACAAATAGATTTAAAATAATAATCTCTACCAGGCAGAACTGAAGAAAACATTTCTCCTTTTGTTCAAAAAACATAGTTACAAACGCACACACTGATATCTGTACATGCAGGTATTCAGTAGTATGGTACTTGATTTCATAGCCTCAGCAAACTTGCCATAAGCCACAAAATGTCAGCGCTGCTCTGCTAATGATGACAGCTTCACCGGGACACGCGTCAGGGAAATTCATTAACTCTATCAACACGTCGGTGATTCACACTCTGTAGGTTTGTCGGATATCATCAGTCTGAAGAGCTCATTGGCAGGTTCTGTGGAAACATTGGCATCATCTTAATTACGTGGGTAACATTTAAAAGATAATATTTCAGAAATTGACTGCTCTGTTTTGTTTAGTTGGTCGTAGTGTGCATAAAAAAGTCACCAGACAGGATAAACAGGGATTGCCTTATCTTGCCTTCCTTTGGTTTAGTAGGGTTAAATGGGACTAGTAGGGGTTAAAAAATAACTACTGCTCTTTCTATATGCGTGTTTCACTCTTTTTTAGTCACTGCATCTCCTGTAACTCCTAAAAGCTGAAGAATTATTAATGTTAAATGCGCATCGTGCTGCCCGATACATTGCGACATATATTGGCCATATTCCGCTGTTGTTGTTGTTGTTGTTGTTGTTGTTGTTGTTGTTAACATGGCTGTTATGTTCAGTTTTAAAACTAATGCAGTAGCACACCATCGCTATTACGTTATGGACTGTCACAATATCTACAGTAAATTGAACCAGCTGGGTTCTGATGGCAGTCGCAAAACAGTTAGTGGTACATGTGCGTCTGTGTTTGGGTGTAACAATAAAGTGCCATTCCTGATCACTAAATTCTGTCTTGTGAATACATAACAATGCGGCATCCAAGCAAAGCAGTGTGTGGAATTTCTTTACCAAGCAGGAGAAAACTCTGCCAAGGAGATATTTCATTCAAAGGAGGAAGCACACTTACTTAATGTGCTCCACTTTATTTTATTTTATTTTTATTTATGTATTTGTTTATTTATTTTAAAATAAAGGCTACTCATTTTATCTTTTTGGTAAGAAACTATATCTGTGCATTAACTGTAGATAAAGCATTCCGTTTTGGAAGCCACACGGTTATTATTAATGGATCACAGAGTTATCACTGACATAAACCAGCAGGATGTTATGTTGTTTTCTTTCCGATTTAGTTCCAGAGAAGAATAGTCGCCGCATTTACTATTATTGAGTTGTACTTGCCACTCGCTCTGTGTTACTGTTTTCTGTAAAACATTGATATCCTGTCAATTACGAAAAGGCTTAATCGTGCAAAGCTTGTTTTAACGTTGTCTTTATTACGCCGGCCAGAGACCCGCGCTTACAACTGTACTGTCATATTTTCTACATTTTCTTTAAATTCTCAAATTAATAAATCAATACCTGGGCAGTAAAAAGAGACCCGGGTCGGGTAATTTAAAACCTGATGGGTACCTGGGTTTTTGGGTACCCGTGCCGACCTCTACTGATTATTATTATTATTATTATTATTATTATTATTATTATTATTATTATTAACAGTAAATAAAATTGTTTAAAAATATATTTATTTAACCAGGAAATGTACCCATTGAGACAGTCACCAAAATTTACTAGGGCAATAATTTAGAAATTACCAATACAACCGACACAATAAAACGTGCGGGTCAAGCTTGATCAGCAGCATACAGAGATCAGAAAACAGAATAAATAGGATATCTGTTTTTAAATGTGATTGTGGACTGAAATAAATTGTCATCATATCGAAAAAATGCAACCAAGAAAAATTGGTAGGCTTTACATTTGCGAAAACAACAAAAAAAAGCAACAACACAGCCTACTTTAAAACGAGAGAGAGAGGGAGAGACAGACAGAGACAGACAGACAGAGAATAAGTACCTCCCTTCCCTAAACACATACGGCTCTCCAGCTGCCAAACGGCTTGCTGCTTGAAAAAAAAGTGCTACAGTAATTAAAATATCTATCAGTCTGCATTCCTTCATTCCCTGAACATTTACCCTTTTAAACTTGCCAAATATTGTCAGTTTTAGCTTGGGGGTTGGGGGTTATTTGTTTCATAGTGTTCATTTTGTGAATCCAGTGCTCCTGGAAGGTGAGGGAGAGCAGTCACAGGCTACAGTGAGGCATGTTGCCTGCACCATATGGAGTACCAACTGCGGCAGCACATTAAGGGTAGCAAAGCAAGAGCACACACAATCCGTGATTGTTCTGCTGTATACACACAGGCTCCACACATCTCAATCGGACCTCGGGGCAGGACACATGGTTGTGTCATGCAAGACCGCCATAGATCCGGCTCTGGTATCAAAAGTTTAAAAAGATGATACGATCAGCTCTCTAAATACAATGATACAATCATCTGCGTTACAGATTTTCATCTCCAAGGGCTTTGGCCTGAGAGACGAGGGGCCCATAAATATCAGGGTTATGGCATTTCATAAAGTCTTAAAATGCCATAAAGTCATAAAAGACTTTATGGCATTTCATAAAGTCTAGTCAGCTGAGCAAATATTCCATGGCCATGCCAAGCAAGCATGTTCTGTTTTATACTTAAAAGCAGCGGGTACGTCAGCTTGAAACTCTAGTACACCCCAGGCCATTTTTGTTTGCCCATTTGCACCAGGAGAGTATGCATGAATTGACCAGAACTGGTGACGAGCAGATATGGGAGATACATGGGAAGTCCACTTCTACTTATCAGAGGTTTGAAAATCTAAGGAGTTGGAGTGGTAGTAAATGGCATTGGTTGGAAGATTCATTGTCCTGGGTTTAGGGAACTGATGTAGCATGGATGGAGGGTTCTGTGATTCTGCAGAGATGTTGTAGTTTTTGGGCACGATTAGGTTATTGTCTTTGCACTCTGCTCTGCTAGTTAATATACATATGCATCGCGTCTGGTGCGCCTGATTTGATATGAACTAATCTACAATACATAACTGGGGGCATCTGCTAAGTTTAATAACTTAATTTTGGATTGCATTTTTTGGTGGTATTTGGTTAAACCCTAATTAAAAAAAATATAATTAATATATATATATATATATATATATATATAGTTTAGTTTAGGGTATCCGTTATAAACAAAAGCAAAAAAAAAATGTCAAAAGTGTATAACTGCATTTTAAAAGCAAAGCAGCCCCATACAATTAGTGAGACAGGCATAGAAAGATAAACAGACCTATAAACAATAGCAAAAAAAATAAAATGTGTATACTAGTCTTATTTCTAATCATATTCTAATTGTTAATAGCATAGTTAATAACATGTTTATAATCACTTAAAACGGAGATCTAAACTAAAGTGTTACCACAGTTGGATTGAATCGAGTGAAGTCATGAAACCCTTAATAACCTTAGATAGGATCAACTTCCACAACAGACTTGGGAGGGGAAGCCTGTGACCACCATGTTCTCCTGTGTGGAAAGAGCTACAACAACAGATCAGCATCAGGGTCTGCTAGCCACAGTCCATCCTTTAAAACGCATACAATGCATCTTAAAGCCCCTTTCACACTGGCACTCCTACCTGGGTCCGGACCCAGGTTCTGGCTACCTGGGTCACAATCCCACTTAGTCAGGAACTGTGTAACTGGGTCGCACCCGGGTTGATCTGGGTCCCAGGGACCTACCTCAGGATGTGGGTCGACAGGCTTTGACCCGGGTTGAGCGAGACAAAATGCATGAAGCCTGTTTGTAAAATAATACGGAGCCGCGCCTGAGTGAAGGTTTCACTTCCACAAGGAACCTTTCTGTCTAGCCATATTTTTGTTGATTTGAGACACACCATGAGCCAGATTGCAGCAGAGATGAAGAAACATTTGCTCTAATCAACATTTGGGCCGACGGTTCTATCCAGAGAAGCTTGGATGGAAGCGTCCGTAACAAACTGCTTCCTGGGCATTGATACACGCGTCGTGGACTTGCGTCTGTCACCCAGGTCAACCCTGCTTTATCAAAAGCAGTGTGAAATCGCGTAGCCGACCCGCATGACACCGGGTCCTGACCCGGGTAGAGCATGCCAGTGTGTAAGGGACTCAAGCTGCTCAGTAAATGATTTATTTTTAGTTGGCAATTTTGCACCCTGCTCCATATTTTATAGTGTGTTCCTGTCAATGCTTTATCTGTTTGCTATGAAAGCAAGGGGTTGTTAACACAGAGACTGCACGGCGACAGTTTTTAGCCGTTGGCATGCCATTGTTTCCTTTTTTTTAATTATCCTGACAGCTGTGAGTTCTCAGCTGAAACTCTGCAGTGAAATTGCACATGGTTGTACTTGAAGTGGTGCCGGGTCTCATTGCAGTCTGTTCCAGACTCGGAGCAGCACTGGAGGGTTTTTCCTCTGGAGGCCTGGGTTCCAGTACGGCCTTGGTCCCAGTCATAATGAGTGTGAGGTCTCCATTTAGCACGACACACCCTTATGAAAATGCACAGCCTTATTCGGCTGTATTGTGGTACCTCAAAGGGAACAGTCTCGCTCAGGAAAGGTCCCAACAATTGAATGTATAGCTATGGCTAAAAGTTTTGCATCACCCTATAGAGTTAACTGATTTTGCTTCATGAAGTCGAATGCAACTCGAAATACTGTACTACTATTATGGCTTCAGGTAGACTTTTGCAATATCTTTTTGTAATTTCTTTGATTACATGATGTTAAATAAAATATCTAAATTATGTTCATGTAGTGTTGTTTTTTTACATTATAAATATTTATAAATATTTTTATAAATTGTTTCATTGGCTATAGCTGTAGACAAACTACTGCATGTTTGCAGTGAGTCTATGGAAGTGAATTAAGTACCAGGACACTGCAGATGCTTTTCATCCATAGTACTGTCCTTGAAAAATCTGCATATTCTAAATTGAAGGGTAAAATACAAAGCCATCATCAACAGAGGATCAAAAAGAAGACCAGAAGATCTTCAACAGGTGAAAAGGGGGACCAGCGATAATATTGTAATGCTAATAAGAAAACAGATTTTTTCAAACCTTGGTTTGCATTCCTTTAACGGTTCAGTCTTTTTTCTAGTTCATTGAATTTCAATGCGAGTGTGTGAATGCTTAGTCTTATTTTGTGGTTATTTGCTGTGGTTGACGGTGAAACTCTTCTACTCTCAGATGTTTGTCAGGCAGGTGTATTTGTACTTGGTCAGACAGTCTACAGAGCTACCTGCCAAAGCAGCAGCTAAAAATGGCTCTGGAATTTCATACTTCAGAGTTTTGTGTCCTTTTTTTTTCCACAAAGAACTGCAAACACACCGCCTGTCTGGTTGGCAGTGGTGTTGTGTGCGAGTTACAGTGAGGCATTTAGTAGAGTCTCAATAAGATGCAATCCCCCCAATTAGAGAAGAACCCAAAGCAACTTAAATGTTATTTATAATCTACACCAGCAACATTTTTGTACGTTTTATAACGGGTGTGTTATTGCCTGTGAGGTATTAGTTCAGTGTTTATTTATTTATATATCTATACGGACGATGGTTTGATACTTAGGCAAGTGTCATTATACGAGGAATGGCCCCGTATTACTCCTGGACAATGTAAGCACGTACAAACTTGTTTATTCGAATTAGTGCCTTTGTGACTGCTTCTGATTTATTCTACATCCACTCACTGACGTTTGACTATTTAAGTCCTGTTGTGGTATTGCACTTTGAAAACTCAGTTCAAAAGTAAATACATAATGGAATGAATTATCATTCGCGTGATGTCTGTAAAGTGTATACTATCAAGTGCGGCATTATTACATCAGAGGTGTTTTGTTCTTTTGAAAAAAATTGATAAGAAGTTATTGTGTTAGGTTGAATGTGAAATGACAGGTTTATATGCCACCAAGCAGGGTTGAACTCTATAAACTTGTCATAAATCTCTCTTTGGCAATGCTTTGAATGTGTCTCTGTTTCAGTTTTTTTTTTTTTTTTTTTAGGTCATCCCTTTGTCTTCAAGTCCGCTTCACCACAGTGGACTTTTATACAACGAGTAAGACTTGCCAGCTTTGTTGCCAACGGGCAAAAAAAAAAAACCCAAATAAAACACTCAGACAGAACGGAAGTGATTGTGATAATGTAAACCTGTTGAGTGATACTGCAGGAACTGAGATTGGATCAGGTTACAGGGTTAGAATGTAAAATTGGATTTTGCATGTGTGTGTGAGAAATATATGAACTCTGGATAGGAAGGGCATTCACTGGAAATGGGTGCAGTTCCAGGAGGGGGCAACCTGTGGCTGTTTTGTACATTTTGTGTTGGTACCTTGTAGTCATAAATAAGTATACTCAAATCTAGTGTTTAGATCCATGGGAGTCATGTAGGTTCAGTTAATCTTGTGGTTCGGAACGTGCTCACGTAAATAAGCAGTAATGTTAAGCAAGGGAACTCTTGAGAGATAACATAACGTTATGAACCAGTTTCTTTGAAGGCAGGGGTTGAAATGAATACATGGCTAGGAAGTTACATGAAAAGTGCTTGGAACTGTGTTATTTGGGGCTGTTTTTGTAATCTATAGGGAAACAGTTACACATTCATTCATTCCTGTGATTGCACATTGCCAGAGAAATCATAAAGATCTCGCGCTCCTGGGTTCAGAGTCTGCAGCGTCCCAAAATCGTGTTCAATTGTATTGTAAACTGTGATTCCTCATGCATACCCAACTTTGAGACCCGAGTGTAGTAAAGTGTCTTCGGGGAGTGATTACTGAGCTGTACAAAGAGATAGGCAGGGATTGATTCAACATGCCTGGAGAACTTAGAGTAGGTAGAACAAAGCAATAACTCTTCATGCAGAGCATCCCAGGGCGCTTTTAGAATAAAAACAATAAAATAGAAAATAAAAAGCCATTGGCCAGTCAATTCAGCTCAAGAATAAATGTGATTGATTAATGGAAAAATGAATGCAAGGGTACAGGCATACTGTTAAAATATTGGCATTATATTGCATGGTACTGTAGGTAATAAGATTTAAAAATAAATAAATAAATAAATAGCATTCAAATCAAAGGGGATTTACTTTATTCATTTCTTTGGTTCAGGTTGAGTAGAGTAACAGGTAACTGCAAGGGAAACTCCCCAGACTGTGATCTAAAAATATTGTACATTTCAGGATCTAAATAATGTGTAGTTCATTAAAATAGAGCCCTTTGTGTACCCAGGTTATGAGCATCAAGCGTCTAACAGTGCAAAATACGTAATATATGGCATAAGTGAGGGTATTTGGACCCACCGCTGCATATAACAGTTGATAGCACACCCATGTGTTTCATGCTCGCCAGTCTCGGAGTAGATATGTCAAAAACAATTTGTCAAGATGAAAGAAAGAACGCAATTTATATTTTTAAAGTCTTCGAATTAGCGCTGCTGACAGACAGCTGGAGAGTTGTCAGGACTCACAGTGGGTACCTGTAGCATGGAACTGATTAAGAGGAGATGGCAGGCACAGACAGCTTTGATGTGGTATCTAAGTAAGTAAGCTTCCAATCAGAGCATGTACTTCTTTCTGCTTATTTCAATCTCCACAATTATGTTGCTTTGAAGGAAATAAAGCTTGTGATTTACTTAACATTAGTTACCACGCATTGGAAATGCTCAACACTGCTTGGTGACACTTCTCACATTTTTTGCAGCTGCAGAAGAAACGTAATCTTGAAATACACAATAAAAAAGTACTTCAACTACATAATGATCAGGGTAGGTGTGTAAAATGAACACAAACTGAGGTACAGATTTCTAGTGTTTAGTCCATTTTATTGCTTGTTCACAATGTAGGGGCCTTGTGTTGACATAATTGTGCTCTGTGTGTGTGTGTGTGTGTGTGTGTGTGTGTTTCGAGGTTTCTTCTAGCCCCATTTCCCAAAACAGCACTACACCAGTCATGAAATCAAATCAGAAACCAGCTGCTTTCATTGGCATGAGTTTGAAGACTAAATCCTTGTCCTTCATCAACCCATTGTATTGGCAATTAAACTTCTCCCGCCACACTAATGTAACTTCCATTTGTAAATTAACTAAAAAAAACTGTAATTTACAGATCAATGAATTCCCATTCTGAAATTATATTATAACAATTAATTGAAAGCTCTAGGGATTCTAGGCATGAGGCTGCTGAAAGGTGCTGTAACCCATAGCTCTGGAACCACAGAAAGAGAGTTAAGGTGAGGACTGTTTGTCTTGTAATTTGGGGGTTTGGATAATCTGTGGTCTGTGCTGTTTGTACTTGCCAGGTTTAATCTACAGAAAACATGACAGTCTTTCCTGCCAGT
Source organism: Acipenser ruthenus (assembly GCF_902713425.1). Taxonomy (NCBI): domain Eukaryota; kingdom Metazoa; phylum Chordata; class Actinopteri; order Acipenseriformes; family Acipenseridae; genus Acipenser; species Acipenser ruthenus. The sequence continues at coordinate 6,002,679 of NC_081212.1, read as the reverse complement.
CAGGGCCTGTGTTTCTTATTGAAAGCGCTGGCACAGCAGTCAGGCCTTGAGGAAAGCTTAGTTCTTGGTTCTGTAATTATGTCAAAAATAAATTTAATGACAAATAAAAATATAAATAAAAATGAACTGCATACAAAGGCATTTTGTTCCTTTATGAGCTTTGAAATGTTCTGTTTGTGTAAATGGCCTGTGTTTGTTTGGGATTGATTTTCTTTGGAATGGCACCGCAAACATGGTCAAACAAAAAAAAATAATAATAATAATAATAACTTACAATTGCTGTATCAAAGCATTGCAGAACATCGTGTCACTTTTTATAGTACATTACTTAACATTGCATTCTTGTGCGGTCTATTTAATTGTTAAGTGTAAGGATAAAAATACATGCATTTGAGGGATATTTTTCTGCTCGTATAGCCATTTGCAAGTTCACTTTTCTTTACAGCTTGCATTGACGCAATAATAATGTAGAAGGTGCTCGGACAGCGTCCAAAGAGCCATTCCCTGCAGCCCCCCTGATTCCCCTTTGGGAGGGGAGGGGAGGTCTGTGCTTTGCATATATATATCTGAGACAGATTCAATTAGTGGGATAGATTCAATTTGTTTCTATTGGATTATTTAGCTGCTAACTAAAGCTGTCAGCATTTTTACTTTTTACCTGTTAAGGGCATTATATGGTAATACAAAATATAATAATGTGCATATTTTTGTGTACAGTAATTCTCAAAACTTAACACCCATGATCACTCTTTTTATACACCTGTGAGTGGAGCCTAATTAATCATTAATCATTTATTCAGTTTACAGCTCCAGCCACATTCCCACGTGTTTTCTACCCACACAGACACACACACACCTTATACCAGCAGGGCTTTCGCATGCCACACCTGTAAGACACAATTCAATAAAAAAAAACAGTCTGGACTCTGTAAAGAAATGAGGGAGGCATGTGTCACAGGATGGATTTTTGCCATAACTTGTCCTTAAGAACCACGACTTGGCTGGACGCACAACTGAAATGGTTTGTTTCGTTACAACTATTGCTGTAAAAGAAACCAACTTGTATTCAGAAACAATAATAATAATAAAAAAGAAAGGGTTGTTTTTAGAAATGCTTATTGTCTTGCTGCGTGTGATTAGACTGCATTAATAAATACAAACATACTATTGACTGTACAGCTCCCATAGAACAATCCCAGAGTCTAACCAGGCTCACCCAGACTTGCTCTTTTTCATGCGGTTGCAGTGCCAGCATTGGGCGGGCCTCTTGTTGACAGACTAAAAAAGCTGAAAGGATCACATCTTTAACGAGGATTTGTACAAACAGTTTTCAACTGAAACGCTCTGAATTCCGTCAAAAGAAACCCCCAAAACAGCTGTTATCTGTCCATTTGTCCAAAAGGGACGTATCTGATTACTCCAGGGCTAAAGTTCCCTAATTAGATGATCCAGGATGAACATTAAAATCACTAATGAGCAGATTTTTTCCATATTTATTTTGGGGGAATATGAACGGACACATATAGACATTATTATTATTATTTTTTTTGTCCTGTGCAAAAAACAAAAGTAAATTTTAACCGGTTTATTGTATTTTTACTATTGCATTCGTATTGAGGTTGGGTACACTGATCCAATTCCAGTGTTTGCTTGTGACACTGCAGCCATGGGTAAAACTCATGTCATGAAAGCTGAAGGGCAATGCCCAAGACATGGCGCCACTGCTCACTGCCACAACGTCACGCCTCGTAAAGAGAGTCTTCTCTACAAGGTCGAGCTGCGGTGGAGATTTTCAATGTTCCCTGAACACTGAGTGATAAATCAAGCCTGCACTGAAGGTGAGGGTTTACCCGAAGGGGCAGTTTGGGGGTCTTTTGTGTTTGACATTTTCCAATGGAAATCAGGCAATGGTTAAATCTGGTTAGACATAATGGGTGTTTTAAATTCTTTATAATGATATGTTATGAGTCAAAATATGGTAGAAAGAGGGGGATGTTATCAGAGAACTGAGAAGAGACAAGAACGTGGTGGAATCATGCTTTTGAGGTGTGTTTTTTTGCTCTTATCCACTTTTCGGATATTTACACAGCATTCTTAATTACCTTCAATTTTGGAAAAATTTTCATCACCACAGAGGTTGTGCATTCTACGTGGGTCGCATTTTTTTTTTGTTTGAAAACTAAGAACAAACTTTCGGGCTGAAATGCTTGTCTGCTTGACTTCTTTTAAGTTTTACTTTTTTTTGAAAACTGCATATTGTAATAAAACCCATATAAAAATATCTTGGTCTTGCACAGATGTTTCTGAAATGTGTTTTAAATTGTGTTTTTGAAAATCTCTGCGCTTTCTATAGTGTAAAATACAGGGTTGATTTCTTAATTGATGGGAGTCTGAACTCCTGCACATGCTGCCTTGTAGTGAAACTGTTTTTAAATTCAGTCCCGCCACGTCCGATAAGCCGGTGCCTGCATACAAAGGACTCGTCTATGTATAGGACATTCTCTCTCCAGTTCAGAAACGGAAGTCTGTCTGATTCCAACAAAGATGTTGAAAGATACAGGATGATCAGAGGAATTCTAAGCCTGGATTCCAGTCTTGAGAAAGTGGATTGTTTTTTTTGTTTTCCATTTAATCAGCTTTGATATAGCTGCTGCAGGTCAGATCTGCTCCAGTAGGCTGAGTGCATTCACAGAACCTGTAGATCAGTTATTTAAAAACCAGGGAGAATGTCAAAACCTATGGGTGCACTAGCCAGAGATCGAAGGAGTCAGAGGAACAAAGGCTAACCCTCACTTTCATCAAAGTTATTCTTTCCTGCTTGGCTTCACTCTGAATTAACCATTCTTCCAGAATTAGCACTGTGGAGCGCACAGAACCCAGCCTGTTAGTCTTGAACTCGCTGTAATCTCTCATAGCTCTGCCCAGCTTCAGCTTCTCAGAATCACAAAGTTGAGGGTTCAGCTCTTTGCTCCAACGACCCCTTCAACTGTGTTTGGGAAAAATATTATTGCAGGGCAAATGCGTGCTTTTAAATAAACAGTGATATTTTTTCTGCTGGCATCGTGGAATGAATAAAATGAGTATCTCGATGGGATCTCCGCCGATAGAGAGAGATCAGCTTCTTCAAAGAAAACCAAACATCTCGGGGCCCCGGCGATGTTTATTCTGCACAGATCAGTTTGAATTCCTCCTAATCATTTTTCCATGAAATTCCAAGCAGCCATTGAGATTCTTGTCTCAGGGCTGTAATCCCGACTGTCAAATAGGGCTGAACCCTGATAGCATCACTTGTGTAAAGATCGCCACCACAGATTATATGATGGCAATTAGACTAAAATCACAATGGTGGTGTTGTACTCTATGTATTCTGCTTGATCTTTTTAGTGTTCACGTATGTGCTTTTTAATTGTATGCATGCCAGTACGTACATACATATTTTAGATTTATTTTTAAGACCGTCACAAATGTTGGTAAAATGAGGTTTCCTTTGACAATGATGATGGCAACAATGCTTCTACTGTTTTACAGTTTTCAAAGTATCCCCCATGGGGGAAAAGAGTCTGGGTACAGAGAAGGCGCTTGTACATATGTGCATTCCATAGCATAGGTCAAGGTGACCTACTTTTTTGAAGTTTTTGCCTTTGCCTAATTTGGCAATTGAAAGCTATTTCTTCAGGAATTCCATTAGACTTTTTGATGCTTTAATATGTGTTCAAAATGAGCTTTTAAAGTGGTTCTATCATACATTTAATTTGGGATGGAAGCAGTTCTATCCTCTCTGCTGGAGTCAATGTTGCCTGTATACATAACATTTCCTTTGCAAGTTGGGACAGTGTTGGAAAACGCAAGGCATGTGGCTTCCACCATGAGCGTGTCTTCTGTGATAGACAGTTTGTGTTCCTGCAAAAACAAATCCTATTCAGATCGATAGTCTATGGAGCCTGGTTCCTCATCTTCATAAAAAACAATCCTATTCAGATCGATAGTTCATGGACGCCGGTTCCTCATCTTCATCCCCAAACAAACTGCTTTCTTGGGACACAGGTATTTTTCAGGTCTGTGCATCGCTATCGTGGACAGAAACCGATCCCGATTCTGTCTTGCTTCCCAAATCCAAAACAGCACCCGAGACCTGACATCTGACTGAGCCCTTTTTCCACTTATTGAAGCGATCGCACAACTCCTGGTAATGTGGTGAAGAGGCGCAAGACACAACACGTTGCAGTGCGGATTTCCGTTTTCTTTCAATGATGTCATTTCTGGCAGACACTGACATTTCATTTTTTTTACCTTCGATTACACAGGTGAAGCATTATTACATTGCTAATTTAGTAACTGTCGTGCAAATTCTGGCAAGGTGGTACAGTATATCAGTACAATGCAAAACTCATTGCGAGACGCATTTCTCATTTCTGTCAACTGTAATTTCTGCCGAACACGGACGTTTTATTTTTGTGTTCGGATACATGTAAAAAAAATAAATAAAAGTGTTTGGATATTTTTCCCAACACTACTTGTAGTGCAAACAGGAAGAACTTAATGATGTAAACTATGCAAGATCTTGATACCACCTCCATAAAATCTATCAACCAGATTTTTTCTCAAACCTGTATTTACTGCATCTTTATTGTATGCAGTAATGTTAATAAGTCACAGAAATCCCCCCTGGGTAAATAGAGAAACAGCAGTGCTATATCGATCTGCCGCTGTGTACATAATAAAGTAGACCCCAGTGTCAGAACATATCAAATAAATATTGTAACTTTTTATACTACTTTTAATAATGCAACACATGCTTTAAGAGATCTAAGTCATTTTTCAACAAATTAAACGCAAACTAGCAAGATGATTTCACAAGGTACGGAACTCAGTTTTACAGCTTCTTTATGATTTGGTCACCAAGATCGATGAAAAAAGCAGTTTGTATCACCTTGAACTTTGGACTCATTTTTGTTTTTGTATTTTTTTTTTTTTTAATTACATCCTGTCTGTCATTTAAACGTACAATCCAGTTATTATTTGTATGTGTCATTAATTATCTATAAAGTACACCTGTCTCCGTGTGTGTGCTTTTATGAGGTGAGATGTCTTTTTTTTTAAATATAGTATTTTTTTTTTTATTTAAAGTTGCAGTGTCCCATGTAGCTTTGAAAATACACGGCCTGGCCATTTATAGGATGGGGGAAAAGGGATTTGGCATCGCCTTTGTTTTTGTGCATGTTCTCCTGCTATACCCGGGGTCCTGTGAGTAATTTGGAAGGCAGAACAATTGCTGTAGTTTTACTGAGGCATCGTTGTGGATCAAGTCCACCTGCAAATGCTGCATGAGTGGCTACCAAGACGATATTTCACCGCCATGCCAGAATTGCGTGTGAACATGATGGAGACCAGATCTCCAGATCTCACTGTAAATGAGAATGTTTGAGATTAACTTGAACAGGTCATTGTGATCCTCTGCCTGTCTGTCTGCACCAATTGCGTGAAATGTTGACTTAAAAGATTAGCATCCCTTGAGACCAGAACCCTGTGAAGTCTATGCCACATTGTGTCAAGGATAAATGGTGGCCCAACCCAATATTGGGTACCGGTCTTAATAAAGTAAGCAGGACGTTTTCACATATTTCAGAAGTTTGCAACCTTTGCTCATTTGTCAGCTGTATAGGTGTCTCTTTGTAAAATATTTTATTCCTGAGCTGTAATAGAGCTTGTGGGTGTCTTTCATAACCACCAACTGCTGCAAGTAATAGCAGCAAGATGCCAAACTGGAGACTAAACTGCTGGAGAAAGTAATAAACAGACACCAATGACCTAGTGTTAAATTGGTCCTTATTGTGGGACACTCTTGCCTTAAGTTCAAATTACCTTGCGGAATAGTTTGGCATTTGTGAAATTCATGTCTGATGTTTGTGTTCTCTGCACTGCATCCCGTGCTCCCAAAAGGGAGGCCGCTAGTCCGGATTTTGGTTTTTCGCTGAGTAATGCTGGGGTGATTCTCCTATGTGCTGCGGTTAGTGGTTGAAACTTGGGGGAAGTAAGGCAGTGGAAAATGGGAGATTAATATGAGTTGAGCAGATCGGAAAAAGGCACTGGTTACAGGCAGTTATATGCCTTCTTCAGATCCACCCATTCCAACGTTTTCCATATGTCTGTTTTGATTTAGATTTTTAGACTATGTGGACATTTTCTTATAGGATTCCTGGGTGATGATGATGATGATGGTGGTGGTGGTGGTGGTGGTGATGATACAGATTTCCTAAAGGAAAATACAGCGAGGAATGTAGCTAATATCACTTTCCCTTTTAAAGTCCCTAAGGTCATGACGTATCAGGAATATTTTTTTTTCTGGAGACTGTTAATGCAGTTTGTTGACGGTCACATTTTCAAGCAGTTATAAATCAAGTTTTCTCAAATCCAAAACTCTTTCATGGGGGGGGGGGGGGGGGGAGCCAAATAACACAAAAGTGTGTGCTTCCTTTTTTGTTGTTGTTGTTGTCCAAACCCTGTTTCATTTTTTAATCTCAGATCTGAACTGCCAGAAAGACACTTTTTCTTTTGTTTGACACACTGTACACAAATAACCCCATGTTATGTCAAGCAGTTTCTTAAACTAAATGTACTTTATTATGGAACGTCAGCAGCTTGAAATCCTTTCATATGAAGACCCAACACCTCTGCTGCTCACAACTAAATTGACAAATCACTGCCGGCTGCTTTGAGATTGTGTAAATATTTTATTCTATACAAATAACTTGTGAAATTGTATTTTGTATCATATGAATGCTTCTGCTGTGTTTTATATATGTATTGTTGCTATTCCCCCAAGACTTAAAAATAAGATTAAAAAATTGGTACACAGACAATTAATTCCTTTGCTCTGTAACTAACGCAGCACCACCTGGTGGCTCATTGGTGACGTTGAGCTGTAGCCTGAGTTTTTATTGCCCGTGTTGTTGTTTCTGTTGGCTGCTGTTTATGAAGAATAAAGATGCAATAAGAAACAGGACTGTCTATGCAGTTGTTGGATACAAAGGGACAGTTTTGTGCACGCGTGTTAATGGATACGTTTAAATAGTTGGGAAGATTGTATGGCATTCCACAGCTGCAGTTTTAAAAATAGGATGGATCATACTTACTTTTGAGCACACCTTTTCTTCTTTTGAAGGAAAAACAAACTGTAAATGTTAAACTAACAACTTTGGGTCATGTATGTAGGATCCCTTAAGTTTAAACTTTCTGAAGTCTTTATTCCTTTTAGGAAGACAGTGATGCAAAATTAGTAAATTTAGGGGTTGATTTGAAAATAATTGGATTCTAGATGTGTATTTCATGGAGCGGTATAGGTTGATCAAATCAACCCCTTTAGTAATTCTGTACTGTACACATTAAATCCTGTCCCGTGAACAAATCTCAAATCCCTTGATCATATGTATGTAAAGACAATAAATATATTATTTGTTTATTTAGCAGACGCCTTTGTCCAAGGCGACTTACAGAGACCAGGGTGTGTGAACTATGCATCAGCTGCAGAGTCACTTACAACAACGTCTCACCCGAAAGACGGAGCACAAGAGACTTGCTCAGGGTCACACAACGAGTCAATGAGTGAGCTGGGATTTGAACCGGGGACCTACTGGTTACAAGCCCTTTTCTTTAACCACCACACAGCCTTGAATAAAAGTTAGAAAAAGAGTTGAAATCTTTTTCGAAGTGTATCAGGGAGAAATAAACTGTGCCAGTTTTTCTCGAGAAAGCATAATGCAAAGTGTTATTTCCAGGTATACATGCTGTTGATGAATGACATCCAGGCAGAAGCTACAGTGCTTCAGTGACAGCCTGTGGAAATGTAGATAATAGAACAAAATAAATCCTGTGCAAGTTCCAAAGCAAAATCTAATATAACCAAGAAGCCATTTAAAATGAAAAGGAATCTGACGAAGAGAAGTCTTGCTATCTCTGTGAGATCCAGGCGTTTCTTTCCAGAAACTCGCAACATGAGATAAACCTGCCGTCCAGTCGGGCGCCTCGCTGATCCGGTGGCTGTTGTGATGCTTCTCACTCACAGTAAAAAGGGGTTATTTACATTGTCTGCATGTTTTCCAAGCATCACACCAGCCACCTTCAAAGCTACAGGGTGTGGCCACTTTATTAGGGAGGAGGTGTTGCTCTGTCCCAGGGGGTGCACTGTTTTGGTGGAGATGGCTCTCTACCTGAATTCTGGGTTTGTGTTATTTACTGATCTCTTTGAACTTCTAACTTTAGTACAAGTTAAACATTGAGTAAAAGCTGCTTGCAGGTATAATGTATTGCGCTTTCTGTTTTAGGGGTTTTGAATTGAAACTACACTGGGATGAATTGGCTGGACAGATGGTTTCTTACAATACTAGAAAAACACACCAACGGCTGTATTTTGGAATCGGATCCACTATCCTGGCAAACTCAAGTATTTTATGGCCAAGAAAAAAATGCATACTGTAGCAGAAAAAAAAACCTGGTGATCCTTGTAGTTCTGATATTTGATAAGCACCCGGCATCAAAACATGTTCTTTAAAATAGAATAACTGTGACTCCCTCAGTTTGTAGTCTTCCAATGATTCTATTCCATCAAAGCTGTACTATTGAATTCCCAGCTGTACTATTGAATGACTATCACAATTTAGTGCTGTTCACATTTGCTGGTCGTACTGGTGAGAACCTTGTAAAGAGGGTTCAGAAGTGTGAGAGTTTAACATCCCTGGAGAGTTCCTATTGAAGAGAGCTGGTGTACAGCACTAGAAAGGGACGTTTTACTGTAAGGAAATGGTTTATGGAAGATCTGAAACCCAATCCTTTCAGTCTTGGAAGCTGCATTTTTTAAAAGCATGAAATAATTATATTGCAGCCATTATGGGATTGGGTTTCTTGAGTTATTCGCTGTGGTAAAGATGACATGATCTAGGGTGGCAGGCTTGAAATCTGACGCCGGAATGTTTTGACAACATTTAAGTGATAATGTTGCACAAATCGTGTGTGTGTGTGTGTCTGTGTCTATATGTGTGTGTGTGTGTGTGTGTGTGTGTGTGTATGTATGTATATATATATATATATATATATATATATATATATATATATATATATATATATATATATATTGTAACGGATGTAGCAAGACAGCGGGCCTGCGATATGAAAAATGTTTCGTTTTATGGCAGGGACAGAAGTAAAGCCTCCCTGCCAAGGTAATTGTTTTATTGTTTGTTTAATTATCACCGGCACCTGGCAATGATTGGAAAGTAGAGCCAGGTGCAGAGTATAAAAAAGAAGCAGTCAGTCTGCTCTAGGCTGCTGAGGAGAAGGAGGCAGAAGGAGTGCTCTGCTTCCAAGCAGTCAAGAAAGTTTACAGGAAAAGTGTAAGTTGAAAGAACAGAGTGTTTTGTGTAGCAGGTAAACGGCTTAGCCGCCCTGCCTTATAGTTGAGGTTCCTGTGTGTTTAGTTAGTGCTCAATGAGAGCTAGGTTTTTGTTTTGTTTGTTTATTTTTGTTTTGTAATAAAAGTGCACGAAAGTGCTTCACTGTGCAGTTCTGTGTCTGGGTCTGTGTTTTTAAAGGGCAAACAAGCCGATAACAGAGAGGCAACGTTACAATATATATAATATATATGTAAAATATATTTATTAGTGCTGGGACAAATATCCGAAATATTCAAACGAATATTTTGCGACATGTATTCGGATACAAAAATCAGATGTTCAGGGGCTCCCGAGTAGCGCATCAGGTAAAGGCGCTCCTCGTGGAGTGCAGGATGTGCCCTATAGCCTGGACGTCGCCTGTTCGGGTCCGGGCTATTCCATCGCCGTCCATGGACGGGAGTAATCAAACCAGATTATGCGCGCGCACCCTTGGTGATCTCCATGAAAAGCCATCTGGGACAAAAATGTGTTGTGCTGCTTTAGAGTGAGCCAGAATCTCATGAGACTGAAATGCCTCCCTTAAACAGTACCCAACTTCCTGAAAATATTGCGTTGTAATTTTTATATATATATATTTTGTTGTGACTTTCTGTTAAGTGGAATGTAATAAACCACAACCAAAACAGTGAGTTTTTTCCCTTTCACTTTACAATGCCATTTCCAAAGTTTTTGTTTTATTTGAAGTGTTTAAAGTTAAATATCAGTTTTCGTTTGCTTGTTCAGCTACAAAAAGGCACAAGTATGTTATTACTTTATGAAAACTGTGATGAAAAGTGTATATCTGAAGGGATGCTTTGAGGGGGTGACGTAGAAAAGATGCTAACCCTATAGAATCTGGTTCCAAGTGTTTCATTAGAAGCAGCTGTTGCCATTAAGACGAGTTGACGTTTTCAATGCGATACACTGTGAGCAGATCTCTTCAAGTGTAAATGATGGCATCATGTTTCAGACTAGCAGTGTTACTGCTGTTGAGAATGGAAGTGATGCATTTTTTTTTTCTTTTTTAAATAACATTTCTAGGTAATGACATATTTTGTGATACTTTAGCAGTAATTAAGAGGCACGTCTGTAACTAATTGTGAAGGCACGAGCTGAAAAGTTTCAATTAGTTGCAGGGTTGGAAATAAGACCCATTCCAGGTTTTAATGCATGCTTGATTAGTCACAGTGTATAAGTAACCAGCTCAGGTGTGTCCTTATTAAACTTATACAGTAGTAAAACCAGGTGTGGAGTAAACTGCTACAGGAGTCTTATTTCCATCCCTGAGTTGCACCTCAGAATTCATGATTGAACAATTACGTTCAATTACTGAGTTTTCTTTTTGATACGGAGAAATACTGCTAGGTTGAAGTTGAAGTTGCAGATAGTACAAAATTCTGTAGCCGGCATACTTACCAAGTCTATCTGTTCGATTTTAGTTGTTTTTATGTCACGATGTTGTGAAGCATTGCATTGATTTGTAAAACATTGGCCCTTACTCGCATTGGTCCTGTGTAAGGCTAGTTATGGTTTAGGTCTTGCCTATTTTTGTGAGTAACTTCTCTCTTACAAACTGGTCTCTTGATGATTCCAGAAACTTAATTACAGCGATAGAGGGAGGAGGACATTTAGTTCTTTGACTTGGAAGCGTGTTCTCAAACACACTATATAAAGGATATGGTTTTGTATGCTGTTGTAAGTTTGGTTGGGGAGGCACAGCCAATTCAGATAGGAAGCTGGTTTACTGCAATTACAGAACGGCACTGAAACAATGCTGTTTGTAATGGACATAGTGCCTCACATAGCTGTTCTGCTATAGTCCTGTAATTTATGTAAACATATTTTAATAATCATGCTTTGTAACTGTGAAATAATTAACAAGAATCGTAGATAAATAATTGCTTCAACAACCCATCATTTTCTCTGTAATACTTGATAATTAGAGATCCTAGTAATATCAGCCTGGACTTGCATTTAAATCTGCTGTGCACTTTTGTGTGGTATACCATGGTACAAACAACAAAGCATAAAGGAAAGTAATTGTAAAGCACAGTCAGGTACTGTAGAAGCATAGTAAATCACAGACAATACAGTATAGTAAAGTGGTGTTACAATCCTGGTATACACACAGTACTTTTTAGAAGAGTGAGACCTGTATTTTCAAATAAGCAATGGGTAAGATTCCAGGTACTAATAGACTGATTTAAGCAATTTCGCTATACAGCTGTACTTGGCTTCTTATGCCTTATAGTTTATGGTTTAGTTGTAGAAGTTATCAAGGAGCTTCAAGGTACATTCTTTGTGTCCTTAATTCTGCAAATGTAATACAGTATTGACATAGTACAGTGTGTCTGATACACACATAAAGAAGTTCTACTGCAGATAAGTATTTGCTTATTATTATTATTATTATTATTATTATTATTATTATTGTTGTTATTATTATATCATGCTTTTAATACAGTAAGGGTGTGCTAATGTTTTCACTGTCTTCCCAACACAGAAGAGGGCAAACAGAAACAGCCCTTGAATAAATAGTAGTGGAATCCAGCTGTGGCACATGTGTTTGCCCGCTGCCCTGCGGAGGGGGTGAGGGGTGCTTTCACTGCATTGCGGTCAGTGTGGTTTGGATCCAGAGCGATGGCACAGGTCCAGTAAGCAGCTGAGCAGCGGCTCTGAGCGAGAGGCAACGTGTCTTTCAGTGGAGGGAGGGGGTAAAGGGTTTACATGAATTCCAAGGTTTGCCCAAACTATTTTAAAATAAAACTAACTGCATCTAATTTCAGCAGACAAAGATAGAATGAGGCCAGTTAAAATACCCAAATTAGCGATTACCAAATAGGCAGCCGCAGATTTGGATCATTTGACGTTTTGAGTTCCACTGTGTGGATGGATTGCCCCCTGCATCAAACATAGAAACGAGGAGGTCGGAACAACGGGACGATAGTTCACAGCTGAAGCTGGAAAGCTAGTGTCTCAGATCTTTTTGAGAGATTTTTTTTAAAGATAGTAGTGCTCAGCAGAAAACTGTTCTTCCCAAAATCAATTTAGTACTAGGCGCCAAGAGTTTCTAGTTCTGCACTCCAGTCCGGATCACATAATAAAAGGGAGCAAAATGTCTTGGCCAAGGTGAACAAGCGTCCTTTTTTTATTTTTTTAAACGCTCAGCTTGGCTGTAATTGTAAAAAACAGTGAAAGGGTTCTTGCACTGCATGCAAGGAGGGAGACCTACGTGCATCACAGGTCATATCGCACGATCCTTTTCACAAAGATAAAAATTGGCATCATTGAATGGAATGAAAGAGCAGGAAGCTCACAGAAGGGAGTGGTGTAGTATTAATAAAAAAACAAAGGGTTTGACTCATGAAACTTCAGCTCTATATACCCACTGACAAGACTTTGATTAAACTTGAGATGACGTGAACAGTACTTGTACCGACGGTTTCTTAAATGTATAGCCCCTAAACGTACAACCATTGTAGAGACCCAATAAAATGCTAGTGTGCAATATGAGGAACAAACAGCCCGCTAATGCGGATGGCACGGGGGTCACGCACAGAAGGGATCACAAATAGACTGCAGAGCTAAAGGAGTGAAAGACTTAACCCCCAGAAGAAGAATCTTTCTGCCGTCAGCCAATAAAACCAACCTCACCATACAAAACAGGCCCTCAGGACCATGACATATATGCTTATCATGCTGTGACCTTCATGCTGCTGACACCTGTACTAGGTGCTTCATTTCCTTGATGTTACTTGTCTAACCAGCTTTAGCTCACCCTATATGGCGTGCCCTTTTTGTTTCTTGGAAATGCTGCACAGTGATTTGGTTCGCTAATCATAACAAGAAAAACATGGTATTGTCCTGAGAGAAAGGGGGTGACCTCTAAAAGTATTTATTTTCAGTAGTATTATGACAGTCTTGTGACAGTATACAAGCTAGATAAATTGAATGACAAACACATCATAGTAAATAGTGTGTTATGTTGTATGGTCAAATGTCCATCTTGCAGGATACAGTATGATTTAATGTGTCCTTGGTTTATCTTCTTGATTTCCCTTATTGTACAAGCAAGCACCGTAGGAGACGCACATCAATAGGGAAGCCGTCAAAAGGTAGAGTGGAAGATAAATAAGCACTTAGGGATTATATCTTAATCTAGAACTGCCGCTTTACCAGGTGGAAAGCAGCAAGGTAATACCCACCCAGGGGTCACATTTACAGTAAATTAACAATAGTACTTTTCAATGCAGTCCTGTGTTACGCAAGCACAACTTTAAACTAATCAAACCAGTCCTAGTGTATTGCGTGATCATTAGTCAAATAAGTACTTGTGAAGGGAGTACTGGGCAGACGATCACTGGAACAGAAGAGTGCTCGTGGAGAATGGTTTCCAGAACAAAGCTAAGGCAGTGGAAACGCTGCTGTAGTCAGAGTGTGCTGCTGGTCTCCGACATGCTCTCTATTGGCTCACAAGTTCATGGGCTGCACTGAGTTTATATTATCTGCTTTTGCACCATCCGTAAAAATGCTACACTGCGTGAAAAAGGCATTATAGAAAGAACTGTCAATCTGGCAATGAAAACTAATCTGTGCTGTCTCTGTTTGCAGTCCCACCCGCTGTCCCTGTGTAACACGAGCGACGACGAGCAGCAGGAGGCGCTGTTTATCAGCATTGTCAAGTTGGAGAGTCCTGACAGAGAGCTGCATCCCTGCCTGTCGCTGCTCAAAAAGGTGAGTGGAGCCAGCAGTTCCAGACCTGGTGTGGTTTAGTACAGCGTGTTAATGTTTACTTATTTGCTTGTTATTAAAAGTTACTTATTTGAAGTCCTGTTATGAACTTATCTTGCAATGTAAAACTAAATATGTGGCAGACATATAAGGCAGTATAAAAAAATATATATATAGACCCAGCGTTTCGGTATGTTTCACATAGCTTTGACAAGAGAAAATGTGTTTGAAAACAAACAGTGGAGGCTTTTGATGCCATGGTAACTTCACTCGTTTATTTCTATTTAAATCTATGAATGTGTTTGTCATGTCATTTACTACATAGTTAATGATGTAACGATCTACTGTTCCTTTCTATGTAAAACTTCAGGCATCATGATATTGAGTCTATCCATTTATTTTCCTTTATTCTTCTATATTGTACATTTTATATAATTTAGTTTCTTCTCAAACTACAAATATAACATGAATGACCTAACATGAATGTTTATTTTTTGTACTATTGATTTATAGATTGAAGTCCGAAAGACCAATTGGTCGCACACTCAAAATCAGGACCAGATTTACTGTAGTCTTTTAAAAAAGATTTTCTTCATTTTATTAGTTAAAACATGTTTTTTACTAAACCGAGCAAACAAACAAAACAGGTCTTCATCAGGTTCACATATATATATATATATATATATATATATATATATATATATATATATATATATATATATATATATATGCTGACTATAAGGCACTTTGTACCTTGTTTAATTGTTGATATTTGTCGGGAGTCGGGACTGGTCCCACCTTCACTCAAAGACATGACCACCGTTGTGCTGTAAAATTTAATATTTTATTTGCTTAAAAACATTTTGATATCAGCCAGAACAAACTAAAAACACACACAGCGTGTTTCAACACATAGCGTGTCTTCATCAGGTGTAGCTGTAACAATCTTTTTTTTTTTTTTTTAAATAGGGAAATTTGGATCTACTTACGATTAAAGAGCCATTGATTATCAATTGTGTGTCCTTTTCAATTTATATCGATTGCCTCTGTTACATTTTTAAAAAATTAAGATTTATTTTTTTTCCACATTGGGCTGAAGGCAACAACTGACATTTTGTGGTGACCAGCCTTCAAATAAGAGGCCACAGCCAACTAAAAAAGAAAAAAAAATACCAAATTTGTAATTGGAAACAGGCATTCTCATTTCTCTTTCTCTCTCTCTCTGTGATTTGAGGGCAGATACCAAACACTGTGCATCACTGGGGTTGATTTATAGTTCAAAGCGATCGCTTACAGTCTCACTGAGAGTGTGCATCCCTGCTTAGCCTGACTCTGTGATCGGACTGAACCAGGAGGCTGGCTCTGGTGGCTTTGAGTGGCAGCTTGTTCACACATGATCACAGTAAAACCAGCGCACTAGCACTTCAATAAGGTTGTCTAGAATTCATACTTCATCTTCGGCATTTTTCTAAATACACTGAATGCTCTGTTTAAACCTCATAAGTAAACTAAGAAAGTGCTTTTTTTGTTTGTTTGCTCTTAACCAACAAAAACCCAAAAAAAAACCAAACCTATACCTTCTACTCTAACATTTTATATTAAAACACTTTTTGTTTTCATAATTTGCTGTGAACAACACTGGTATGAGCAGTTTTGATATGTTTTTAATGTTTTAATACAATCATGTCAGTAAGCTGCAAAGTAATACAATTCTACTGTAGTTGATTACATACACAGTACGTATACTGCAATCACATGATGCCTCTCATTCATTACGCTTGCTAACAGCTGAAGGGCAATTTTGAGATTAAACACTGATCTCTGCAGACACTGCTTTGGCCTATTAATAGTCTTCTGCCTTTGCTATCCAGAAAAAAAGGTTTTGTTGTTCTGTTTTGTTTGCAATGAATACACATTGGATCAAACTGCCTTGAACACCACCTGCCGTCTTGCTCCAGGAAACTGGCAACAGTAATTTAGTATTCTATGTATATTACAGAATAGATGCTTGACAGCCCCAGCTACACACAAGTAAATGTTACACATCACTAGTGTTTCCATTGTTTTTCCATTTAAGATTGCCCTCCAAATATGGGTTCAAACTCTGCCCTTCTCTCCTACTGGTGCATTTCCTACCCATTGTGCCACCAGATGTTTGCACAGCTACATTAATTAGATTCAGAAGCATTTCTCAGTATGCAATTAAAGGCAGTGCATGATTGTATCAGCATTTGAGGTATCATTTCATGGCTTGTGCTCATTATTCCATTCACCACATCAAAAGCCAGTGCTGTGAAACTGCATTGTGAAATGCCGTGCAGTGTGGAGAATCCATGTAGAACTTGTCGATTTTGACTTTCATCTTGGCACATTTGTCCTGAGCAGCTTATAATTGCTTTTGCCTTTTTAATTTACCACCTGTCTCACCTATTGTTCTCTAACCCTTTAAACTACCTGTACCGGTATTCCTTGAACGACAGCAAAGCGTGATTTATTATTTATTAGCAGACGCCCTTATCCAGGGCGACTTACAATTGTTACAAGATATCACATTATTTTGACATACAATTACCCATTTATACAGTTGGGTTTTTACTGGAGCAATCTAGGTAAAGTACCTTGCTCAAGGTTACAGCAGCAGTGTCCCCCCACTGGGGATTGAACTCATGACCCACTGGTCCAGAGTCCAGAGCCCTAACCACTACTCCACACTGCTGCCTGCTACTCCACACTGCTGCTGTGATTGATGTGTGCTATTGCATTGCTGTTTTACAGGATGTTCTGTTGGTAGTAAAGCTCAGACTGTAAGCATATCATCAGGGAGGAAATCTGTGTGTCCTGCACCCAGTACTGTTGTTTTTAATGTGTAGGAGCTATAGAGCTGTACACTTCTTCCCCTCCTCCCCTCCCCCCCACCCCCCTGCACAATACAGTAGTAAGTTCTTAAGACTCATTCTGATTTGATTACATGAGTGAAGTAGAAAACAATGGTATATGCTTGTTTTCCATTCTCCATTAAGTTCTAATTCAGAGGCCTGTTGTATGTGAGCTTCTGTATGTATTTCCGGTTCTCAATGTAACTTAGAAAGAGTTTGAGAAGCTCATAATGGAAAGCCACTCAATTGTGATGAAAGGAACTTGGCTTCATGAAGGCTATACTGTAACTTCAGATCCATGTGCCCGAATTGGATTGAACTCAATGAATATTCGAGGCACTTCAGATCACTGACACCCGGCTTATCTGTAATTATTATTTATGCTTTGATGGGGGGGTAAGCATGTTACTGAACTACCTTGTTTATTATGTTGTCATCACTTGCTCTAGGCCCTATTTTGAAAATGTAACTGTCTAGTCCTGTTGAGTTACAGCCTGTGCATTCGCATTTACCCACTGAGCTTTGCTATTTAAAATGTTTGGTGAGATCATTATCATTAGCACAAACCAGCAATATAAAGAATAGGCAAACTCAGAAAATAACCCGTCAGTCTGATAACAGAGAAAGGACACGCAGGCAGTTTATGCTTTAGTAAATTAAATGTAACTTTAAAAGCCAAAACCGTAGCTGTTTTGTTAGACATTTCCAATAGTCCATTGCACAGTTGGTAATAGTGGGCTTGTCTGAGGTTTTTTTAGGCTAATATAAGCCTGGTAGACTGGAGTGAAAGTGTGTGTGTCTTAAGAGAACATCTATAAACAAACTGGGAGAAAGGACATTCTGAGGATCAGATTAGCAGTCTTCTTTGGACATCCTTGGCAGCAAAACAAGTTCAGCGTTATCCCCACGGACAGACGCTTTAGTTTAATGCACAGGGCACGGAGTTTGACAGGGAGCAGATAACCTTAGCGGCCCTTTTGAGAGTGGGAGGTGCTGATAAACTGGCTCGGAAAACCACAACATTGGACCAGCTCTATCCAGCCGGCCACCCCCGGAATGAAATTTTAAGGGGTTAAGCAGTTAAACTACTTGCAGGGAAAGCCCACAGTCTGTTTATGAAGTTAATATCTCGAGTCGTTATAAATCCAGGCCTCTGAGTAGCTTAACCACATTGTGATAAGCAGGGGCTGAAAATGTCATTGGTAATTTCCACTGGCTGATTGTGATTTACATTACTGTAGATATTAAAGTTAAACCTGACAGGGTTCTCTGATTTAATTTGACAGTGGAAGCATTTTAAAGCTGAACGTTAAGAACAGGAAGAGAATGTTGAAAAAACTAAGCAAAAAGCATTGCAGTTTAAGAAACGGCAGGTGCATATCTGTGTAGAAGTTAGTGTTACATTTTTACTTTGACAGCTTTCCACTTGGAGGCCTAGAAGGTGCTGTCATTGCCTTGAAGAAATGGATTTTGCACCTGTATATTAAAACAAAATAGTTTACAAATGTAAGACGACTCCTGTAAAATTAAATGTTACTAGTGTTACTATGAAAACCCATTGGGATGAGTATCTAATTTCCAAGAGGGTCAGCAGCCGCACACTGTCACGCTTAATCTAAAATAACATCAGAAGTAATTTTCTGCAAGTAATGAAGTCCTTGTATAAAGTTGGGCAATCGAAAAAGCCTCAAGCAAACAGGCAATGTGTTCCAAGCTTAAGAGTAAGTAAACTGTGTGATCACAATCCCTGGATTCTCTGCCTGGGCTCAGTAAAGACTTACGTTTCAACTGTACTAACAGAGCACCAGCTGCTGTACATTGCATCAGTGGCGCAGCAAACACCAGTGCAAAGTAATTTATATTATTGCTGTTGTGCTTCCGCAGCATTGCCCCAGTGTTTGCAAAGGTTCTGGTCTATGGAGCTCGGTTTGGGCACATCCTGCAGTGTTCCAGTCTGTGGCTTTCTCTGTACTGCTTTGTGGTCAGCTGAAGGAGCTCCAAGTTTGTGCATGGCTGGCATTTAATGAGAGGCGAGAGCTTCTGTAGCCATTGTTGCAGAGAGGAGCAGCGCTGGAGAATCCTGCTGATACTAAAAGGTCTGCCCAAGGAAGAACAGGTGGCAAGGAGGTAGTTCACGGCTTGCTGTATCCCAAGTGTTTGTTGTTTCTATGTGGTACTTCCTAACAACAAACTACATGGTTATTAAAAATGTTTGAGCTGCGTTTTATCTTCAGTGTGACAGCTGGAATGAAATGGGCTTTAGAAATATCAGATGATTCGTTGATTTGATATATGTAATTTTTAGGCTTGCAGCATCAAAATGGCTTTTAAAAAATATATATTGTTGGGCCAATAAAACAGATGAGGTGCATACACCTACAAACACGCATCAAATGGTGATGATTTTGTTAGGGAGAGAGGACTTCTATTGCATTGTCTTTGCTGCAGTCCTGAATGTTGCTGATCGACCTCAGAGCGTGCTCGTGTGCTGCTCCAGCAGAAATTAATGTTTTTTTTGTTCATGACAGGAATGCCAGGTATTCAAGGTGAATAAGTTAGCGTGATGCCTCAGGGTTGGGCGAGGAGGGACGTGCTTTCTTTCATCTTGTGGTTGGGTACAGGGTCTTTTTCATGATGGGTAGGGATGCGTTACACACGCAAACCTCTCCACCAAACACCACCTCCCCTTAGAAACCGTTCCACCAGGACAGTGCAGAATCTTGTAGATTTGTCTACTAGGATAGGCATCCGTCCGTTCATGTCCTTGCTTCAACCGTGTTTCTGGACAGATCTAAACACTCGTACTGCACATGCAGTTAATGAAGATGGATCTTCATGAAACGCTGCATGCTTGTAGGGATTGAGAGTAACCTATTTTAGTTTCCAATTCTTCGCTTATCCCATTGCCTGTGTGTCCCCTTGCCTTCTGTGATTCAGGAAGAGTGGCTCAAGTCAGAGGAAATGTTAAAGGAGGGGAAATCCTCTGCAAGATGAATATATCAGTTCCTAAACATATTTTTGCAGATAGTTTCTCTTTAAAGGAGGGTGTTTTTGTAGGTACGTTTTATGCAACTACAAAACTCTTACATGTACATTGCAAAGAAAGTATACTTATAGGAAGTTATAACTAATATGAAAGGGTTAAAGGTTTAAAAAAATGTATAAAATTACATTGTTTTTAAAACCATATAAGGGAAGTGCTCCGTGCAATGTGAAAATACCACAAAACTGAAGGTGAGGATACACGTGCTGTATGGCTATGCCATGTTCCCTTGCCTAGCAGTACACATACAGTACATAATGTACAACACCTGCAATCACTTCACACACTGCTTATTTTGGCTTTCAATGCACCTCTGTTGAAAAAAGACTGATTTACTTAAATCTGGTCTTTTGCTTTATTTTCCCTCCTTTTTTTTCCTTTTCTTTTCTCGATTGAACCGTAGTGCTGTGCCAAATACTTGATTAATGCTGTGGTCTCCTAGCTGAATTGCCTTGGAATAAATTTTAAGCAAAAAACCCCCCCTTTTTAAGTCAGTCATTCGTCCCTAATGTGGTTTCCAACCAAGTGGGCTGGCAATAGTGAGGCTGTTTCTCTGCAGGCCTGCGCTCTGTGTCAGCGGGCAAGAATGACCTTAACGTGGCTGTGTGTGCCAGAGTTGGGTACATTGTTTCGTTTTGGCAGCACTTCAGACACCGGCAGTTCCTCTATCTGTTTGACTTTTTAATTAGTTTTGAGTGGTTGCTTGGGAGAATTTATAGAATATGCGGTTTTAAAGGTGTAGGTTGTTCTGTGACGAGGAGTTTAACACTTACAGTGCATAGCCGTCGGCTGCAATGGATTGAAATTGAAATTAAAATGACAGCGGCCAGGCTGGTGTTTTGGGTTGTTTCCTGATGAGGGTTTGTGTAATCCTTTTGTCGTCACTCCTGGTGAAATCCTCCTCTGGTGTACTGTATAGTTGGGAGCTGATCATTAAAATATGAATTTATGACTCTAAAATGTGGGGTTTAATCTATTGCAGCATTTGCTCACTACTCATATTAAATGTATTCCAACCGGTCTCACTGTTGTCCAAGAAGAAAAACAGCTTCTGCACCACCATGATATTAATATTGCACTTCATGATCTCTCTTTAACTTGCGGCTTTGCATTGTTTGAATACCTTCAGTTAAAGCTTCATGAGGAGTGGCTCCTCTCCTCAGGCAACGCATACTGCCTCCCCCTCCTCTTCCAACCTGTTTCACTCTGCTACTTTAATAAATAACTTTCATGTGGTGGTTGCAATGATTACACTTTTTTTCAAAACTATTTTGTTGATTATCTTTGGCAACCTCTTTTGAAATTATTGTTACCAACTTTTTAAATATTTGTATTCCTATTTATGTACTGTACAGCTATGGCCAAAAGTTTTGCATCACCCTAGAATTTAAGATTGAGACAATAATAATAAATAAATAAAATAAAACTATATTCACATAATTCAGATATTTTTATTTAGCATCATGTAATCAAAGAAACCTTTTTTTTAAAAATGACTTTCTCTGGAAATATCATCCTCTGCTTGCAACCTGCCCAAATCAACAAAAGTGCATGACAGGAATCCAAATACATCAAAGGTGTTGGTGATACGTTGACAGAGAAGACAGCATGAAGTTTGGCAAGCTATCAGCCAGCCATCTATCGTACTACTGTTAGAAATAAAAGCAGTGTTATAGTTTTGTTTATGATAAAAGGGTACAAAATTAGCTTTGTCTAGCATTTAAATGTTCCTTTCAAATATTAATCACTCAGCTAGTGTGCTTTTAACCTACAAAATGAATTGTAAGACTGTAGAACCCTTGACAATTGAGGGTGCCTCTCCAATGAGTGCTTTTTTAATTTCTTGTCCAGTTTACTCTCAATTAAGAAGTGTACTCCAGTGGTTTGCCTGCTCTTCATTCTGTGGTTATTAGGACACTAAACTGATTCTCAAAGCTAGGTGATTGAGGCACTTTATGCTCAGCTTTTTATAACCTCTGAGGGTCTTTGCTGCCTCAAAAACAGACCTTCCATTTACACAAAAAAAATAAAAATAATTCAGTACATTAAAGACTGCAAACTCCAACCCCCTGCCGTCCAAACCGATCTGTAATCCAGGCTGTAGAAACTTTAATATCATAATTCGCAGTTTCCTGGTCTTATAGAGGCCAAAAGTTTAGCATCACCTAGAATTTTAGGATTGAGACATAATTTTTTTAAAAAACTATATGGACGTAATTTAGATCTTTTATTTCTCATGTAATCAAATAAACTGCAAAATGATATCCCAGAAGTCTACCGAAATTAGTTCATTTTATAGGGTGATGCAAAACAGCCATAGCTGTATGTGCAGCTGTGACACAGCTCAGGTCACAGCTTGAGTTTGGTGTAGTTCTTCTATACCTGTGGATTTCATTTGCAAAATAGCCTGCTGTATTAATAATTTTGCTTCATTGATTTAAGTGAGTGAACAAGTTATTTACTGCAAGTCCAAGCTTGTGCGTTAGTATTTCAGAAATGTTTTGTAGGTTGTTTTTTTTTAACAGAATTTCTTACATTTTTGGATAATTGCCTAAAATGTGCAATAAAAACAAACAAATGATCCTTCAAAAGACTCACTGCAAAATTAAAGGGAGACCAGTGTGGGCATCTGCAAACAAACCATCAGAATGGGCTTTTTATTTTTTTTCCTTTTAAAGTTTATCAGAACATAAAATAATATGTCTCTCTTCGTAGGTTTAATCATGGATATCAAAAGCTGGGAACTTCACACCCCTTAAAGTGCAGTATGCCTTCAGTGTGCAGTATGATGTTCATGTAGTCAAAAGAGTGTGTTTGAATTTGTTTATTACAACCACAGAAGTGAATTTCCTGAACTCAGACCCCAGTGTCACCTTGTGACTTCATCATCCATTGAAGGAATACTGACTATTGTTAAAAAATATTAAATATTCAGTGATGCAGTAAAAATCTCAGAAGATTAGGACCAATAACTTAGGACCACATTATTATACCAGGTAATGCATTACTTTGGTTGTCTGAGTCTCCAGTATCTCCCCCTGCAGTATTATCGCTCTTTGATAATACAATACTTGCATAATTACGTTAATGGACTGGGGACCAACAGGGAGCTTTGCATTCAAATTGGGCATTACAAATTGAGCAGGTATATATACTGTAAATAAATAAGTGCAGTATATGACAGAGGTAAGTAGCTGAAACAGTCACCATTTCAAGTGGGGCAGCTTCCTAATGGAATTGTACAGCTGCATGTCAAAGCAATGTGATCACAAGTCAAATCTCTAAAGGGAGAAACGCTTAAAATCCTTGTCCCTGTTTCTATGAGCAACCTCATAGGATTTTATTTTTTAAAAGGACTTTGAAGAAAAAGAAACAGATGTAGATTTCATAGCCAGTTAAAGATCAGAGCTGGATTTCACAATCAATTTGTTCTGGTTTAGCTGATTTTTATCTGCTTGGGCTTGGTGTGTGTCTTTTAATGTGGTGGAGATGAATTTGTTTCTTTGTTTTGTTTTAATTCCTGTGCCTTTTTTTATTTTTTAATCGGAGACCTTATCAAGGAAGCGGGCCATGCTTGTAGAGTTCTTTTTTATTTATTTATAAATGTGAACAATGAGCACTATTGTAAAGAGTTACAAGTTAAGCACAAGTCACTTCACAGAGTGAAATTAAAAGTATTTCAACAATGCAGAGGATGGAACGATTGATTCTGCAACTTCAAGGAACGCATTCTCTGTAAGAAAACATGACCTTCACTCGATTATAGCGCTTAATGCAGCCTACAGGTAGGCTGCCCTGTTGAACAGGCATTCCTGTTGGATACTGTAAGAAAGGGACAATGATATGCCAGCACGAGGGATGTTGGTAATGGCAGTTTAAACTTTAAACGTTGTATCTTACTTGTTTGTGTTACAGCCACAGCCTCCAGTGGTGTATGGGGGAAAATTACTTAGAAGCAAGACTAAGATTTTTTGATTTTTTCTAATATAATTTAACAACAACCTTGTGCTTGCCGTTAGTCTAGCTTCAGTGTAACAAACCTGTTTCTTTTGCAAGTGGAAGAGCAACTCGGAGCAGCAATTGAGCTTCCGTACTTGCAGCCTAGTTGTTTCCTTCTAGGAAGTTAGCAAAGCCCACATATTTACCTTTATTGGGGTGTAGACTGAGGTTAGCTTGGGATCTTTATTATAGACATGGCCTCACAACTGCATCCATATAGTAACACCCTGATGCAGCTCTGGTTGAATTCTGATACCAACACCGCTGACACATTGAAGTATTAACCAGACACCACAGATAGCCTTGCTGTGCCAGCGCTTGAGTCTTCAGTCATAGCAATTTAGTTTTGTAATGGGTCTTTCAAACGCTGCACTGATTATATACTTTACACAAAGCATGTAATCCACTGAATATAGCCAGACATAAATTCTGCAGTGCACCGACTTGCCCAGAATGCACGTATCCTGCCATCGGTCTGTCAGCACTGTGCACGCTTCCAATAAGGCAGCCATTCATAAAGAATAGAATAAATCTAGCTAATCTGCACAGCCAACCAAGCAATAAGCTTCTTTTCAGACTGGGATTTAATCCATACCATAACACTCATTCTCCATGATGCAATGTGAAAAAAAAAAAAAAAAAAGAATTTCAATCTAAAAAAATCTATGAAGTCTCCTGCATGCTTTTAAAACAACATGGATGTACCAAGCTTAATTTAAATTTGCTGCTTCTTGAAAAGCTCTGGCCTGTTTTCATATTACATGCCATATGTATATTATTGTAAGAAGGCTTTATTTGTATTTTCCTAAACCATCTTGTTTCATGCCGGAAAAGTCTTATTCAGTGAGAAAAAATGTTCTTTAATTTGTAGTTGTGGAAAAGCCCTAAAGATTCTGTGGTCATATGCTGGATTCAATCAGTTGTATTGAACAAACATTAAAAAGCCACGCCATAAAGAGAATTTGCACTGGGAACCCCTGCTGCCCATGTCAAAAATGGAGGCAAAGGAGACTGAGCTGCTCCCTTACCCTCTTAGAAGGCGGTTCATCAATGGCAGGCTTGAGGCATTCTTGTGGATCATTCAGGACTGGACAGGTCCACATGCCCTGGACCCTTCTCCTAGAACTACCTTGTTGAATTGCGTTACTAAAATGGTCAGGTAAATGGTTGACCGCCCTCCAAGGCCTAAATCCCATCCTGTGACTGTGCAGTTATCATTTACAGTAACTCCTCATCGAGATTCAGTATTACCTGTTGGATAACTCCGTTCAGAGCAGATATAGCAGGAGCCTGATCTGCAGAGTGTGTGCCCAACTCCGGCAGGGATAGGACTTCATTTTCCAGTGCTGAACACCCAGCACTTTTCATGAGCTCCAACGTTCATCACAGCCATGCTTTAGTTTCTGTCATTTGGGGTTAGCAATTGACAGTTCATAGCTAGACTCTCCTGAAGAAAATAATTAAAAGATGACATTAGGCCTGCAAGGAGTCACGACAGCGATGGAAACTGGCTATGTGGAGAGCCGTGCCTAATGAGGCGTCAGTTATAGTAGTTGACCGATGTCTCAAGTTAGACAGGGGTCAGTAAATATGTCACAACTAACTAACTGGTTAAAAATGTAACAGACACAAAGAGGCCCAAGTTAAACTATTTCCCTTTGATCAGTGGTATGAATACACTTACACACGCACACTCATGCACATAGCCTCAGGGTCTTCATTACTTTTAGGAGTGTGTGTGTGCGTGTGTGCGTGTGTGTGTGTGTGTGTGTCTGTGTGTGTGATGTTTTTCCTTCATTTAAACAGGAACCACAATATTTGTTGATATTTATGTAGTTGTGTTTGATTCTGGATCCAAGTGTGATTTTAGAAATAAATGCTATTATGCATCTTGCCACTTGCATAAATGTCGATTTGCGCACCTACTGAGGGCTGACTCATGAAATATATCCAAGTAAGAATGCAGTACTTCAAATGAGCTGGAAAAACTTCTGCAACATACAGTACCAAATGGCATAAAAAAAAAAATAACCTTCAAAATACAACACTAAAAGAATTTCCACCACAATGACTGATGTCCTCATTTTAACTCACTTGTATCAATGTTCTGCCACTATGGCAACTCAAAATGCAAAACATTGCGTGAGCAATAAAGACGCCAGGGCAGGCACTTTGTTCTTTTACATTTGCATTAAAAAGAGTTTAACCTTTGACATCCCAGTAAGCATTTTGCACTGTTAGTTCTGGTTATCTAGAGTTGCATTGTATTTGTCACGTTTTGTGTCATAACCAGTGTGAATTTCTGTTGAAAAAACAAAGGTCCTAAATGATTTTAATTTGCATTTAACAGAATGTTATTTTTCAAACTACAGTACTACGTATTTGGAGTGCAATATCATTCAACACCATTGTGAATTGTTTTATACGGAAATTTACCAGAATGTTGGTTTTTCTACATAAGTGGATCATTGCATTGTTTAGTACCATGTTGATTTGCTCAGTTGTGCATTACTGCAAGCTCATTAATGATTATTTTGTTAATGGAAAATGTGTATGCAGAAATAAATACATCAATTGATGCTATACCTGCATTTACCAATACGCTTCAGTAATCATAAGATTAACTGGTAGATGTCTGAAAAGCAATCTAATTCTTCCTAATTTCTGACATTTACCAATATCCTTTGGTAAAATGTCAGAAAAGCATTTTTTCTTTTATAATTTCGGGCATTTGCCACCTTATTTGGTAACCACGTTTACCGGTACATCTATATCAAGCAGCTTATTCATGCTTTGTTTTGATGGTGTTTTTCAATTAAGCAAACAAGATGCATGCATTTTCATTCATGGGTTGACTAGGGTTGAAAATACAGCCAGTTCCTTATCAGTTTGAGTTTTTTTCTTCTTCTCTTGTATTGATTGGCAGGGTGAATGGTTCAAGACCTTGAGAAACATTGCATACAGTATCTCGAGACTGCTGCAAAGTGTGCACTGTAGTTCTGCCTTTAGAAGCCACAGCTGTGTGATAACAAAGAGACTTCTGAAGCCCTCATTGAGTGATGCTATTTAGGGCCATTGCAGACGTCTGCCTGAATCAGTATCTTGACTGTTATTGTAGTCATGTGGATTGCTTCCTGAGTGACTTGTAGATACAAGTGCTGTTTGAGTTTTGTAATGCTTTTACAATCTTCTATAAAACTGTTTACAACAAGTGACAAGCCTTATTGCAGATTCCTAATATTACTGAATATGACAGGGACTGTTTATCGTGATCTGTGGTGCTAATTCTGACTCTTTTACAAAATGAAAGCGTACACATCTGGGCACCACATTTAACAAAATGTGTCCACATGAAAATAGAAAGTGCATTGCAATGACTAAGCGCTAACCACCAGTGAGAGCGGTAGGAGTTTAATCCAACTGACCAATCCAGCGCACACAATGTTTTCCTTTTAGGAAGATTTATTTTTGTTTGTTTGCTTGCTCACTTGCCAACATTACATCACATGTTCTGGTTTTAAGCAAATTTGGCTTTGTTGATGCGGCACAACCGCAAACTTTTTTAAAATCAAATAATAGAAGCAAGCTCTGCTGCATCAGTGCTGTTCTGTACTGGATATTCCCATCAGAGCTGCCTAGTCGTTCTGCATTTACATCACCGGTTATAAGGTATCCTTTTTATATTCAGGGCAGCAGTGTGGAGTAGTGGTTAGGGCTCTGGACTCTTGACCGGAGGGTTGTGGGTTCAATCCCCAGTGGGGGACACTGCTGTTGTACCCTTGAGCAAGGTACTTTACCTAGATTGCGCCAGTAAAAACCCAACTGTATAAATGGGTAATTGTATGTAAAAATAATGTGATATCTGTATAATGTGAAATAATGTATAATGTGATATCTTGTAACAATTGTAAGTCGCCCTGGATAAGGGCGTCTGCTAAGAAATAAATAATAATAATAATAATAATAATATTCAGACGCTGCCGTATTAGCACAACGCATCTTTCACTTGTCACTTCAAAGGAATCAAAACAAATGCCATGATTCTTTTTCGTCGGGTTGTCAAAAGTGTAGCAATAGAGGAAATAAAAACAAATCACTAAAACATAGAAACAAACACGGTCGCATGCCTTAAGAATGTTGCCAGATAACTGGCATTAAATCAAAGCAAAGGAAAATATTTTGAAGCCAGTTCTGGTCCCACAGCTAAAGAGAGTGACAGCGTTTTTCACAGGTCTGCAACAGCAAGGTATGATTTAACCACCTCCTGGCCAGGTAAAGCAGCTTTTTACAACTGACGGACTATCTGACGGACGTCTGCTAAGAAATAAATAATAATAATAATAATCTGGGCTGAAACCCATTTGCATATCAGCCTACGACGTGTTGATTAAAAATGTTTTCTTCTGTATAGACTTAAAGGAAAACCAACATTTAGCTCTGTCAGATACCTGATGTAAATCCAAGCAGAACAGTTATACATGAAATGAAAAAGAGGATAAATAGAGAGAGATGCTTGTACTGTCGCGCGCCTCGACGTTTTAACATCTGGTGCGTTTTCACATCAATTTGTTTTGAACCAGAGCTCACCATAGCTGGTTCGCCCTTTTCGCTGGTTAGTGTAAAATGAAAAGGAATGTTGCCTTCTTTCTTTCTGGCGGTTTTGAGGTCGCAGAGTCAAGTTGAAGCACGCTGACAGGAAACTTGTCTTAATTGCTGCATTATCTCCACCCCCACCCCCCTTTCGAAAGGCTCAGTTTAATTCTTTTTGTATTAAGAGAAAAAATTTGGCCCTAAACATCAGCATTAGAATGCAGTCTCCACGACTGACGTGCAGCTACATGCAGAGCTCCCTTTGAACTACCCTGTGCAAACAAAATGAGGTTTAGATAGATTAGCGCAAGTATTCCCATAAAAAGCTTCTCTTTTTGCCTGAAGCTTAGGCAATGCTCTTTAAAACTTTATAAAAGTAGATATCTAGTGGTACTGTCTTGGCAGCACAGCTCCATGCAAAACCATTTTGCATCACACAGATTAAAAAAAGGCTCCTGGCACACTGACTGAGGGATCGCGCAGACCTGTAATTGGAGTGCCTAGCCCTTAGTCTTCAGCAAAGTCTTTTGTTTTGATATTTATTTTATAGGTTTGATTTGTCAACTGGAGGATTGCTCCCCAAGTAATTTCACTTCCTACTGTACCATTTGAACTGTCTTTCGCAGAACACTGCCAGGTTACATTGCTGTATGCATAACTGTATATAGTAAACTGCGTTCAAGTGGAAATGTAGAAAAAGATATATATATCAAAACGTTGTGTTTGAAAAGAATTGCGGTGCACCATGTAATACAGTATGTCAAGGACATTGAGTACTGAATAAGTAATGCATTGAATTAACTTTTTTCAAGGTGTTAAATACATATTTACATAGTTTATACACATTCATTTTAGTAGACATGAATAGATATGTAAACAAATTACAAACACACACATTGGTATAATATATCTCTCATACTATTATATAGCTATGCTATTATATAGCTTAAATTATGTAATTAAGTGTGTAAAGTGTTTGCAATCTATTTAAATCATTGATTATTGGTTTCCAAATGTTAATTAACTAACTTAGTTACTAACTGATCTCTGTGCTTAGTCGTTACCTGTTGCTCTGCATTTGTGCATGAACTGAATATCTTGCTGGAGAATTTGAATAAAAAAGAATTAAAATCTAAAAGCAGCCAGCAGATAGCCCTTACTGTAGCTGTCCAGCCCAAGGGAAAATCGACTGTTTTAAAGTCTGAACCGTGGATATGTTTAACAAGTGATAGTGTATCAGATGTCGGTGCCTTTTAGGTTCCCCTGTGTTTTGCATTTCAAATTGGTATCACAGTGCAGCTGGAGAGCGGTGTCACTCTTTAAGCTTCCTCATCCACAATTATCAAAACCCTTTTGAATAAAAAGAGATTGTTTTCATTAAACAGAAGAATACACCCCCCCCCCCCCCCTCCCCCCCCCAATAAAACACACACACCCTCCATATAAAGAGTGGATGGTTTGTTCCAGTGCTGTCTGTGTCAGTATTGTATCCACTCCTGCTTCCCTGAGAACCTCTTGTCTACCTGGGCTGGCACGCTCGCCTGCAGCACCAAGATCAAAGAGGGGCTGAGTAATGTCTATTCTAGTCAGCTACACCCCTTCCTTCTGCCACTGGGCCAGCCAAGCCTCAGCCAGCTCACAGATTAACACACTTAGTCTCGCACTCACAGGAAACACATTCTCTTAAAGGCACCCTCATGCATGACTTCTCCTGAGGTGATTTCTCACTGTGTTAAAACTATGAGGAACTTAGAACTGGCATCTCAGAGCTATTTAGTCTTAATAGTTGTTTAGATTAAAAAAAAAACACTCTAAAGTTTACAAACCAGAAAAAAAACCACCACAACTTAGACATGTAAATTTGTTTCTTATTCATTTTAGTAATTGCTGTCTTTTCCTTTCAGATACAAATTTGTGCAAATAATAGTTTTGAGTAAAAAATCTTCGAGGATATAGCACTAAGTGAAGTAGACAGTTTGGGACTAAATGCGAAAGTTAAATGGATTAGCCAGAAAGTTTTGTTAACTTGACTTGGGGATCCTATTAAAAAAATAATAATAATAATATTATATATATATATATATATATATATATATATATATATATATATATATATATAAACCTTAATAATATTTTCCTTCAACTTTGCACGTGCTTCAAAATACAGTAGTTCCTTTCATAATTTTAGCCCAATAATTTTTTAGTGTAACGTTATGAAATGCTAGAAGTACCTGAATAGGTGACCTACGCAGGTCTCCCATGGTATAAAAACGTAATGGTTTGTTTATTTATTTCTTATTTTTTTGCAATTTATTTAGCTAGCAACTCTTAGCTAGTTCATTAGGTGTGTGCTGTTAATGTTATCTGTAAAACATTAGAAAAGAAAAAAGCTGGTGTGCTTTTCTAATTACAGTTCTGCTTCCTCAGATGTTATTTTTAACATCTTATGCCAGCGTTATACCAGTTAACTCACAATTGCCTTTATCAAAGGCCCCACCATGATCTTGTGTTCTTTTACAAACTTAAAAGCTGTGTTTGTGGGGTCGAACTTAAAGGAGTGCTGGCCAATGCTTTATAATCTATTTTCTTACCTTTCCATGAGGGGACCTTTTGTATAATGGATAGAGAATGTAACATTAGTAAGTTCTCCTTCTATTGTGCCTCAAGTCTTTTAGTTCTTCACTTTTTTAAAGTTAATTCGGGATTGCTAATATTTCAGACCCAACGCTATACAGCTATGGCCAAAGTTTTCTGTCATCCTGTAGAATTAACTTATTTTGCCTCAAAGTCGAAATGAAACCTGCTGAATAATGTTATGTTAACATAATGAATTACATACCGCTTTGTAGTACTATTTGATTACATGATGTTAAATAAAATATCGAAATTATGTTCATATATATTTTTATTTATTTTTTTAATTCTGTCTTAATCCTAAAATTCTTGGTGATGCAAAACTTTTGTTTGCAGTAGGTCCCATGGTCTGATTGAAACCATTGGTGTTAGAACTGTGACACATGAAACCATCCGGTACCAGAAATCAGCAGCTACCTTTCATCTACAGAGTTACCTTTTAAAATATCTGCAAATTCCAAACTGAAGCAAAAAAGATTCGAAAGATCTACAGTTACCTCCATTTCAGTGCTAATAAGAGGTATGAACAATTGACAACACTCATTTTTTTATATGCGTTGAAGGTACCTCATAAACATTCAAACATAGTGATAAAAGAAATTACAGGGATAAGTTATTCCTTTGTAAATAGTAATTACAGTAGAGTTATCTCTTGCGTAGGAAACCCCAGCAAGTAGCTCTGATTGCATTCTCTGCTGTTTTCACTGAAAACATTATTGTAGGTTTGAGATTTAGAGAGACGGGAGGTTCTTTTACAGTGTAATTTTGAGTTTGTGTAGCTTATTGAAAATGCCTGGCTGAATACTTTAAACCCTCACATGTCTGGTTCTCACAGAAACACTAGAGTTCCACTATGCTGTATACATGTATTATGGCATGTATTTTATACTCATGGAACATTTTTAAAAATCATTCACAGTTTATGGCAGTTGGTGAACTCCTGACTTCGTGTGTATTATTATTATTATTATTATTATTATTATTTATTATTATTATTTATTTCTTAGCAGACGCCCTTATCCAGGGCAACTTACTATCGCAAGCAAATACAAATACATTCAAGTGTTACAATACAAGTAATACAATAAGAGCAAGAAATACAATAATTTTTGTTCAAGTGTGACAAACCACAATTCAATAATACAGCAGATAATAGTGATAGTTACATCAGGATATGAGTAAATAGTGATAGTTACATCAGGATATGATTAAGTACAAAATACTACAGGTTAAACACTTGGCAGATTACAATATTCTGAAGTACAGGATTAAATGCAGTAAAATAGGGGGCAGATAAGAGCAAAATAAAGCACATTTAAATGAAGGGTGATAGTGTCCCAGGATACAACAGAGGAGTTCTACAGGTGCTGTTTGAAGAGGTGAGTCTTAAGGAGGCGCCGGAATGTGGTCAGGGACTGGGCAGTCCTGACATCTGTAGGAAGGTCGTTCCACCACTGCGGAGCAAGGGTGGAGAAGGAGCGGGCTCGGGAGGCAGGGGAGCGTAGCGGAGGTAGAGCCAGTCTTCTAGTGCAGGCGGAGCGGAGAGGTCGAGTGGGGGTGTAGGGAGAGATGAGGGTCTGGAGGTAGCTGGGTGCAGTCTGGTCAAGGCATCTGTAGGCTAGCACAAGAGTCTTGAACTGGATGCGAGCGGTGATCGGGAGCCAGTGGAGCGAGCGGAGTAGTGGAGTAGCGTGGGCGAAGCGAGACAGAGAGAACACCAGGCGGGCAGCAGAGTTCTGGATGAGCTGGAGCGGACGGGTGGCGGACGCAGGGAGGCCAACCAGGAGGGAGTTGCAGTAGTCTAGGCGGGAGAGTACCAGGGCCTGGACCAGGAGCTGGGTGGCATAGTTGGTGAGGAAGGGTCGGATTCTTCGGATGTTGCTCAGGAAGAATCGGCAAGTGCGTGCCAGAGTGGAGATGTGCTGGGTGTATAAGCTGGAAAGGGAGTCTAGTGCTTAACGTTCCTTTAGAAGTCATCTCTGGTGTTTTTAATCAGTAGATTGGTTACTGACAGCTGTTATTTTGTTGAAGCCCACCCTGATCCCACTCAATAGAAGGCTGTGCGCGGGACAGTTGAAGAGCTGGGTTGCTGTCACTGCTGGCAGTGCTTTCAGCTCTGCTGGGGTAGGAGTTGCAACAGGGTGGGGCTGGGGTCTTGGCCACAGTCCAGAGCTAGTTGGATGGCAAGATGCTCAGTCATGGAGATAAGTTCCAAATGAAATGGAGAAATCTGAACTGATATTTAGTGGTCATTTCAGCACAGAAACTGTTCAAAGGTAGCAGGTTGCAGCAGATTTCAGTTAAAAGTGGAACTTTGATCATCGCTGGTGAAACCGTTTTTAAGGTGGAATTTCAAACCCCTTCAAGTTGAATCACTACTATCTTAGAATAGCACACAGGGTTTAAATTGAGGGCGGTTTCTTGTAGAGAAATAGGTTTTTTGTGTAGGACTACCTCTTCTGGTTTTAGGTTTTGCTGTGTTGTTTTCAACATCTAAATATTTATTGGGGACTTGTATGCATTTCATTAAAAAACATTATCAAACATGATGTGGCGCCTTTTTTGTAAGACAGACTAAACACCAAACTTCACCTTGAATTTAACTCATTTTGCAGCATGTTCTTTACACTCACGGTGTGCAAAGACTAAACAAAACATGTACTGAAAGCCTTTCGTTAGCTGTATCAGTTGTATCCTGTGGGGTTTATTTATAAAGTGCCTGTCTGTTTCCCAGCCTTGACCGTGAATAATGTTTCTGCCCTTCCACTGGCCCTGACTTTGTGTTTAGGCTCTGCTGCAGTATCTCGAAAGGATCCTTCAAAATGGTGATTTTTGGGTGTAGTCCCAAAAAAGCTTATAATAATTATAGCATTGGCAATAAAGGTAAATTAGCTACAAGCCTGGCATAAGTGAGGAATTTGAAGTGAACCTCCATTACCAAGAGGTTAAAAATGGGTCATAGCAGTGTGCTAACACTAACCAACAACTTACCTTGTTTTGAAGTTTATCGTTTTTATTAAGAAGCACACTTTAGTGGGAAATGTTGGGTTTTGTATATCATGTTTTATATTTTATTCATTATATCATGTTTGCGTGTGTTTTTTCCCAGTTAAGTAATGAAGGGCAAGAAACATTAATAAAACAGTGTAGTAGTGCTATTAAACACCTTGCAGACTATGGTGGCCACTCACCTTTGTTGGCAATGTTATCGCAGGTAGTGAGTAGCAGTGAAATATGAAGTGCTCATGAATACCTGGATTCTGACGTATTGCTTTGATATGACTTCATTTGATGTGTTTTTGTTCCACTTCGCTGGAACTATATGCTGTACTTGAATAAAGGAACAATGACTCTCTTATCTGTCTGTGTTCCTGGACAACGAAGAACCATAAGACATGAAATATCCTTTGTTTGAAAACAAAAGCAGTCCTATTTTAGTGTAGAGCGAATATTACTGTTTTTGTAGTTAAGTTGAAATGTCCTGTACATGCTTACAAAAGCTGAAGTTAATTAAATACGGGCTGCTGTTTAGCAGACTGCACACTCTTCAGGTTGTCACAAACCTTTCAGCACATTTGAGTGATATTGTCAGGCAGACAGTCTTCTGAGGGATTCATTCAGTTTGCATTCAACACTTGGGAGAGAGTGTCTTCGACAGCACGCAAACAGATCTTCAGCAAAGTGTTCAATGATACGCACAGTAACACTGAAAGAATTCACAGCAGGCAAACGTTTAAATAAGGGCTAGATTCTCAAAGTTTTTCAGTCTAGTTTGCAAGATTTTTGTTTTCGGAAAGAATACCCAATAATGTTACCGAACCAAAAACAAACCAAAAAAAAAATGTTTTTACAGACTGTACTTGCCCATTTCCAGAGATTTTGCTTTTTGCTGTCTTGAAGGTTATTTGGGATCCACATCACTATGTTCTGATCAAGAGTTACTGATGAAGTATAACATGCTTTTATTAATCCTGAGTTGTTTTCACTGGGCTGATCCTATCCGATCTCACAAGGAGAGAGTGCTGGAGGCAGTGTCAGTGATTGGGATAGATTTCAGTGTTGTGATAGCAGCAGCCTTGTGGGTAAGATGTTTTAGTGCCTGGAGGAGCTGCTGTTGGGATCATTCCTGTGGAGATCAGAGTCTCTTCCTCTTTGATTACAGGCTCAGAGTTCTCATAACAATCTGCCTTTTAATCTGAAACCTCTCTGCTGGGTGGCAGCAGCAGTGTCCCCTTTTTCTCTCTTGAAAGCATTTATCTTTCATTTGCTAGTTTTAGAATCATCAGCAATATTATTTGTGAAGACTATTTTTGTTTTAACATAACTTCTCTTCAAATACCCATGCATATATTCTAATGTAAAACTTACTCCTGCAGACGGGACCGTGCCTTCGTGGTGTAAAAACTCTTAAGACCGCACTGAGGAAGACAGAAATGTTTTTCTAGTTGACTTCGATCATCGTTGCACTGCAATGAGGCCCATTAAAGAGACAGATTAACTTCAAATTGGATTAAGAAAGGCAGACGCAAGTTGTCTTCGGCTGTTAAACTTGGCCAAGATTTTTTTAATTGTATCAATGTCCTTCTCAGTCCCTTATCCATTTGCAATAATTCATTGAAAACCACATGCTCCAAGTTTTTAGGAGCTGTCCTCTAGAAAACCGAGCCATAACCTATAGTACTGTATGATACCTTGTATACAGCTCTGGCCAAAAGTTTTGCATCCCCCTATATAATTAAAAAAATGTGCTTCTTAAAGTTGAATGAAACATGCTGAATAATATTACATTAACATATTTGAATTACATACCGCTTTGTAGTTTTCCGTGTACTAAACAAAAAACGGACACATTTAAAAATCTGACATTTCAAAATCTAACATGAAATACTGTACTTTTTATTATAGCTTCCAATAGAATTTTGCAATATAATTTTGATGTTAAATAAAAATAAATTGTTCATAGTTGTTGTTGTTTTTTTAATTATGTCTCAACCCTAAAATTGTAGGTGATGCAAAACCTTTGCCAATAGCTGTACACCCTGTGTCCAAACACCTGTCCTAGCACCAAAACATTTTAATAATACTGGGTATTATTAAAATATTCAGCTAATTTATTTTTTCCCCTTGTATGTGCTGGTTTGCTCTAAAAAGTAGTTAGAGTACAATATTTTTTTTCCAAATTTAATAATAGTGATATAAAGAGTAAGTAGCGGAGTTGCGAAAAATATAGCGTTACACGTGTTGCTACAACTGTTTACTTACCTGTAATTTTTATTTTCATTGTTAACATCCTGACAACTTTTTACACTTATAAATTTAAAGTCTGTTTCAAAGCGCTTTTCAAAATGTCCGCTCTTGTGCACTGATAGTGTCAGGATTATTGCCCACACTGTCAAACAGGTAACACAGCAATAACGATCCATGATGTGGTATGGAACAGAAAAGCCAGAGCACATGCTGTCAGTACACAGCAGGAGCAGCCCGTTCAGACGACGCGCTGTACTGCCCTGTGCTGGGATGGAACATTGTACAAACGAGGCAGTAAAGGATTACGCCACTCTGCCCCTGTGTAACACTGTCTGTCTTTATCACAAAGAAGATATTAAAATGACTGGGCTATCACAGCACTGTACATGAATACAAGGTCATTCTACTGCAAAGCAGGCTGCCAGACTTGCCAGATCATTTTGATGTCAAGGTTAGAGACTGTAATAAGTAAAAAGCTGAATAGAAGGTGGAGTGCCCTATTCACAACTGGAAATATTTCTCATTATGGCTGTCAGCCATGTCTGTCCTGAAATACACCAAAGATTAAACAATTCCCCTTTCTCTACCACTCCAATGTCTATTTTGTAAACAATCTTCAAACCCCATTAAAGTGCGTCATCAACAGTCCCTGGTACTTTCCTGGAATCAGAGCTGCCTTATTAGGAGCAAAAGAAGCCTGGTTTATCATCCAGGCTGTGGTTTCCATGAATCTGCATTATTATGACTGTTTACATCACAGCAAGACCTGACATTAGCGTACAGTGAGGAGTCCCTACCTGCTGTTGAGTGCACTCCTTTGTGATCTGCTTGACTGGAAAGCTATTAAACGTGTTTATATCTCTTGCTGATCAGAGCTGTTGGTGGGCTCACTTACAAAGGACAGAACAATGCTCCACATCAAAGAGTAATTAGTTGATTAAATTGTGCTGGGGGGGGGGCTGCTATCTGTCCTGAATTTGAACTTGATGAATTGCCCTAAATTTGAACTTCCTCACTAACTGAAACAGGAATAGGGATTTCATTAGCTCCTATCCCCAGTGGAATCTATGCAACAAATGAGCTGGTTCAAATCTATTCTTTTAGTCAGCTGGTAGAAGTCTCCCTTGATGGGCAAGACCACACTGTTAGCTATATGGTTCTGTTCAAAGTAAACCATTCATAGCCTCATTTAAAACCAATGCTTCATAAAAAAACAATTCTGTTTTGTTTATTTCTGTGGCAGGGCGGAAGCCCGCCTTGTAAATAGTGTAGATATGTGTAAATAAATTGTTTTGAATTTAGTTTTGGCAGGGATGGGGTTAGTTCCATCACTGCCAAACTTAAATTCAAAACAATGTATTTATTTATACACTACTTACAAGTCTGGCTTCCGCTGTGCCACATTTACAAACCGGTACAACTGTCCTAGACAAACAGATGAAAGGGGCTCCAAAGGGGTTGTGGCCGCCTCTTTTCTGATGACGACCAGTCTTTAAAGACACAAGCTTTACCTGCACATGGATGACCTGTGGCACTGAAAAAGCGTTGTATTGCGATTTAGATTGTACGCTGCCCTCTCTTGTGGAGACCTGAAGATAGCCGATTTAATCAAATAAAATGAAATCTAAACATCTTGCTCATTTCGCTGTTTCCGAAAGCTTGAATCTTTACAGGATCCGGAGCTGAAATGTAAGTTTTACTATTTAAGATAACCTGATGTCACTTTATCAATGCAGAGAGAGATGCACACTTCAGCTCCAGTGGCTTAACAAGTTGTTCTCCTACCTAGATGTGCTTGTGATCTCCTGCG
Organism: Acipenser ruthenus; assembly: GCF_902713425.1. NCBI lineage: Eukaryota > Metazoa > Chordata > Actinopteri > Acipenseriformes > Acipenseridae > Acipenser > Acipenser ruthenus. The sequence continues at coordinate 5,964,324 of NC_081212.1, read as the reverse complement.
TGCTGCTGGATGGGCTGTGTAGGGAGGGTGTATTACAGCAACCGCGTGGCTGAAACGGTTCACACTCTGGTCTGAAGTGTTTACTGATTAATCTGCAATAATTGCTGGGTTTATACAACATTTCCTCTTGACATCATTTCTAAATCATCACCTTTTTTTTTCTTCCAAAGCAGTAATTGCCAGTGCTGCACTGCCACCTTGTGGGAAATTAGATTACAGTGCTGTTTTTGTATAAATTACACTTCTATATATATTTTGCGTGTGTGTGTGTGTGTAGCATTGGATTGGATAATGTGTGTACTTTAATCATTCTAAGAAATACTAATAATGACTTTTTGAACTGCATGAAATAAGCAGTACATTTTATTTAATGTATTAAGAAATTAGCAAACAATAAAAAAGCATTATTTTTAAACACTTTAAATTTGAGGTAACTAACAATGAGAGACAAATGCTTCAGTCAGTGCCCCCCCCCCCCCCAGTGGCCTGCCTGTCTTCCTTCTGCAGGTATTCCAGGGGTAGCAACCTGAGCTCTCCAGTTCCATTCCATTGCTTCCATTGCAATCATTTGTTCCAACCAGTTCCTTAAGCAGGGATCAGTTAAGTAATGAAGGATCTGGTTGGAATGAAGGCTGCCTTGGTGTTCTGAATGAATTGCACCCCATTCACCCGTGTTTCTCCCCTCCCCCCCCCCCCCACAGGCACGCCTGGCATTGGATCGGGGAGCTCAAGCTGTCATCTTCGACGTTACTGATGATGCAACAGCTGCTGAAAAGGTACCGACGCTTCCCTGTCGTTGCACCCTTGCTGGTTCTTACAAAATACATAGGAAATATAGAGAGATATTTTAATATCTTATTTTCTGCCTTATTATTTGTCATGCTGACTAACTATTCCTGCAAACATGCTTCTGAAAAGACTTCAGGGCTGGTTTCTTTTTTTCTGACGTGCGGTGGGGAAGCATATTAGTGGTATACAGGCTTCAGAGGATAGTGCTTCGTCTAGGGGCTTTAGGGCGTTTGATCAGTGAACCAAAACAGACATATTGGACTTCATGCTGGGCAGATTGCCGGGTATTAATTGATTAAACTAGGTGCAGGTTATTTAAGAGCAGGTCTCTCTAATGTGCTGTATTGGATTGCCTGCAGCTGCGTCAGTCTGATGATCTGCTCAAACCGGTGGTGCTGGTCCAGGCCAAGGATGCCGAGACCCTCATGGAGCTCGTCAACAACAACCAGGAGGCCACAGTGCAGATCGATGTCAGGCTCGAGCAGGAAGGGGTGGGTACTGTCTCCCTCGCAGCCCCTCCCTATTTACCAGGCCCCTCCCCTGATACACAGGCTCCTCCCCCTGGTACATATTCCTAGCAGTTTCTTAACCAATCACCCAAATTGAGGTTTGAAGTTTCACAACCAGGTATAGTGTCGCCTTCCTGTAAAACGTTAAACAGAAACACCATGCTTTTTACAGAATAACAATAACTTTTTACAGAACTAGAAAGAAGTAACAAAAGCGGATTCTAGCTGCAACTACATTGTGTCTTTATACTATTTTCATATTTTATAAAATTACAAAATATTCTTCTTCCACTTCAATCTACACTGCTGACCAAGTACTAAATACAGAATGTCTTTGAGCCTTGCTTTGAAAATGGCCTGAAACCTGCATGTGTGTGTTCCTGAAACATTTACCTCATTGTCTGTGGTTAAATGATTTCCTGAGATAATTGAACGCAGTGATCAGCAGGTGAGCAATGTGTTGGATCTAGAACTGCAACATTTCTTGGTGGCATACACCCAATTTACAACAGCTGCGCTACTGGGAAATGTTTGCTTCTGGAAACCTTCCAGAGAAGAGTTACATTCTTCAAACAGTTTCGATAACATTTTCCATTTTATCGTATTCCTGAACTGAGTAGGTGATGTAAGGCTAATGTAATGTAAGTAAAACTAAAATAAAATACTGTATACGCCTGATTTCACTTTTTTCATCAGCGTCACACAATGAATAAGACACTTGCTCAAACATCTCTGAAAATTATACGCAATACATTTTAGCAATTTAAAGCAAGCAGTATGCATTACATTCCACAGTTAGTAATTTATTATTATTATTATTATTTAACAGATGCCTTTGTCCAAGGCGACTTACAGAGACTAGGGTGTCACTTACAACAACGTCTCACCCGAAAGACGGAGCACAAGGACTTGCTCAGGGTCACGCAATGAGTCAATGGCTGAGCTGGGATTTGAACCGGTTACAAGCCCTTTTCTTTAACCACTGGACCACATGGCCCTATCAGAATTAATTCTGTTGTTGTCATTACAATGTTTTCCAGCAGCACTATGATGTTGGGATCCTCCTCACTGTGGTTACTGCCTTGCTGGTTATCATCCTGATTTTTGCCTTTCGCTTCAGGTGTAGACAGAACAGGAACAGGGTAAGATGGAAACGTTCTTGATTTGCATAACTGTGTCGAGTGCTACAAATGTACTGTATACACAACTAAAGGTTCAAATAACATCAACACACTGTGTCATAAAGGCATCCTACATACTTTATGGTGATAGGGGGGAAAAAAAGCAATCCTGGCATTGCAATGCTACAAAATGTTACGGTGTTTGTGTAATCTCTTGACATGGACTCTGCATCAACAGACATCAACAAAATGACACAGGCTAGATTTGCAATTGGGAAGTGTGTCAATTAAAATACATTTATTGACTAAGTAGAAGAGCTGGTATAGTGGTGAGCTTATTCCTGTTGCCTCTTAAGTGGAATTATATTTCCGTGTTTAGCTCGGTGTAAGCTGATAGATTCCTAATAGTTAACTGGAAAGGCTCAGATTGTCTGTGATTTAGTATAGTCTTCAACTGTTTTTCTTTTGCTTTCGTGTTTTGTTTTCTGAAAACCCAGGATTCCATGCAGCAGCAGACTATCCGTGCCATCAGCCGTCTGCAGACCCGGATGTACAAATCCCAGTGCCGCTCGGGGAGCCAGAGGTCAAGGGGCAAGTGGGAATCTGCCAGCAGCAGCAACTCCAGCCCTGTATGCGTCATCTGCCTGGAGGAGTTTGCCGATGGACAGGTACCGTTCTGACGGGGAATGTTCTGGAATCCCATTGATCATGAAAGGGCGGACACAGGTTTGACAACGTGCAAACCAAGCTGCAGCTGTGACGTCCAATAAGCACACAGGCAGAAATGATGACCTTGTGTGTAAGAGATGTGTTATAGAGAAGGGTTGACGTAGGCATAGATGACATGAACAGCTTTCAAAATGGGAAACTGGATTATTTTTTTATTTGTGTATTTCAATTCAATTCTTTTGTGTTCTCTAGAACCTGCGTGTTATTTCGTGCTTTCATGAGTTTCACAAGAAGTGCGTGGACCCCTGGCTGCTCCAGCATCGTACCTGCCCGCTCTGCCTGCACAACATAATGGGTAAGGGTGGCTGGGGAGGGTCTGAGACTAAGAGTTGTAGAGCTTCATTACATTTTCCAAAGCCCAGTCTTGCATCTGCCACTGGGATTGAGTTCTGTTGGCAGCAGAAGAATATCGTGGTGATCTGACTGTACGTGTTTGGAACGGAGAGAATTTACTCTGTCCCAGTTGCTGTGATGGAGGAATAGATATAACAGGTGACCGTGTGCCAAAGGTGCACAGTGACATCCAGTACGACGAGACTCAAGGGGGTCCAAATCAAGAAGAGAGTTGAGCTTTTATTTAAAAGCTAAACGCAACAGTACATTTCTGTGATTTGGGAGTTCACATCAGCGGGTTCAGAAACGTCCGGTAGCAGATTGAATTGTTCCCTGGTTACACATGATGCATTTATTTCTAAAAACAAGAGATAAATTACCTGCAATCCAATTGAGTCATTTCCACATACCATTGAAGAAACGGTCTTGTGAAATGTGTTTTGTAGATTTTTGTTCTGTGTTTTTTGTTTATTATTATTCTTTTTTCAGTAGTAACAATAACGGTTACTATTTCACGATAATGACTGCTTTCAACTATAGAGTTCTGTTTTACTCTTTTTACAGAGGCAGAATCTATGCCCGGACAAATCACCCCTGGGAGACACCTGCAGCAGCACCCCTCTGCCATCCCCCTGCGGCCCTACCCCCACTCAGCCCCAAGGCAGCCCACCCACATGGGCCGCTACTTTCCACCTCCTCCTTTGGACCCTGCCACTGTCAGGTATCTGCCCAACAGACAGCTGGTACCAGTCCTTCAGAGGTGCAGCTACAGCCACGGCGAGGGGCTTCCAATCAGGCAGTACACCAACATGTGCTGCAGGCCCCCTTTTCCGCCTGAGCAGCATTATCAAGGCAGGCCCTGCGCCCCTCTGCACCGATCAGCCTGGTCAGCCCCACGCAGTGCCCCCAACTCCCGGCACCACAGCCGAGGGGGTGGGCACAGCCGGCAGGACGACGGGAGCTGCTCGGGGGGCAGCTTTCGGACAGAGAAAAGTGGCTACCTGGCTGACGGGCCTGGCAGTGACTCCAGCTCAGGGCCTTGTCACGGCTCCTCCAGTGACTCTGTTCTCAACTGCACCGACGTCAGCCTCCAAGCCGTCTACGGGAGCTGGTCCACCTTCCGCAGCTCCCTGAGCAGTGACTACGATCCCTTTGTCTACTGCGGTGAGAGTGGAGGAGGAATGGAGAGCGGAGGCAGACCCAGGTCTTTGGACTCCATGGTCAATCGGACTGGTTCCTGTCCAGAGGAGCAGGTTTTCAACCATGTCCACTTCCACCGACACAGACACCACCACTATGGAGAGGGCCGGAGCAGCAACCATAGGCCTGCCAGGAGCTCCGACAGGGAGCTGTGTGCCTCCGAGTCCCCAGTCACGGACGGTTTACAATCCAGGGTGGGCGAAGTGCACCACTGCCAGCCAAAAAGCTGCTCTGAAGGGCAGCACGACGCACCCGGCCTGTGTCCTTGTCCCAAAGCCTGGCACGACCCTTTGGAGAGCCCAACACCAAGAGCAGTAGAGGAGGGGCGAGATGCAGAGGAGAACGGACAGGCTCCTGCCATGCTGCCTCTGCTGGAGGGGTCTAGACCCCCTGAGGAAAGGGATCAGAGCAGGGGGGGGTCGGGGCCCAAGCCAGCACAGGAAGATTGTTTATACTGCCCAGACTCGCTCAGTAATCAGGGTAAGTCCAATACAGAAAGGCGATAAGGGTTGAGATTGAGATGCTCTGTACATATTGGTTCCAAACTGAAGTGAAGGGAACCAATAGTTATGAAGGCGGCGCTTTTCATATATATTGATTTATTATTTTCATGCTCTCTAACAATAATCATTGCTTACCGTTTTGACCTTCTCTTTTCCATAGGATCAGAAGAGGAGGCCGAGACGATGGGTCAGCACACAGTGTAACCCTTAAAGGGCAAAATAGTTGTTGAATCAAGGTTGAGTCTTCCAGAGCCAGACCGACACATTTTCTATGTACATCTCTCTGTGTGGTGTGGCGTCCTGTCTCTGTGGGCTGTGATGAAAAGCCTGGCTGTCATGGTGAGATCTGTAGCACAAGGGAGATTGGAAGAGTAATATACAAATCCCACTATGATAAGTAAAGATCCCCTTTAACCCAGTAAACCATTCTGACTGAGCACTGGCCCAGACAGGGAGACACTGCAGCTATTTCTAGTGCTGGCTTCTCACTGTAAACATTGCATATATGTGTGGATGCCGTGGCACGCTAGCAGTTTCTTTTTAAGGACAATCTTACCTGGTCCAGCCATGTTCTGCACTGTTGAATTAAATTAAATCTCCCTCAAGACCCTACATTTGTTTATTTATTTTTTTGACCAATGAAACCCAGGACCATGATTGGGACCCCCCACCACCCTAGTAGGTGACCAAAGGCCGCACCTTCAAGTCAAGTGACTGTCCCAGCTTGTGGTCATCTACAGGCTGCAGGAAATCTCACAAAATGACAACCAGGTAAAATCTTTCATACACATGAAAGACTTGACCAATGAGATGGGCCACTGCGTGTCCTAGTTCCTCACAACCAAGTGTGACCATTAGCAGTGAAGATTGTCCTAAAATCTGGCTAGTGTATGAAGGCCAAACAGACATTGAAAAAATACACTTATCAAAACGTGTGTCTACCAGACCGAGAAGATTTATTCATTTTATTTGGCCGCTGTGCCTGCCACTGTAGGTCAATGCAATCCCACATCCTGATCCTCTGCCTGTTATTTTACTTATAAAATGCTCTTTCATCTGCCTAGGATAGCCAAACTCTGATGCACAGTTCCCTAGCCCTGTCAAGTCTTTTGGTACCCGGGGTGTTTTAAAAACACGGAGATGAAGAAAAGGCTTAAAAATGAGGAAACAATCAAATTCAGTGGATCTTTTTGGGGGTTTGGAGGGGTGCATCAATTTCATTGGCAATTTACAGTTTTGTCACTTCTCTTTTTTTAAACATTATATATATATATATATATATATATATATATATATATATATATATATATATATATATATATATATGAATGACCTTTTTAATGCACAAAACAAAACATTTTTTGTTTTACTTGAAGGATCTATGCAGGTGATCCTCTCTGTGTCACCAGCTCTGTGCTAATGCAGTGCTAGTGGGCATGTTCAGAATGGTATCAGTGTGTGTGTGTGTGTTTGGGGGAGGGGGGGGGGGGGGTGCTGGAGTAATTCACTTAAGGCAGCTATTTTATTTTATTCAATTGTTAACAAAAGAATTTGACTGAAAATATCTAACTGAATTAAAAAAGATATATGTACCTTGCTACTTAGTTTTTCATGTTGACAAGGATCGTGCTTGCAAATTAATATGACTCTTTCCTCGGGAGTGGCGGGTGTGCGGGCCTCTGATTTACTCTTTTCAACAACTTTGTAAATACGGAGTCGGTTGATGAGAACACAGGTTAACGCACACTGCCCAGGCACGTACCATTCAACAGCAGAGGGGGGTTTGGCTGAAGGGGCAAATGTTAATAAAACTATAGGAACAACAGAATGATTTCAAACATCCTCAAAAGAAATAGCATCTGAAGCCATTTGCTTGTTTATTTTTCAGAGAGTGCCCAGAGAGAATATAATGTATGGGAGTACATTTAGCATAAAGGCTTCACCCTATATATTGTACATATCTGGACTTCGCATAGCAGGTACAATATCTGATGATTCCATCGCTTAAATCACATACATAAAAGTCAAATGAAATGTGATAGATAGTATTTTTTTTTTTTACAGACACAGTTCGTGAGCAGTGTTAATCCCATTCACACATCTATCTGTACAGGACGTTCAAGTCCAATGTCCTCCCACATATGTGTAAACTTCATTTTATTGGCAGAAATTGCAGTCAATGTTTGACATGTTCTTTAGAAGGTTATGGCACTACAGTGTTTAAGCACTTGCTGTAACATTTAACTTTGCCCAATTTTTACCAATGTTTAACCCATTACAAACCCTCTTTCTTTTATTTATTGAAACCCCTAAAACCCCTAAAACTTGTTTCTGAGTACTTGTTTCAGCCTACTCCTGTGTAAATATATGAATGCAGGATCTCCTTTAACTTCCAGACGTTCAGCTTGGATTGGTTTCTACTGGTGACTGCTGTACTAAAAATACACCAGTATTGAAAATATTTGATTTACTTCTATCAACAGCAGTACAATGATATGTTCCTTAACCCCTCACCGCTTAACCAATCAGACAATGGACACTTGAGAAAGTACCAGGAACCACACTATTGGAGTCTGCTGGAAACTAGCAGAAACCAGTCCCAAAGCTCTGTTGAAAGTTACTGGAAAGTCAATTTCTAATATATTTTTTTTCAAAAGTTATACGAGAAAGTCAGAACATTTTTTAAAAAAATACACGCAAGAGAGAGAGTGTGAACAAAAAGCTTGTTGTTCATCTTCTTTGTAAAGAACCAGCATTCTTACAGACAGTGGAAGTGTGTTGAAGAAGATCTAATAGCACTTAGCTTGGTGATCAAGTAACGTTACAAAAAAAAAAAAAAAAGATGTTTCAGCTCGGCAGACCCTGTGTTCTCTTCCCATGTTGAATTTCTATTACCATCAGCACAGCTTGCAATGTTAACTAGCCTTACCGCATCGTGGCTCTAATGTACATTATTAAAATGCATTTCAGGTTCATTCAGAGGATGAAATCATGTGATCATGGAACCCAGTGTAAGCGCAACATTGTTTCCATTTTGAGAATCTGAATGGGTTAACGCTTTAAATCGTGATTTCCTGTTCGGAATCATTGAGCAGAAGAAGTTCTTGATCTTGACTTCCATTAGCAGAGACCAAACCACTACACAGCTTTGATTTACAAAGTAAGCATGTGCTGCAAATTTTTCAAACGAGCTGAAACTGCCTTTTTGTAATAGAATGAGATATTTTATAGATGCAAGGTTCTATCATTATATTTTGGGTACTTTTTGTTTTAAAAAAAAAAAAAAAAAAACTAAACAAAACATTTTTTTATTTTTTATTTTAAGAAAAGTGTTGTATTTTATATATAATAGAACATTTCAATATGGTAATATGTCGTTAATATATTTATTTACTAATATATTTATCCATTTTTGCCAGGTCTGTAAATGTTTTTTTGTTTGTTTGTTGTTTTTTTGTATAAAGATGATCATTGCCATCACAGACATAAGGCCTGGCTGCATTCCAATTATACACAAATAAATTATTTTGCAATAAAAGAAATCTCTACGGTTTGGATTTTATTTTACTTGTAATGTAATTCTAAAATAACCTCTGTAACTGTTGAATCATATCTGCTGTTATTGTGCAATAATTGTGTCCTATTCGATCTGGTCCTCCTTGGCACTCTGTTTATTGAAGCCAAGGCCAGCTGTCTTCTTGTTAGCACCAACCTATAGCTTTATCCTTGCCTGCTAATTAAAAGCACACACAAAACACAGCACGCGTTGTTTTCCAATAATTTACAATGGAAGAAAAATGCATTGGGATGTATATGGAAAGGGCCTTTGGGATATACGGATGATTTAAGATCGGAGCATTTTCAACGAAGCCTGTCCTCCTAAATGGGTTTCTGAATCAGATTAAACTGTGAGAGGATAATGTTTGAAAGGTTTGTGCAGTGCAGTCGAGCGGTGCTTCAGTATGGGTCAAACCCAACAGGAGCGGATTGAAATGGTACCCACTGAAAGACTGGAACTTTACAAGCATAGAAGGCACTACATTATAGATGTCAAGTTGAAAAGTAGAATAGCAGTAAGCTCCACCAACACACAAGCTGTGAATTTACCAGTAGAAACTAGTGTCTCCTCTAACTCACTGTGTTGACTGTTGTCTTAATGCTTGAATATCTGGTACAGGTGTACACAGAGCAGGGTATTTTTGGAGGACTTCTGAACAGAATTTTAAACATCATTGGTGTAGCTATGCAATCTATTTTACGTGGGCATGGCTGTCTTGACAGGAACCTCTGGGTATACAGGGAGACAGGTGGCATTCTTCAGATCCATTAGGGTTGTGTTTTTCTACAGCAGCATTTTAAAAAGCCAGGGATTGCTGGCTGGACAGTGATGGATCAAGGTTCAATCAGGATTTCAAAAAGGTAAGAGGACTGTGCAGAGGACATTGGGCAGGGAACAGGAGTGATCAGAATGCCTGGGGTTAGAGATGCTTTAAAAGCTGTTTTACCAACATTTTGTTTTGTTAAGAAAAATCTGTTCTGGATAAAGCAGAAGAAAATGTCAAAAATTATTATTGATGCTTCAATCATAAGCTGTAGCTGACCTGCAAACTGACATTAAAACCTGCAGACCCACAACAGTCATTGCGCAACCCACAAAATAAAACTGATGCAAGATCACTGAGTGATGTAAAAAACTGAAGTTTGTCATTATCAACCTGTGATTGTATGTACATTACATTCATTGGTGGGTTCTTAATTCAAGCTGCAAATAGTCAGTACTAGCAAAGCAGTTGATGAAACTTGGGACCTGTATGTGTTTAAGTTGCTGACAAAACAAAAGATTTGATTAGAAACCATTTTCCTTTACATAACAAGTATGTTTCAGTTTACTGTTGTTTGTCTAAACCATAAAATGACTTTATTTCTTCAAAAAAATATCCTGGGATTTCTTGACTTTATTTATTTCTATGGGTGTTACTATATTAATTGGGTAGTGATTGATTGAAACAGGCTTGGTTCAGTTTGTATTGCAGTGTTTTTATACACATTCACATATTCTTTCTTTCTTCAGCCTGCAATTAAACATTCCAGGTACAATGCAACAGCAAAACTGTTCTCCTCTGCAGCAGTGGATGAACAACACTAAAATGTGGAACTAAGCACCACAGGTTAGTAAATCAGTGGGGAAGCAATTTAATGCCACCATGTACATGTAGAGCTTCCCGACAGGCTGCAGGTGGAGGGTGCATGAATTCTAAACCCATTGATATTGTACAGAACATGAATAAAGTAATAATTGAGACAATGCTGTATAATCACGCTTCTTGATCATTTCTCAAAGCAGACCCGTTTACATGACCTGGGTGAACGCTGATGCTATAGAAGGTGTTCGCTGTGGTCGACGTTAATTGAAAGCCTTGGGCTGCCCCTCCGAAGTTAAAACTGTCAGGTTCCCTCTTGCATCTTGGTCTTTCTCAATCGCTTCAAATAGAGACTTGAAATTGCCAGCCCCAAAGCCCTGAAAAGGAGTAATATTTTGAATTACTTTTTTTAAGGATATAACTAGAAAGTTCTTAACGCTAATATTCACTAAGCTTGAATTCCTGAGTTATTTAAAGAATAATTTTAGGTCTGCTGTTTTAGAGTTGCACTTCCTATCCTAGCAGAGTTGAGTAGAGTTCTCTTTTAATATACTACTAGAGCAGTCTGCAGTTTTGAGTGGATCTTTCTTAGTCCTTTATACAGTTCTCCAGTGTTGAAAGAGTTAAGATTTTGCTTTGGTTTTTTCTTTTTTGCAGTGTATCAGTAGTCAATCAGAAGTGGTCACTGAATGTTTCACTTTCCACTCTGCTTGCTAGGTCTTTTGTGAGGAAAATTGCCCGCACAGGTCATCAGAATGCAAGTGGCGGTTCACAAACCACAGAATGGACAAGTTAAAGAGCCCACTGGAGCATTGTTTGGTTAGTGAATTGGATTGAAAGCGTGCCATTGTTTAGCAGCATGCAAATACAGATTGCAATCTTCCATGACCAGGCAGCCTGAAGGAATGCATTGACAGGCCTGACCTAAGAAAAGACAAAAAGGCAACCAGCTACGTGACATGCGGGTGTGAGTGTGCCAGTATTGTGTGTTTTTAAAGTAGTTTTCTTTATATATCTGAACTGGACTGTAATGAGAGGTGCCATTTTTTACTCTGTCTAAAGACTTCCTAAGAAACAAGTACCGCTACAGAGAAAGGAATTCAAGTGTGTTGTGGGGTGATAGTAGTACTGTATAAATAAATATTTAGAAGCCTACAGTAATACTAGATAACATTTAGTCATACTAGCTGGTTGAGTTGGATGCTTGAGTTTTTGCATAGTTTTCCCACTTGAACTGAATGCTGAAGAGTTTTGCTGAAGAGGATATTTTCTCTTTGCGGTAGCAGGGAATCTGCTTGAAAAACAGAAACAAAACAGACCTGTACCGACCAGTGTGAAAGAACTAGTATTGTACCTGTGGACAGCGAGGCAATTTTAAAATGGCTAGCCAGGAAGGTGCAGCATAAAAGTCCTAGTCTGTATTAAGTAGCAGAATGACACAGCTTGGTTTTAAGTGAAGTGCTGGACTCTGTATAGAGGTGTATCTGTTGTCTTGGCCACACTTACAAAGTGATTGTGTCGCTGAATGACCTCCAGGAAGAGGGTGGGTCTGTCCTGGACTGGTTTAGTGAAGATCTGCAGAAGGTACCCCTTGTCGTCGAAGTCCACCAGGATCTTCAGCTCCTGAATTCAACAGGAAACGAATCATTAGACTGAGGGCTTGGCATTTTCTTCAGAAGGTCCTCAGAGTGACAGCAAAGTGGTCTACTTCAGTACGCATGCTATAACATAGACCTGAAATCGGACACTATCGATTGATTCACACATGCATAGAAAACCAGGGATCGTTATTAGCTAAGCATTTTGCCTCTAAGGTCATCTGTAGGTCAAACTAAAATCAGTTTTCCAAACCTATTTGGTTCACAAGGGACCCGGACATTGAAACTGCATTTAGTTTCGTAGACTCGTGCAATGAATGAATTTCCTAATTTGAAATGACTTGACAAGTGATTTCCAAAGTGGCACAAAAACAATCCGGTGGAGAGAGAGATGCCATACCTGTAATTTCTTAAGGTCTTCCTTTACTTTGATTTTTGCCGTTTTCAGTTTTTCTCGAAGTAAATCATAGTAGCTGTCGGGAGCTTCGAGAAACTCCATCCCTCTGGCTTTGAGATTGATTATCTAAAAACAGAATTCAGTGGTCAGTGGCGGGAGTGTCCTGGCACATTAAATCCTCCGTCTAGAACTGTGGTCTTGAAAGAGCATGCTGTGCTCGTTCTCATCTTCAAAACAACCCCACAGCTCTGGCTGAGAACTTTACTAACAGAACTCTGTTCTGTATATTCAGTGACCCAGCTTTAATGAGCATTTGCATGTATAGGTTATACAACAGTGCAGTGACAATATAAATATTAGCTAGAAACATCTATAAGCAATGCAGAGAAAATGCTAGGACCTTTTTTGGTATTCTTTTAAACCAGTCCTTGAAGTTTTGTGAATAGGGCCCAATATGACAAGACAAGAATGACACGTGGAGGTTGCCAACTCAGAGAGACTGAGCACAGAGGGTTGAACTTACAGCCTGGATGATGTTTGAGGTATTGAGGGCGATGTGCTGGACCCCTGGTCCTCCATAATAATCCACATACTCCTGGGGAGAGGGGCACATAGGGCATGAGTGAGGGCAGCAGTAGAAGGTACAGTATATTGTAACACTGTCTTCTTGTGGTAAACTGAGCAAGAACATGGTTTTGTACCACAGAGACCACTAGATGTCGCACTTGTTCCAGGGAGCACACTACATTCGAAAAGTGATCTCTGAAAACAGACTGAAATATCTTTGTCGTCAAAACTTAATTATATGTTGCTGGATTTTATAATTAGATTTTTTAATTTTTTTTTTAATATAGAAAAAAACTGGTATACTTTTATTTGTCCTTAAAAACATTCCGGAAACAGCTACTGTTCCAGCAGACTTGGAAACTTTGCAATAGTTTCAGTGTCTCGTGTGAAAATAAAGAGGGAGTTTTAGTTTGGGTAGATTGTTTAACAGTCTTGTCACTCAGTTGTTGTTGTTCTTTGTGTTATTGCACCTGAATTTGAGATTTCTTCTTCCCCGGAGCTGGTTCGTTGATTGGCATCTTAATGGTCTCTTCATGGTTGGTGACCACAATGGACCTCAGGGCGCTGTACTGTGTGTGGATCTGCTTGTCATCTATGGACCAGAACCGATGGAAGAGAAGGCACTGCTGGTACCTTAAGCAAAAGAAAGGTTAGGCCACGTTGAAAGCCATTTCAGAACACCTATGCTAAAAAATCCAACAGGCCCCCAGCTAATTCATTGTAATTCACATTCAAAACTATGTACTAGTTCCCATATAAGTCTGATCTATCAAAATATAATACTTGAATTTGTAGCAATAATAGTTCACCAGAGCAGCATCAATACTTCAGTGCTGTTTTACTAATGCCAGACCTACGATTGAAATATATTTAGTGATTTATCAAGTTTGAAAAGCTGCAAGAAGGTTTTTCTCAACCCACGTGTTCCGAGAGGAACTCCGACAGAAGTAAATGAGCCTCACCAGTCCGATATCGGCACCATGTCGTTGTCGGGCTGGTTTCCAACAACGTGATCAATAAAACTCAGACAACCTGGCGGCCTGAAAAAAACAATATGTAAGTGATGTGGGACAAAAAGCAAAGCCCTTTCTATTTAGTAATCCATTATTTGTATTGATTTTTTTTAAACAAAAGCTCTGCGTAAATACATACACATGAAGTTAGCATGTCTTTTTGCAATGCATTAAATGTTACATCAATTTCAATAAATATATATATATATATATATATATATATATATATATATATATATATATATATATATATATATATATATTATTTTTTAATAGCCAAGCATGCTCCAACACCACCACATAAAAAAAGTTTATCTGAAAATGTAAACAGTAATAAAACAACAATGGTAGTAATGAATAGAATATGCCACAAATTGGATTACTGATTAATGCAGCTCGAGTGAAAGCTGAATTTCTTAATACAGTTTCAGCAGACAGTCCATGCAAAAGTTAGACTCATAAATGATTAACTATATTAAAGGCATAATAAAAGTCAATCAGCCATTAGCCATTTGTCTACCTTTCCCCTGAGAGAGTTTGTTTTGTGTGCTCTCAGACAGCCCTGTAGAGAACAGGGTGGTTGTGATGCGAGAGTCGTGTTCTACTCACAGTTTGGGTAGAAGAGGGTCTGTGAACATAGGCTTTCCGTACCCAGGCAGGAAGAGGCCTTTGTAGGGCCCCAGGTACTCAACAAGAGTGTGGGTGGTGTCTCCATACTGAAAACACAAGCACTTGCATATTAGATGGAGGCACAGGTAGACACAACCAGGGTTGTAAAAGTACACATGCTTATCCCTCTTTTTCTTCGCTGCTTATCAATTCTTACTCTACGTATAAACAGCAAATTGTGCCTAAATTGCCACCTTTCTGCCTTTTTAATATTATTCTGTAGTTCTGAGTAAAACTATTTCTATTTGTACTTGCAACACCACAAAGATACCAGGGTTCCTCCAGTGATGTAGTACTCTGCCTGTCGATATCCAACCAGGAGGCATTTACTTATGCTTAGCGTCCTGACCTGATGATCAATAAACCTTTGCACGCTGTTAAAACAATTGGGCTAATTAAGCACAACACTAAACAGCATCTTCAAGTAACAATCTTTTTAAGTGTATTTGCCTTTGATATAAGTTATAAAATCCGGTATCTGGAGTACTATGTAAAGGCGTATGAATGGAGTCACTTACAGTCTGTATAATCGCAAACTTCACTTCACCATGTTGATCCTGCTCTACCCAGGGCTCCTTGACGATCACTGCACCTCTTTCTCTGGCTTTCTGTGGCATTCAACAGATTAACTGTTACATACATGTAAAATGCATACATCTTCTCTCATAAGTTTACCATAGTAAAAACATGGAAAGTGTAATAAAGCATAGTGTAAGCATTGTAAAGCCCAGATATGTACTGTAAAGCATATTTAAAAAACAAAACTGGCTAAACTATGGTAAATAGCATGGCAGCAGTGTGGAGTAGTGGTTAGGGCTCTAGACTCTTGACCAGAGGGTCGTGGGTTCAGTCCCAGGTGGGGGACACTATTGCTGTACCCTTGAGCAAGGTACTTTACCTAGATTGCTCCAGTAAAAAAACCCCAACTGTATAAATGGGTAATTGTGTGTAAAAATAATGTGACATCTTGTAACAATTGTAAGTCGCCCTGGATTAGGGCGTCTGCTAAGAAATAAATAATAATAATAATGGCATTATAGATTTCTTGAACTTTTTATATATACACGCTGTACTATTTAAAAGAATATTATTTGTTGTTTTATTTCAATGATCTCCAGCACACAGCGGTGGATTTGAATCCCACCTCCCTTTAACAGTGGTGTTTCTCCTCAGGGTGATTTATTCACCACTTATTAACTTTATTGCATCCAATAAAAAATATATCTGCCTGCAAAATATCAGGACGACAGACTGAATATCTTCCCTTGTGCGGGGTGTTAAAGTACCCCCTATTCTTTGCACATTTTTGAGGAGTCTGCCGAAGATCAAACCTGGATGTGAAGAGTTCAAAAGCCTGACCTGCTGTCCGACCCGTGCGCTGCGCTCAAGAGGAGATTATACTATCAGCTGTGGCAAGAGGCAGACGTCCTCACCAGCCTCCAGTACTATTGAGTTTGGACAGCGTGTCTGCTGAACTCAGCACTAACAGAATTCACAAACAGAGCGGCTCCTTTATTGGAGAGCCCTCTGTCCAATTCCTGAGTTAAACAGCAACCACAGACGTGAAAGTCCAACTGAGGTTCAACTAGATTGGGTTTGTTTAACCTGTAGCTCTGCATTAAAAAAAAAACAACTATCTGTCGATCTGTCTATATGTCCCTATACATTTTTTAAGTTATTTATTCAAAAATAGAAGGTCAGTTACCTGCACTAGGTAGTCGCAGTCCTCTACCTGGAATGCGATGTCTTTAACTCCATCGCCATGTTTTACTAGATGTTCTCCGAATTCTTTAAAAAAAATAAAATAAAGAAACAGAAAAAATGAGACATGTTCTCTTTATTAACTGCTTAAGAATTATTATCAAGGTAAATCAGGAATGTGTGAGAATGTGTTTTTTTTTTTTTTTGCAGTTTTCCACAAGTTTATTTAAAAAAAAAAAAAAAAAGCTGGCTAGCTTGTGACGGGTATAGCCCTAACTTTAAGAAGTTTGCAGCACATTCCTTTTCTGGTGTTAATTAAAGAAAGATGTATTATACTGACATTACAAATAACTGCTTAGAGGAATCAGGCAAGTAAACTGAAAATGATGCCTCGCCTAGATTTTAATTGCAGGATACAACTAGACTAGACTTGAAGAGAAGTACTGTTGTGTAAGTATTTACCTTCATTGCCAGGGTTCAGTGCAGACTGGAAAACAAACGTGATCTAACAAGAGACAGAGAGGACCAGATCATTTCAGTCAATCCTTCAGGTTGATTCTAATAAAGATTTGGGGTTTACTCAGAGTTTTTGTAGGTATGTAGTCACTCCTATACATTGTGAATGGTCTCAGTACTAAATACAGTATAGTGCTTGTATTAACAACTTTAGTTCTTTTGGGGACATGGTCATGGATGTGAATGCACTAGATATATTTTAGTTACAGTTAAACCTGAAATACTGTGTGAGATTGGGACTATAGGAATATGATGTCCACATGCACATGTAGCAGCTGGTTCTCGTTGTACCAGGTGGGGGCAGGGCTTCCCCAATCTGCTTCCCAGTCCCGGGCTGGGATCTGGGGTAGATGACTAGACTAGAAGCAGTGAATTTCCAAACCTTGTCCTGCTTGATGACATGCGATACTACATCTCGATTCCCAGTCTCCAGTCCTTTGTAGGCTGCAGTCTCAAACCCCATCTTGTCACAGTAATAGACTGCTGCCTGAAACAGACAGGACATACACAGCCAGCGTTTTGAATTATTGTGCGGTTACACATGATGTATATGTAATAGTGGTGTGCAGTGTTCACAGTATTCAATATGCAATGTGCAAACTAACCGCTCATGCTGCAATACTGTGATGCACTGTACATCCAGCATCAGATCACAAAATGATACTTGTGATGCTACTTCGAACAGCTGTTGCCAGGGACGACTTTTTATGTTAAAACTCAAGACAAAAGACAAGAAAATGAGGTGATATTTTCAAACTTAGACAAAGTCAAGGTTCCTTTTTTTGTTGTATTTCTTGTTAAACTGCGACATGCAACTGAATTTGTAATGACGAGTCACATATTTCGCTGCCTTTTTTAATTATAATAGAAATAATGCACATCCACCTGAGCATTATAAGGCAGTGATTAGAAGTTAAAACCTCATTATGTTCCTGTGTGAGGAACAGTTTGCATTTTAGGATAAAACAAAGTCAAGCAGGCTAATGTCCTCATCAGTGTACAGATTAAAACGATGAGATGGTATTAATACATAAATTATGAATACAGTTTCCCATATCAAACCTCACTGCAAAATATCTTGTTACCAAAAAAAGACATGGAAAATACGTTTTTCCATTGGACTTCTATGATTTAACATTGTTTATGACCTTGCTCAGTCTCCAGATGAAAGAATGTCAATACACAAAGGTTGAATGACCTTTTAGATACCAGGATTTCATGCACTCTAGTAACGCCAAAAATTGTTGTCTGTCTTTTAAATTCTACAATGGCATCCTATCCCACAGATCTATAAAGATGTCATTATGTATAGATTTGTTAACCTACGGAAAAACCTTTATTGATAGATACTGTATTAAACATGATTAATAATGGTTTTACCATTTATTAGGATGCATTAGGATGCATTCTTTTTGTTTTTGCAATTAGATTGGTCTTTGATTGTCCATTTGATAAACAGCAGGGCTTAAAATAGTCTTTTGGGAAATACATGCAACGACAAACAAAGACAAAGTTTTGCTCATGAATCACTTTCCCTTGCCAGTGTCTCTTCTTGTTTTAAGCTGAATTGGCACTGGATTAGTGAAAAGTTTTGATGGTTGGATTGTGAAATGTGTGTGCTGTAGTTTTTTTGTGTCCTAGCATAAGCCATACAGATGCTACTTTGGGACAAAGTAATAAAACCATTCAAACATTAAACGACGCAGAATGTACATTTTTGGGCTGTTTCCTTATAACTTTTGAAACATTTTTATTCCACTTCGATGTGGTGCATGCTTGGCGATAACGCTTGGTAAAGCTTACTCTTTGAATCCACATGGAAACGTTAGGTCACTGAAAATGTCCAGTTATGAAGTACAAAAAAAACAAAAGAAACACATCGGCTTACTTGTTTGGCGTTTCCTACCCAAAAGGTGAGATGGTGGAATTTCACGAATCGACCCCTTTCATGCTGAAAAACAACACAGTCGCTCTATAATCGGGTGTTTGAGAATATGTTACAGTTATAAAGATATTAGAGTCTTTTCCAGGAAATTAAACTTTTGTAGTTGGGTGTTGGAACCATTACTTGGTAATAAGCATTCCACCCAGAGCTGAAATTACAAATCAGATCAGGAATATTACATATACGTCTTATGAAAGAACTAATAACAAGCTTGTTACAAACACCCTGCCATGGATATGAATTACACAATTCAGGCTTTGGCACGTGTAAAATTAATGACCATGACTTGCAGTATGTGGAATAACATATTGTAACGCATGTCTACAAGTAATACTGCTGGTTTATCTTGGAAATAAATTAAAATACACTATATGCAACAAGGAACCAAGTTATCATCGAGGACAGAAACATACCTTTTCTCCTTTGTCTGTATATGATGTCTGCAATGAGTAAAAAAAAAAAAAAAAAAGTTACAGTACTTCAGTTACCCAGCCTAGCCATTTCTTTAACAGAAAACTGTTTACAGATAGATTGTAATACATTAACAGTTAACACAACTGAAAAACCTTTGCTGTTATGTACAAAAAGAAAATAGTTTTTCCAATTTGCTATGTAAAAAAAAAAGTCATATTTTAAATCCCATACATTCAAGTTTTCAAACTCACCATTTTTTTTGGTTTCCAAAACTACTAATGCCCACTCTCAGATCCAGAGCCAGGATTCTGCCAGGGAGAGATATGTACTGACAGGAGTCCCCGTGTGATTGGTCACCTGAAGGTCACGCCCCTCCTAGGTCCGCTCGTTATATCAGTGCAAACGGCCTTGAAAAATATGTGTTTACCAAGTGGTGTCATCATTCACTTTGAGCTAACAATTATTTACTTTTTTCCTCTCAAGTGTTCCAGAACTGTTTTTATTATGGAAATCTTTTTATGATCTGTTTCGCTTCTCTTTTATTAGCTTGAGTGCGATTTTGACTGCTCTCCTCCTCATTGTGGATGCTGCATTGAAAGGGCTCTGAGGCTACAACACATTACAGCTCTGACTTGTACAAACTCTGCAAATAAATGACCTGGGAATGGTCAGCAAACTTTGGAATAAAAGCCAATTCTCATACAAATTGGATTTTAAAATATGATAATGACACAAATGCTTATCTGGGACTTTTCATTGTAACCAATATGAACAGTTCAATCATTTCTATCCTTCCCTCAAATCTACCTAAAATCCAATAATGATATTGAAATAGAAAAACTGGTTCCTCAAAAGTAATATCAAAATAAACCTGAAATTAAACAGATGATGTGTTCTTATATGATACCAGGGGTGGATTTCAACCTCTTTCATGCTGGGAATTAACTGATTTAATCTACACATGCTGTATATATATAGAGGTCCCACATGTGTTGCAAGGACTGTGCTTTAAAAACAGTTCCATCTTACCTGTGTTACAGTAATCCATCTTATCACACCGTGGTGCCTGATACCTTCTTCCATAAGGAGGCAGTGAAACGTGAATGAGGGAAGCTGCAGGAGTCACTAATTTATTGGAATATTGATTCCAGGTTAGTATTTGAAGATATCCTCTGGGATAAATGCAACCTACACTACTGCAGTGCAATAGCACCTTACCTTTTGTAATTCAGACTGTTCTTCTGATCACGCAGCTAGGGGCTCCAACCACCCACTCACCCCTCGCAGCTGGGCAGCAGCAGGGACAGTGTGGGTGAAGTCTGGTTCTATTTTTATCACTGGCACTGGAAAGTGGCCACAATATGGTGCCCCTAAGTCAACTGATTGTGTAAACTGTATTACAAATGGTTAATAATTTATATAAAACAGATTGGTTTGGGGTGTGTAAATCCTTTCTAACAAGCCTGTGAAAGCCTAAAGGTGTTTTTTTTTTCTTTTTCTTTTTGTTTTTTCATTTCAAATGTCAGAACTGAGAAACAAACCCTTAAGCAAAAAGCAAATTCATAATTTTCATGTTATTACCTGGATGTGTTTTTTTGGTGGAGTATATGTAGCTTGGTTTACAAGCAAAGAGCCATGGATCCAGCCATTACTTTAGAATGCTGCTGAAGGTCATAAGACTGCAAAATTGCAACCGTAGTAAACATGGAAATACAAGGTCTGTCTAAAATGATTTGTGAAAAACAGTGATTTTGTTTTTACTTACAAGACCAATAATTGAACTTGACTGAGAGACTAATAAAACACAGCAGCATACCGATTTGAAGCCAATACCTCAAAGCCTTTGGACTCTATATGGAGGTCAAGGTCACGGTCACTAGCACATTCCTGAATATGAAGCCTGTATCTAAACTAGTTCCTGAGATGAAAAGGGTTTGCCATTGAGATACTGTAGGGGCATGATCTGATGAATTACGGTGTCTGATTTTGAAGGTTAGTTTAAGGACTGATTAAAAAAAATATATCAGATGAATTTGAAGGTTATGGACATAAATAACACACAGTAATCACAAAACTATCAAGTCTGCTTTCAGATTGTTATAATTACAGACTAAAATCTAAATCTAATATACTGTACAGTTCAGCCATTTTTGTTACATTATTTCCTACCTGTATAAATGTTCTGCTTTTAATGCTTTATGGAAGCTCCCTTTTCAGAGATTGACCAACAAATATGTCGAGTCACAGATATATCATTTGTTGTTTCGGACAGACTGTGCCATGGCATTACATGTACATGTCATTTGATTTATTTATTTTGCAGGTTGTCTTCAGAATTTAGTAATCAAATGACTAGTATGAAAGTGTGCTATGACTATAGGTGGTTTGAAGATTCTAGACCGCAGAGAAAGATTTTCTTACACAAATGAATTCACTGCTGCTTGTCTTTTTTTCTCTTTATTGCAGGCTGTCTGATGAAAAGGTTGTTATGATGCAGGCTTCTCTAGAGAACGTCTGGCTGTCATATCTGGACTCATCGGCAGCTAGTTTGTATCAGAACATGTCTTTGGCAGAGTGCTTTGAACTGACACATATTGTTGTCTTAATTAAAGATCTGTCAGTGACCTACTTTTTTCTTTTAAAAGCTATTGAAAACTTGATCTAGCCTGTTCTTTTGGCTATGGTTGCTCACTGATAGATGTTTTCCCTACTAGCTCCAAACTAAATTTTTGATGTTCTGTAGCAAGAAGTATGAGCAGGGAACTGCAGCTTCAACAACACAACGTTTTGCACCACCCTATAGAATTAATTTAGATTCATAAAGTTGAATGAAACCTGCTGAATAATGTTACGTTAACATATTGAATAACATACCGCTTTGTAGTTTTCCATAGACTTAAGAAAAACTTACAAGTTGAAAAATGTGATATTTCAAAATCTAACATAAAATACTGTACTACTATTATGGCTTCCGGTAGACTTTTGCAATATCATTTTGTAGTTTCTTTGATTTACATGATGTTTAAATAAAATATCTAATATCTAAATTATGTTCATATAATTTTTTTTTTTTTAAGTATGTCTCAAACCTAAAATTCTAGGTGTTGCTAAACTTTTGGCCATAGCTGTACAGGAAATAAAACTAACAATGTCAAGTATGATCTCACAGAAATACAAGGGTTATAATTCTCATGGGGAGGGGAGGGGGTATCCTCCTTCCTCGAGAAAACTTTGGACATCTGTCCTAAATTATTAAAATGACATTTCGAATCAGTAAAAGAAAAAGAAAACACCACCTTAGGTTAATTTAAAATTCTATAATTTGCATCTTGAATTAAGAACTCATCAATGAATGGAGTGTACACAATCATATGTTGATAATGACAAACGTTTTCAGAAACTAGTGTACAGTTCATAGCAATGTGAATGTGTGTTCTGGCTGTCATTTTCAAACATTATGTCATATTAATTAGCTAATTTGTTTACTAGGCCATCTAGTTTTCCTTGCAAGCTTCTATGCATACGTTTTATTTTGTGGGTTGTACAATGTCAGTCGTGGGTCTGCGTGTGTTCATGATAATGTGCATGGGGTGATTTGCACATGCTGGTGAATATTTGTAGTTATAAAATGTAATGGACAAACGAAGAGCTTGGATTGGTTTTTAGTGATCGCATGACATGACCATGCATTGTGATCTGTTTTATCACTACGCCCCAATCTTCAAGGGGCTATTTTTCGGAATCCAGTGAGTATAGGGAGGACTATTTGACGGCTCCGTTTCTTTTCAGACCTAACTATATAAAGTTATGCTAATTCACTATCCAACATGAAAGTGCTGTTGATAAAATAACAGCAACGAGGAGACACAAGCAAGATGGTGTCAGTTTATCCACCAAGACTGTATCGTACAGCTACAGGATGTCTTTCATTACCACGTTGAACACAATGCATGCTTCTGGGCTCTTAATTAGTACATAACGTTTAAAATACGAGGGAAGCAAGATAGCTGTGCGGTGCACACGTATGCAACATTGTTTTACATGCGGGCACATATTTTAAAGTACAAAACTAAAGGGGCAGGGCTTGAAGCTCTTGCAGAAATTAAATTAAAAGGATCGGTATATTTTTGTCCTCCTTTAGAGCAGTGACTAAAAATAATTCAGTATATTGATAACGTTGACTTGGAAATGTTACATTGATTTCGCTCATTTAGAAGTGAAATTAGTGAATCTGTCCGCATGTGTAGGTAGCCAGTTCAATAGAAGCAAGTGATTCCTGCAGCTATGCAGCCGGGGACTTTGACTCGAGCACCGTCATTTACTTTACCAGGGCTACCAATGAAAAACACATCATATTTTGAATGCGTACAGTGTATCTATCCTGATCCGGTCATCCTTAATCTAAAACCGTCTCACTCCGCCTGTCCCGTTCAACAGTACTTTCTAACAGAACGTTTGAATTAATTCCAGGGCATTTAATTCCGGATAATATGATTGGTAAATCGGTGCCACGCTGTGACTTTTTATTGGCTCTTCACATTATTGTTCGCCCCCGCCGTTTACATTGTTTCTGTATGGGCAGCGTCTTCAATATCGCCTCCTGTCTGGTTGGTTATCGCAGTGGGTGTGCGTCATGATGCGTTTGGTCTAATCGAGTCGACACTGTTGCATTTTACCTGTATCCCTCGTGGATTGGCTGTAGCGAGTCGACTGTTTAATAATTGGTGTGTTAAATCGTATCTCGTTTCTGATTGGCGAATGCTCTGTTCATCGCAAATGAATGCGGAAGGGGTGTAGTTTCCTGAGTCACTGCCGTCAGCTGATTGATTCTTAGTGAGTAAGTGGATTGAATTTTATTTTAAATTCTTTGTGTTCATTTCTTTCAATTTTTTATGAATGGTTCATTACAAATGTACATACGGATGCTGTCGCTGCTGGTTTGGTTTTGTGAATTAGGGCAACATTAATATGCTAGAGTCTGATATACGTTCACCGTACTTTTTGCCTTGTTGTATATAAAAAAACGTGAATAAGAAGCCATTGAAATGTTTGTGTTGTTATTATGCAAGTCCACGATTTCTTTCATTTAGGGATTATTTTGCAAAGCAAGGATTTTAACATGAATACTTCTTCAAATCTAAATCTGGGTAGGAGTGCATTGCATTGGTTCGTTTTTCTATCAGTTTCACGTTGTCACCGAAACCCCCCTCATTTTTCTGCATTGTATGCGATGTATCATATGGTCATGTATCTGGTTTGTTTTATACAATGTACTCCATTTCATAGGAATACTTCACTTCAAATGGGAAATCATTGTACTAATATATGTGGATAATTAGGTCCAACGTGTTAGAGCCGGGTGCAGTTGAAAGAATAATCACACAATTTGCAAAAAAAGGTCTAAACCAAAAAAGGTGTGCACCATATGTAAAAAATCGGTGAAGTGGCATTTGCTGCACGCTTCTCTCGGTTGCAGGTGGGCGGAGGCAGCGTGCTAGTGTGCGTTGAGAAAATATCCCCGTCAAAAAGGGTAGAGCTAGAACTGTAATACAGTCAGATATTACTGTACATTCAGGTATTTAACAAAAATAAATAGCAATAACAATCGCAGTTGTTAAAATTTACGGTAATGGGGAATTGCCTTAGAGTTGGTATTTCATCCCGACTCTCTTTTTAGTTTCCCAGACTGGGTGGGAGTGGGCCTTGCCTTTGTTGGGAGAAATGACAGTGTACGGTCCATGTGAATGTGTGTTGTGGCTGTCATTTTCAACCATTACATAATAGTAATACTAACAGGCTACTTGACTAGGCTAGCTAGTTTTCACTTGTAAGCTTCTGCAGATGCATAGGTTGATGGTTGGTACCCGTGTACAATACAAATATGTAAGACGTTTGCAACCGAAACAAACAACACGACCGTCAAGGCGTCAACTGTGTACGAGTGCAGTTCATTGGGTTTATGCAGAGGCTGAGGTCAAATAAATGTCTTCACCTGACAGGACTGTCCTACTGGCCCGTTCTGGCCTGTCCAGTGCAGCGAGCTTGTCAACCAGCCCGTCAAGCGAGACTTCTTTTTAGTCACGTATTGAGATGAAGCAACAGCTGAGGTCAGTAGGAAAACAAGTAACGCTTATCGGGGTTTGTGAAACCCAGCTGAAAATGTCTTGGGAGTATCTAAACGTGTGTGTGTTGTTTAAGACCTCCTTTTGATTTGGCAATGTTAGATGAAAAGCGAACCATTAGGCCAATCCTTGGCTGTAAAAAAATACCTGCAGATATTATTAGAGAGTATAACATTGCCCAATTTGGCTATCTAGGTGAGCTGTCCAATTGCTTTATTATTATGGCATGCCTGAAGTTCATGTTTGTGCAAGGTGTGATGTCTCTTTGGCTGGGGGAGCTGTGTGTCTGTGTCCTATCCCCCTGGAAGCAGCTGACAAGATTGGTTACCACGAGTCTAACAAAACAGGCTTAAATTACTATTGTAATCGCTATTATATTAAATGGGGAGGCAGCAGTGGCGCTGGAACATTTATCTATAGTGGGGGTGCTGAAAGCCATTGACAAAACTGTAAGCCCTGCATATGATAGAAGCACAGCACTTCAATCCATGGGGTGCTGCCGCACCCCCACACCCCTAGTTCCAGCACCCCTGGGAGGCAGTAAAAAGGCAGAGGGAATCTTATTGTATTCTGACTGACAACACCTTTTATCTCAATGTTTTACCCCAGTTTTGCTGTTCAACGCATTTTCTCCACAAGCCAACAGAAAACTGTAACAGTAGTAAACTTAACTGCCACACACTGCCAGCGTATGTTTAAAAAGCACTGTGTGCAACGTTAATATAGCATTTCCATTTCAAGACCACGTCACAAACATACTTTGCATGCATTATATATTCTAAACAATGTTAAGGCCGGAGAAAGGCGCAACACAAATCAAGCACATTAGATTGACTTAATTTGCTAAACGTAAATAAATGACCAACACAGTAATTCAATAGCATTCTGCTGGTTGTGTGACAGTGGGAAACGGATCACTGGTTTTTGCTTCTTAGCGTTTGCAGGTGTGTGTGTGTTCAACATGTTTTAAGTAGCTGGCATGTCCAGTTTGGTTTTGTGCAACTCTTCCAAGGCTGCTGTAGGTGCTTGGGGCAACAGAGTGACAGCACTTTGTTGCAGATGGTATAATGTGGGGGATTTACAGGTTGTTTTGCTAGAGGTTTGTGGCCAAAGGATTTGCATGTTGGTTTAGCACGGGACTTTACGTTTGATAGATGTGAAGAGCTCTCCATTGTGTTTGCATGTGAGTTAAGAAAGTAGCATCTGTGTCTCTTGCCATATGTTTCATCGAGTCGTCTGGAAGTCATCAGTTAAGATAAGAGCGTAGTTTTGTGAGAAGACAATAGGGTTCTGTATTATTATTATTATTATTATTATTATTATTATTATTATTATTATTATTTATTTTTTTAATTTTTCGGCTCGGATGTGTGTGTGAGCAGCTGGGTGCTAGGCAACATTCTTTAATTTGCTTTTTATATTTTGCCAAAAGAAATACAGTCTAAGTAAATATTTACAATAGAACCTACTTTCATTTATCTTTCTCAATCAATATAACTTGCCCCTTTCTTTTGTGTTTCCTGAAAACCGAGACAAATTGGATTCCTGCCTCTGCCACATGGTGATTTCCATCACTAACCATGGAAATAGTAGGCTTTCTTCCCTCTTCACAACCTGCAAGTGCTTTAATATTGTCTGCCAGTTTACGTGTCTCCTGCATGGAGCCTGTCACTTGAATTGGACTGGAATTACAGTGACCCAGTTTCTAAATAATAGCCTTGTGACTTTAGTGACAAGTCTGAATAGAAGACTAATCTCCCAGCAAACAACAAAGTACTTGACCATTGTCGGCACCAAAAAGAAACTGTACTGACAGTGTTATTTTCTGTGTATCTCAGTGTCACAGGAACATATATTAAAGGGTTACGTAAGCACTTTCAGAAGTCCCCACATGGCAGTTTCCTCTTTCAGCAAGATCACAAGATAATCAGAAGGTTTAGTTCCTTTTACTGATTGCTAGAGGGTTTTATACCAAACATACCAACCATAGCTTTCACTTTCAAACAACTTTTGTTTTAACCCCCTGCAGCGATACAGTGCTGCTTTCATTGAAAGACTGACAAATCAATTAACAGTGCATATTGGTACATCTTCTAGAAGTTAACTTTTATGTTCCCTGTGATTGGAATTTTAACTCTATATTCAGAACCACTGATCCAATTGTGTTAACTTGGTATGGACATTCCCTTGAACACGTTAGTAGCTGGCATCTTTTCAGTGGCAGATCTTAATACAGCTCAGGGATGAAAATAAGACTCTTGCATCAGTTTCACCCATTCCAGATTTTACTACAAGCTTGATTGGCCACAGTGTGTATAGGTAACAAGCTCAGATGTGTCTCTTTTTTTTATTTAGTCGTCGCCAGTGGTTTTTTGCCCCGGTTTTCCCCCCAATTTGGAATGCCCAATTATTATTTTTATCCCGGTTCACCGCTGCAACCCCCCAGCAACTCGGAACGGAGGCTGAAACACTCGTCCTCAAATGTGTTCCTGCCAATCCATCATTTTTCAAACTGCAGATCCACAGCGAAGCCATCAGACCCGCAGGCACCCTGTCAGCCACAGGGGTCGCTGGTGCGCAGTGAACCGTGGATTCCCCTACCGACCTAATCCCTCCCACCCGGGCGACACTCTGCCAATTGTGCGCCACCCCCTAGGAACCCCCAGTCATGGTCGGCAATGACATAGCCTGGATTCGAACCAGTGATCTCCAGGCCATAGGGCGCATCCTGCACTCCACGCGGAGCTAGATGGTGCATTTATAGAATGGTACAGATTATGATCGGTACTCCAAACAGATAACTAAAATGAACTGGTTCAGATTGGGGAGAGTGTACTGTATTGAAATCTGGCAGCCCTCCTGCTGTTGTGCAATCACATTCTGTACGCTGGGGTTTACAGGATCTTGGGAACAGCTTGTCTGGTTTTGAAACTATGCACGGCATTTGTAAAACAAGGTGCTGTTGTGCTTTTTGTGGACGCTGCTGGTACCTGTAATGCGGTGTTTATGTCTTCGATGAGCACTTTGAATGAAGCCAGCCTTGTTTCTAAGGCTGTAAATCTACGCTTTGTAGAATCGCCCAACACACTCTGTATTTAACAAATGTAATGCTTTAGCACAATGTTGCACTAACTCCTGAAGCATATTTTTATATAATAGAGTTTAGGTTTCTTGTGATATAGGCCTACGCCTCAAACACTTTTTTTTTTTTTGTCTTTTTACCAACAGCTCGGCTTATTAGTTTTATTTGCTAGTTTATTTTTAGAACTGCAAAAAATACCTGGCCTGTCTAGTTTGGAATGTATTCAGACAGTTTTTTGACAATGGTGGGTGAGTTCATTGAAATCCTTGAAGTAGTGTTACAAGAATGTGGTTGTGTTTTTTTTGGCTTCATGTTTTATGTAACTGAATTTTATTTCACTTTCAAAATGAATATAATATGTGTGATGGTATTTATTTTGTAGGTGTGCTGAAAAGCGCCAGACTGCAGTATTACAGGTTGGGCTTCTGATTTCTGTTAAAAGATAAAACACTCCCAATACAAAAAAAATGAAATCGGTGGATATCCAATAAACACCAGAAATGGTTACTCAATTCATGTTGACTTTGACTCATTTTCCCAGTGAAAAAATAAAATAAAATAACCTACAAAAATCAAAAATCAAACTTCCCCAGTGCAGTTGGGCAATGCCCCTCCTTCCTGACTTGTATCTCACATTGATACGTTCTGAATACTTTAAACCCACCCCAACTACTGAGTGGCAGCAAATTCCTACATTTCTATTGGAGGATTGTAACTGTAACAAGATTACAATTTTAAACAGAAGGTTGTTCTTGCTCGCCAGATTTAAAGCTATATTCCTTTCGTATAGATTTGGTTTTCCCCAGACACTCTGTAACAAAACATGTTTGTGCAGACCAGGGAAGTAAATATTTCATTTCAGTGAAGATCCTTTTCCTACAGATAAAGACTGTTTAGTAAATATCTTCAGTTTAGTCATAAACAAGGAAGCTACTGAAACAGAAAATTCCCATTTGCTCTCTCTCGCTGTGTGTTTGCTGTGAGAAGCCGTACCATGTGCTGTGCGCTGTATGCCAATGATGATGACAAAATGAATAATGCATTCCTATTCCGAGCAGCACCGTGTCATTGAGGAACAGACCTGAGGTGCAGATACTCACCAGTTCAACACTTAACAATCCAGTTCTTATTCTGAGAAATATTGAAATATTGTTCCTATTTTTAATATTGAAATGATAGCTGTATTTGACTTTTTAAGCTTGCTTTTTTCAAAACACACAATATGCAAAAATAATTTGGGGATTTGCAACATCGGTGTATGTGGTTGGTTAGAAAGGATTTCTATTTGCAATTCTTTGATTCTGTAGTTAGCACAAATCCATAACCCCATAGTCGCAGAGTAGCAGGGCCTGTTCTCCGAGTCACTATTGACGTTATTATTGATCCATAGGCTGTCCTGCTGCACATGAGTGCAGCATACATCCGAATGTCAAAACCATGCAGATGCAGTGTGCACACTTCAGCACAAAAAACTAAACCAGTACCCTCTGAATAATAATGATCGCACGCAAACTATAGATAAACTCCGCACAACATAAGTGTAACATGTGCCTTGCTGTGCACTTTGTATGTTTCCAAGGCCTTTCTCTTGCTGGTGCCAATGAGCAAAGTTCATGAGCATCATAGGTTATCTTCATTATTGCTTTGTTGCTTACATACTGTCATTTTTCTTGTTGTACAGTAACCCTCAATCTGTGATATCGTTATGGTGTGTTTGTTTTGGTTTTAGGTAATAAGGTAATTGTCATTTACTTATCACTGAAAATACTGGCCATGCTCGTCATCAGTTCAGTGAGAGGACTCTGATCTTTTTAATTTATTGATTTATTTTCATGTCTAACTCTTTACAGTACGAAACCCTGCCGTCATAGCGGAAGTACTGCAGTGTAGATTATCTATATGCCATTGGTTATCATTTTTTATTATTAGTCTTACATTTAAAAAAAAAAAAAAAAGGTTGGAAGTACAGTGCATTTGATGTGGGAGACCTGAGAATCACATGGAGATTTGTTTAAATGAGGACTCCTTTATGAGTATCCCATTCCAACCTCTTAATGGGTTTGAAAATACTGCAAGGGCAATCTGAACTCTTTCAGAATGTACAGTCAAAATGATACAGATCTGATTGGCACTGAGAGGAGTGCAAACCTCTGCCCGTAGTAGTTTGAATACCCAGCTGGCACAGGAAAAAAACACGGAGGTTTCGTTAAGTGTGTCGTTCCACACATGGGGAGTGTGGGTGGAACACCTGTTTGTAAATTCTGATTTGTGGTTGAAAACAAAAGTGTGTTTCTGGTCAAGGTTAGAACTTCTTTATTCTCCTTTTCTAAGGGTAGAAAAGTACCTCTTTCGACTGGCACATCTGAGCCATCAGGGCCCCAGGCCCTCACAGTGCGGGTGGTTCTCCACTGGCTGTTTGTCGTGCTGAGTGAGAACCAAACCGTGAAACTGGCCTCTCAACACATCTGAATCTGTCTGGCAGCCGAGCAGGGGCGGGGTTAATGATTTTCATCATTACGTTGCGTCAGTCAGTACACTCGAGGAAGACGAACAACGTGGCGTGCTGTGAGTCGGAGGAGAGAAAAGTAGGCCTACATTTCAGGCCGCCATTCTCAACTCAAACACAGCGCCTCTTAATACCGCATCCTCTACACGTGACTCGACTCGTTCATTGCGTGTGTCGTCAGCTGCACAGCTTGGGCGCTGCAGTGGAAACACAACCAGGCTCCTCCTAAGCCGCCGTGGGCTGTCTCGGCACGGCTCGGTGGTACAGAGGTAAAGCTGTCTATCCAAATGTCACACATTTTTAGTCATATCTTAGAGTCCTTTATCTAATTGTGAGGGTGTTGGTATGGGCTATCTTTATCTAGCTTAATCATGATTTTTTTTCATGGTCTGGCCTTTAATTGGGTGAGGTTGTGAAGGCTCCATCTGGCGCCTGGCTGTACCAGGCTAAAAAAAAAAAAAAAGGCAAGTTTACATCATTCTATAAAAATCTTTAACAGAACAGTTTTTTGTATGTTCAACCTCATTAACATTTAAATGAATTATATATTCTAAGAGAAAATACTTTGATGTATGATAAAATGCATTTTCCAGAAGGGATACCAGCAAACACTAGCAGTGGAAGAGATTTTGACACTGTTACATCTTTAGTTTGAGAGAACGCAATATCAAATTTGTACACAGAGCTGCAAAAGCACTCCATGATAAAGTTGGAGATTTACTAATGGTGTTTTACAGAACAAGTTAATTGGGGAAATTGTCCTTTTTTTATTTTATTAATTATTTTTAAGTCAGTACACCCTGTTCAACCCTTGAAACAATAAGAAGTTCTGAATTAATGAGTTTAATTGTGTGCATACTGTACTCGAAGTCAACAAAGAAAGGTGCTTTTATTCTTGGTCAACATTTGAACAAAAGCAAAGGATTTGGAAAGTTTCTTAAAATAAAAAGCATCGTTGTGACTATTGTTCTGTAACAGAATGTGGAACTGAAAAACTAAAAAAAATGAACAGCAGCTATACCACCATGAACCGAATAGGTCAGTTCACCTCAGCAAGTCAAAATGGCTCTGGGCTGTAATCACAAAGCTTAAACCTATAAAAAAAAAAATGTTGACAAAGTTTGAAATAAAGCAAAAACAAACTATTTTATACCCAGTGTAAAGGCACTACCGCAAAGTTGAATTGAGGAGTAAATGGAAATAAAATTTATATATACAGTGTGTGTATATACACACACACACACACACACACATACACATGCTGTGTAGTTTTTTGTTTTATTCTGTTAATATTGAAGTAGTATGTGTTGTACTGCATGTGCTAAACTCAAGGCACTTCATTGTTCAGGGCTGATATCTAAAGAACATGAAGCTACCTGCCTTCATTAGGTGTGTCTGTACATTTGGAATGCGTTGCTGTTAAATACTGATTTTTGTCTGAGGTTTGAATTTTTTTGTTTTAAATCATTGTTTGGAGTAGGTTTTTAAAGAATTGTAAAATGTGGCAACAAAACTATTGTGTTCTATTGCCATAAAAATAATGAATATATTGGATCCCCCCACCCCAAGTTCACATTAAAACACATTCAGTGATATATAAAATTAAAGGTTGTGACATTTAGCGTGCAACAATATAAACATTTGTTCCAGTGATCGCACGAGGTGCAAGATTTGCATTTAAATTGTTTTCTGTTCTTTGCCACAAAAATATACAAAGGTACAGAAAGTCAAATCTGATGTGAGGCTAGATCTAACATGAAAATCTCACACTGATGTTTTGCAATTCTATTATGTGGTTCTTCATTCCATATCACAGCTCTCTATTGCACCAGAAGCCACTGTGTGTTCCTTGCATCACAGAAGTAGTGTCGGGGCATTCCAGGAGCCTTGGTAATGAGCACAAACCATCTCAATGGGCACTTGAAAAGGATCATGGGAATCTCTTTGTTACAACTACCTACATTGTACAGGTTTCTTTTCACACTGTTGCTGTATGAAGGTGTATGCAGGTTTTCAAATCAATCAAACACGTCGTTTATAACCTAGAAGTATCACAAACTTTAGAAATAAACATTCAAGCGAAGGATCCATCAACGCAAGGAAGGATAGAAAAGCAGGTTTTGCACTACAAGCACAATAGTAGAAGTATAGGGTATAATAGTATTGTATAGGGTAATGTGATTTTTTTGTTTGTTTGTTTAAAACTGTGAAAGCTGTAGGGGTAGATTTAAATATAACCTGTGGTTGTGGTCCAGTAAAAAGTCCCACTGGCAAAAGAACCTGGTACCATTTCAAAGGTAACGCCATGAGCCTGGAGCTAAAACAAGGGCTGGCAAAGTGCAAGAGGAAGCTTGTACTGAGAGAGCAGCGAGATTGTATAGCGCAAAGTTTTATACATTAACACAATACAGTGAAGTGAAATCGCTGTGCACGGAATCGAAGGTGGAATGTAAATGAATAACGCCTCAGTCGGTCCGGGTATGGTTGGTTTTTTTTTGACGTTCTTTTGATTTTGTAAATCTTTCTTTGGCAGGGGTGTGTGTCTGGGGATGAAGAGCCACGTGTGCTTCGAGAAGTGAAAGTTATAAATCAATTTCAAGACAAGCCATCTATTTATAGTTAAGCACCATCACCAGTCTAGCTGTGCAGTGTGCAGAACTGTAATTTGTTTTGAGAATCTACAACTACAGCTAAAAAAGAAAAAAAAAATACATTAACACAATTTAGATCTTCAAAGAAAAAGTATACCGGAAGCAGTTTAAGTATATGGAAAACTACAAAGCGATATGTAAATCAATATGTTTTCGTAACATTATTCAGACTTTATGAAGCAAAATTTGTTAATTTTGCGGGGTGATAAAAAAACTTTTGGCTATAGCTGAAGGGTTGCCACCTTTTGGTTTGCTAAAGTAGGGACAGACACAACAGAACGACCCTTAAAGTCTGTGCGGATAAACGTAATGTTAAATAACCGAGTTCTGATTCTTGCCTCTGAACTGCAGTATGAGGAGTGTCTGGAGGACTGCTTTTTAAAGGTGTATGTTTGTGTTGCTCTGCACAGCTTTCAAGAGGTCCTTTCTTCCACGAGTGAATTTATAGCAGCATGACTTCTTGACTTTTGACACACAGTTCAGCCTCGACAAGGTCCGCTCTCATCCTGTTTCTCTCGTCCGTACTCTAGTCGGGACAAATGAGCTTCCCTACAAGGCTCGATGGGGACTCGAGACTCCAGTGCAGTAGCTATGGAATGTCAAACCCTGGTCTCTCTGCTCACCTTGGTCTGGCTGTTTTTTTGTTTCCATTGTTTCCTACTACAGAGTTAAGGCAATGTTTACATACCCTGTTACCTTTATTTTTTATTTTAAACATAATATATTCAGGTTTTGAAAAATAGATTCAATATTTTTTTTTTCCTGTTGCTGTATTGTTAAAGTAATTATCTGTATCCTAATAATTTGTTCAATAACATTTTGAAACACTTGAATTGAGGGGAATAGCACCAGTCTTTTATGTCAAATAATTAGTACTTTCTGGATTTAAAAAAATGTCCTGTTGCTTTTAAGAGATTATTGATTATTGATACATCATATTTGGTTTTCAAAGGCTTGAATGAAATCTAGCGTAGTTACTTTTTTTTCTGATGACGTATTGTTTTGTAGCCTAGTAGTGGGATACAGCGTTGCAAAAGTTGCCACGCCCCTTTCTACAGTTCGAAGCCAGAATGAAGTTTTGTATTTCTGCGAATTACCGATTGTTAGATTTAAAAAAAAAGAAAGTTTACATAAACACCGTAACAAATGCAACTAAAATAAATACAAATGGTCACCGCACAACATTTGCATATTTAAAAAAAGTACGTATACAGTATGTCGTTACATTTAATAGTTTAATTTCAACGATTTAAAAGCAGAAACAATGCATTTAGTAATGTATGTATATCCTTGATTAATTACACGCCAATTTTTTTGCAAAACATTATACTGCACAGTATTATACACTAAGTCTACAACTCCCTGTAAAGACAATTTTAAGGAATACTTGGCAAGTGTTGTTGGAAAAGTGGAATGTGAATGAACTTTCTGAAACAAAAGTCGTCCTTTGTTGGCGGACGCTAATTCAGTTTGACACGTGTGTGTGTGTGTGTGTGTGTAGAGAAGGAGCGAGGAGTCACGTACGCTTGTGTTCAGTACGCTCAGTTCTAAAGCAGGGACGTGTCCACGCCTTTCGCTGGTAGAAGCATTCCCTTCACATCAGACACGTTAAAACCTAACCCATATAAATCGAGCAACATCAACAGCCTTTAGGCAAACGGGATATTTGCTGTAAAAGAAACGCCAGCTTGCCAGGCTAAAACTTGGGCTGCTGTGTTTGTATTTCCAAATCGTGTCTAGCCAGCGAGCAAAGTTTACCGGAGCTGCAGAAGTGTACTCCTTCACAGGTAAAAAGAAAAACAAAAATCAAATGAGTTTACAACTATGGCAATACGTGTGTGATCACATCTGTGAAAAAAAAAAACATTGGAAACGGTAATTCGACAGTTATTACTTTTACTAATTAATCCGAAATAACGTTCTTTTATTTGAGATTGTGTGGTTTTTAAAGTTCGGAGGAATCGTAACTTTTTTGTAGGTGTGCTGGGTGTCTGTCTTCTGTACAGTACAGTATAATTGGTACAGCATACTCTACAGCGTGCATGCTCTTTTCACTGTTCTGTACTGTTTGTTTTTAAAGGGATAATTATTCTCCATTCTAGTTTCTTCTTTAAAAGTTTCACGAATCCGTGTGGCTCAAAAGCAAGATTAGGCTACGGTATCTTGTAACAATTGTAAGTCGTCCTGGATAAGGGCGTCTGCTAAGAAATAAATAATAATAATAATACGGTCCAACCCACTTGCGCTATTTGAATTATAAACGAGATGATGATTAGTACATTAGTACTATAGTACAACCTGAAGGAACTGGACAGATTGACCTTAGAACGCCGATTTTCGATGTCGTGGCAACATAACTATGTAGTTAGTAAGTGAACGGCGAAGTGGAAATTGCAGACAGGCTGGTGATGGGTCACTAATTCCTGTGCTCTCAAACTTCTGTTAATCATTTTTTGTTTGTTTGTTTGATAATGCCTCCGTTGCTATCTGAAAGAAATACACCTACTGCAGCATGAAAAACAGGTTTTTCCAACCGGGATTTCCTGTTATAATTCAGCAGTGGATATTCTGCAACAGTGTGTGAATCGATCTGCAAGAGTACAAATTATGAGAATTATCAAATTCAGCTATGTTGTTGTTGTTGTTGTTGTTAATCTTTTTAAAGTGTAAATACAGTTTGCAGCTATACTAACAAAACTGACAAATTACTGCCAGTTGTCTTTTTGGGCTTCCATACTTGCAATAAAATTTGTATTGGAACTCAAAAAAAGGAATTCTTTAGCCATTGTGCTAGTGTTGTGATGGTTTGCTTTTATATATGAAGCTGCAAAATACTAACTGACATAAGTACTCTACGTGTGTGTGTGTATATATATATATATTATATATAATATATTATATATATATATATATTAAACAGTTAGAAGGCTTGCTTCCTTTATACTTTTTTTAAAATGTGTATTTCTGTGTGAATGCATTCTCTTACCATATCGGTGCTGCAGACCCAGTATAATTGTCTGAAGAATGCTGGTGACGCTGTGCTGTATAGTATTACTGGAAACCCTGTTGGTGTGATTTTGTTACTTCCTTTTCCTATTTCAAGTCCTGGGGAAGGGGGTTTCTGTTAAATGCTCTGCAGGCTTGTGCTTTCAGTTTCACTTTCCTCTAAATGTGTTCCCAGTCTTGTTAGGGCTGTCAGTGGCATTGCATATGGGCAGCTTTCTGTTTGTGTGCTTGCTTGTGCACAGTGAGGTGGCTCACTGGAGCGTTCTGCCTGGAGGAGTGATGCTCACTCACCTGAAGCTGTCCTCGGTCAGTGGTGAATTTAGAATAGTGCTTGATTACAAACAATGTTAAAAACACTTCTCCAACTGCTGTAAGCGGGTGTGGCGACACAGTAATGGATTATAAAACTGACGTGTGCTGTACCTGCCGTATCCTTCACCTTTTGGGATGGAGAGAGATCGCCTGTTTGATACAGTAAGGGGCATCCTTACTTTTAGTTTATTAACGGTTAACAAACATTGTTAATTTTTAGCTAAGGGTTAGGGTTAATAAAAAACCTGATTTGATTTGCTAAACATTACTACAGTAACAATTTGAACCGATTTCAAATATGATCGACTGGGTAATGATCATCCATAGGGCTCTGGTGTTTGATTGATCATTGATAGGGCTCTGGCGTTTTTTTTAGCTAACAGTTAACAGAAAATAAATAATGTACATTAATATGTTTATTGGCTGTTTTAACAGTTAATAAACAAAAAATAAAGTGTGACCAGAGTTCTTAGCCAGAAGTTATGTCTAAGTGTTCTTGGCACTGCTGTGAAGATTCTAAATATTTAGTTTCTGGTTTCTTTCAACAGGTGACACTGGAGTGAAATAGGAAGAAGCCAGCAGGAGCTGATTAGAAGTCATCAGCAGAGAAGTCCAGTTTGAAAGATGGTGAGTGTTCTTCCACAAGTGGGTTTTTTTTGTTGTGCTGGTGTATAGCAGGGCTGGACAACGCTGGCCCTGGAGAGCTGCAGGGTCTTCAGGTTTTCGTTAGCACTTAATTAAGCCAATTATTTTCTTAATTGGTCAACACTGTCATTTTAAAGATACCCAGAAAACCTGCAGGATTGTGGCTGTCCAGGACCAGTTAGCCACACCTGGTCTATTGGGTGCTGTGTAATAAAAAAAACCTCCAGCCAAGTGTTGAGGATTTATCAAAATTCTAGTACATTTTATCCAGTGTAAAGATCTAAGCAACGTTTTATGTATGTTTAACAGTCGTTCATGTCTTTGTTTCTGTGATTTTATATTCAGTTAATACACTGTGTGTAGGGTGTCTCTTAATATAATAACTTTTACACAGCTTTGCTTTGTTATAACACCGTAAACACAACGTACTGACTGAAGTAAATTAGTGAAGGGTCCTTGAATAGTGAAGTATAGTACATTTACAATCTACTGTCAGCATGAATTAACCACATTCAAGAACTGACAAGTTGTGAAAGAATGTGGGGGGCTGTATGATAAACGTATATTATTCACTGTTGTGCTGCACCAGGGATCTGGAAATCAACTTGCAATTCCAGCTTCTTAAGGTTGTGCAATACAGTGCATACCAAGATAGGGTTATGAGGCGATACAGATCTCTCTGGTGTGTTTCAGTAGGTAATGTAGAAATAAAGGTGTAGACAAAGGAACAACAAATGTACATGTTATCATCCTTGCAGTTCTTTGCTTCAGACTGTCCCTGTAGGGAATGCCAAGTGATTCTTGTATATGTAGAGCTGCTGGGAAACAACCATCTTAACAGTTTATCGTATAGAAACGGAGATCTGCTCAGGAATAGCTTCTATTATATTGTCTCTGTAGATCCAATTGGGGGAGCTTCAAAATCAATTAGATTTTTATGTCAAGTAAGCATCTAGTGATATGTGGCATTTAGAATTCTCCTTGTCATGTAATCCATACTAATCCAAACAGCACCCTCTAGTGTAACTGCATTGGCACAGTGTGACATGGTGTGCCCTGCTTTGGAATACAGAGGCATGTCAGGGTGCATCGTATCAAGAATTGAAGTTAGGTCCATACTCATGGACCATACTCATGGACCCCGAAATGAACCGGCTCCATACTCACCGCTTCAATACTTTATTTTTTAGTAAAAGTCTTCTTACCCGATGCAGAGTAAGATGCATTCCCTGTTTCCAGTTTGATTTGATGTGATGTGATAAAGGCGTGGAAAGAACTCTTTGTACGCCTCTGAATTTGTATTGCCTAACTGTTTAATGGCTCTCATTGAATTAGGCTAACCAAAGACATGATCTGTGTTAAATTAGAAGCCTAATAGCAGTAAAGTGATCTTAGACTGCCTGCAGTTTTAAACGTTTTTGTTATCAAATTCTCCAAATGACACTCATTGCTTTTATTATTCCAATGACACTGTGGATCTCACAGATGGGTAATTAATGTAACGTGTGACGGAGTATAGAGG
Organism: Acipenser ruthenus; assembly: GCF_902713425.1. NCBI lineage: Eukaryota > Metazoa > Chordata > Actinopteri > Acipenseriformes > Acipenseridae > Acipenser > Acipenser ruthenus. Next base: position 5,925,333 of record NC_081212.1, on the reverse strand, counting down.
GCTGTGAAGACTCCTGTTCTATCACTTGCATCTCCGCTGTTTTATTCAATCTGTCAAATCCTAACCATAGTATGTAGAAATGTTTTTTTTGTGAAAATCCACCAAAAATTGACATACCAATGCATCTGCTTTTATATCATAGCTTTAAAAATGAAAACAGTAACAGCGCTGATATTTTCTGTATGTCTTTGTAAAGAAGGGGTTGATTCGTAATTAAATCTACTGAGCAGGGGGAAGCGTATCTTTGTCTTGGTGAAAAATAACAAAGTCTTAAATACAATTTCCGTACCTCTTGGCATCATCTCACAGGTCTGTATTGTTTTGCTGCAGATCTTTTCTGATCAGATTAAGTCCATTTATCTTGTCACAACTCTGAGGCTCCCAGGTTAGTTCTATTTTGTTTGCATTATTGAATAAGTAGTGAATAGGCCCTTTCAAATGCAGAGTTTAAAAGTGCACACAATTTGCAATCAAAGCCTTTGTGTTACCTTAGCAATTGCATTTTCATTAAAAGCTACAATTCCCTTTTTGTATTTTAACTATTGGTGCTGTTGTCACTTTGGAGTCAAGTTATATGTGACCTTTCCTGTTTCTTTTAAATAGACATTACTTACTGTTTCTGTTTTGTGCCATCTGAGATCCATTACAAAGTGAGTCTCGATTATGAGGCATTATCAACCATATGCTATGTTCAGCTCTGTAGGGCTTTTAAATACAGACAGCAAATGCTTACATGGCAACATGCTGTACTGTATGTCCTCAGAGCTGCATTATAAGGTAAACTGAAAGGGTTGCTGTGACAGGATGACGTCACGGGCAAGCTGTTTGTACCAGGAAGGAGGCTCGGACGCACGAAAGCTGCAAGTTTAAACGCAAACGCGCACTTTAATTACAGTTTACAAAATAACAAACAAAAAACACAGGAACAAAATAAACTGACACATTCAAACAAAACAGTACAACACGCATTTAACTACCGTGGCTTCAAGCCAAGCCGCCTCTTCCATTCACAACACCGCTTCACAAAACTCCCCTGAACACCAATGATAATTTCTCTTTCTGTGTAATTACAGATACATTTAAGCACAGCACACATACCTTCACCAGCTGTCGCCAACATTAACTCTCGGCCCTAATTTTCTCTAACCCCTGTGAACACCTATTTTTACAGCTGTGGCTGGAGCTTTAATTAATCATTTAAACATTTATTCACTTGACTGTTCCAGCCACAATCCAATGTGTGTTTACAGGGAGGATTTTAACTCCCTCCCTGTCGCCCAATACTCTCCACACAACACACCAATGCTCCGGCAGGACTTTCACCCTGCCATGCTGCCACACACCTACACCAATAATAACACACAATACACCCAAACAATAACACCAACAATACAAAAAGAATAGAGATAAACACAGGGGCGGGCGAGGTGTACCTCATCACAGTTGCCAATGGAAGTGTTTGGTTGTTGATTTGTGGACGTTGCAAGTCAGTTGCATAACGAGAGCTGGTTTTGTTTTTCTTTATGTATGATGTGCTGCACGTACTGTACGATGTATTTCAGATGATACCCTGAGGAGTTCGTACTTGGGGACAAGGTTAATTATAATGAAACCCTTGTTGACGACTTTAGTGACTGATGAGTCATCATAGAGGTGAGATTACTTAGGCCCAGGTGAGCAACTGGGATCTGCAGATAAAAAAATAAACTGTTACTCCACTATCTATCCAATGCCATGTTGATTTCAGTCTGTCCAAAAACAAGCTCAGTGGTTAAAGCCTTCAACTTGAAAGTTGTGCCAGTTGCATGATTTTAAATACAAGGAGGGTGGAGTTTAGGCTTTCTGTGCTGAATTAAAATAAGCCTGTTTTAAAAATATTGAAACTGTCCTGTCGGCACGCTGCGAAGGATGGCAGCGACAATAGAATTGGCATCTGAAGCACACAGAAAGCACATGAAACACAACCCTGTTTGTGAACATGGCCAGGACTTGAGAACACGCCAAGTCTAAGTAATCTGAGAAGCAAGACTGCTCCTCGTTGACATTTGACATTTGATACTTGGTGTTGCAGTTCAAGCCATTCCAGGTTTTACTAGGCGCTTATTTGGTTGCTCCTGAGCTTAAGTGTGCATTTGTATGCTGACCGGTTACTTCAGTACCCTGCTTCTGGCTCCCACTAGTGTAACGCTGCATATCACGATACTAACAAAGTTTATAAAGTTTATAGGGCTAATGGGCTGCCAGTTTTAAAACTAATTTGAGAGTACTTTACCAAAGGTAACATTCATTGGTCTACGATTCATGCTAATCTGGGTTGGTAAAATATTAGGCAGATGATCATTAAAAGATCTGCAGGGATTTTGGTCATGTGTCATGTTACAGGATGTACAGCTATGGCCAAATGTTTTGCATCGCCTACAATTTTTACAAAAACCATATGAACATAGTTTAGATATTTTATTTGACATCATGTAATCAAAGAAAGAGAAACTGTTCAGGAGCAGTGTGTAGTGTGCATGATGACACAGCACCTCTCTTGAGAAATGGTTCAGGAGCAGCGTGTAGAGTGTGCATGATGACACAGCACCTCTCTTGAGAAACGGTTCAGGAGCAGCGTGTAGAGCGTGCATGATGACACGGCAGCTCTCTTGAGAAACCGTTCACAATGGCATTAGTAATTGGAAGGGGTTTACTCCACTGGGATGATTAGATCTATTACATTTCATTTACAAAAGTATCGTGTCCGAACAGGGGTTTGTTTGTGTAGAGAATGTATTAACATACAGGTACAGTAGCATTCCCTTTTATAAGAGAAATATTATTAATATTATTATTATTATTTTAGCTTTATCCACAAACTCAACGATTAGGAACATCTTTCAAACCCTTCTCACTAATTCACAACTTAGGTGTGTGTGTTTTATTTTGGTTACAGAATGTATAGTTCGAAGTTGCATAAGGTGCATTGTAATGGAGTAAACCACAGTGTGTTATAGATTAATAGTAGAATTTCATCCAGTGCAGTGCATTGCTGGTGAGCTTGTAGACGTGTGTAACATGACTGTCTATTTCTGTGTTTCTGCTGTGTGGCCTGGTGTATCTTTAGATGTGCTGGTGGTGCATTAACCTAGGGTATCGATTTACAGCTCTGAGACTCCTCAAGAAGGTGGGCTGTGTGAGCACAGGGCAGCCCAACAGTGTAATCACCACATTTTAAATGGCCAGTTCATCTAATTTCCTCAAAGCCTTGTTGCTTGGTGTACGTCCATCTCGCTGCTGTAATGGAATTCTGACAGACGCATCTCTCTCGAGAGGTTTAGTGGAATAAATGAGTCCTGGGTTTTGTACCCCTCCTCCCCTCTAGCTTGTGTGTGTTTCCCAGACCCTCCCTACTGAGATCTGAAGCCTGCTGTGTTGCATTTACAATATTGTGTAGAGCCCCCCTGCTGGGACGACCCACTGGCAGCACTAGAGCACAAATGGTCAATTAACTAATGCCTAGTGCTTTAGTGCACATCATTGACAAGAATGTAATGCAGTAGTCTCCGAGTATAGGAACACCTCCGAAGAGAAGACTTCACCCAAGAGAACACCCTTGTGGTGAAACTGATTTTTCCCATTGTAAATGCTCTGCCTAAAGGAACAGGAACTTCTCTTAAAAGAACACCTTTTTGGCACCGCTAGCGATTCCTTCACAACTGATACAGTACTGTTTTGTAACCTGATAACTCATCATCATCATCATCATCGTCAAACTTAAATTCGAATGGTTTATTCAATCTTTTCAAACTTGACTTGTCATGGCGAGAGTGTCTTGAGGCACACTGATTGGTTCAATCTTTCCAGAACCGCCGTCATATTGTTGTCTCGTTTTTTGATTTCCACAAGTGCACCTCATCACTACAAAATGGCATGTAAACAAACAGTGAAACGCACCACTGTTTCTCTTGAGACAAAAAGTTGAAAATGGTTCAAGCTCCTGAAAAAAAAACCTGAATCGGACACAAGTTGCTGAGCAATTTGGTGTTTACCGTTCTGGTGAGTTGCTTCACCATTATGTTAAATGATTTTGTGCATCTATTGAGTATTGCTCCTGTACAGGTATTCATAATTAATCTAGAGCTGCTGCTGCATTTTTTTTTATAGTGGTGCGGTGTTAATTTTAGTTTGAATAAATTCTATATTATTATTATAGTTTATTAACATACACTTGCCTATTGCTTTTCTCTTACTTCTGTTCATTTCATATGTTGATGCATGTGCGTCATGGCAAGTAATAAATATTTATTTATTTATTGATTCATATTGTGGCTGGTGGTCAACTCCGTCTTAAAGAACACTTCAGATAAGAGAACACTTTGCTTGTTCCCGAGGGGTGTTCTCTTAGCCGGAGACTAGTGTATTTAAACTACTGTAGACTGCTGGCATTAATTAATTAGGTTTAGTGCAATGCACATATGACAATGTGTAACTAATCCTCTAGTATTTCTGTCCCAGGTTTGATCTGGAACTTGGTCTTTGTTCGGCTAAAGGATGTTTAGACTGTGCTGCATATTTCAAACTGGATGTGCATTATGTCTCATCCTTTGATGGTGGTTGAACCTTAGCTTGTTACAAATACATGGCATCCACAGTGGTTGTTCTGTTTGCACTCTGGCTGTGGCAGTGACACAGTAGTCACAGTTGCTCTCTGGTAGAGAGTTCCTGTATAGCAGGGATGCTGATGCAATGTAGATCTCTTGAGGCAGTGAGTCACGTGGTGCTCCACAGGCTAGTACAGTACGAATCAGCTAGCGAGAAGAAAGCAGCAGAGTGCTGTGTCATTGGAGCGCTGTGGTGTTTCCTGAGCCCTCCCTCCCACCCCAGCTCTTTCATAGTGACATGGCATGCTAAAGAAGCCAGTGCAGCTGCAAGAAGATCAAAAACGTAAAAAAACGCAGCAACAGGAAATCATTTCGACAGCCAGCAAAGGCTCCTTGTGTGCTGTATACAGTCTGAAGGTTGTGGGTTTTGTTCAGGAAACAAGCTTCAAAAATGCTTTCCTGCAATGATGGCTAAAGGAAGATTATTGCATGTGAAATATACATCCTGTGGGTCCCCACACATCCTCACATAACCAGATCCTAGCAGTTTTATTTTCTCCCACTGGGAGTGCATGGCGTGGATCTGGACTGTGTGTCAACGTTTTTGCACTGCTTGCCCAATTGTGATGACACTTTCAAAGGACATTCTTTAGCACAGTTTATTAAGGGTATTATTCCGTTTTGAAATGTCTTTAATATGTTTGAAGCAGAAGCAACATGTGAAACACTGCATTTCTGCTCTGTATCCTCCTGCTCCCAAATGTCATCTTGCAGACAGTTAGAGGCAGTCTGGCGTAGACCATTGTAGAGGGAGTCGTGCTTTTTTATTGTTTTGGAATCTGCCTTGCTTTGCAGGCAGGCAGGAGAGAGAGAGGGAGGGATGGAGGGGAGAAAAGGATGAAGAGAGAGAGAGTGTGATTGCTGTAGGTGGAGCCTAGCTATTAGTCTGTCCCCTCCCCCCACATCTCCACTGCTCCGTGCACCTGCTCCTGTTTTTGCCTGACTGAAAGGAAATCTGCTTCTTTTTCTTATGGACTATCCTGCTTTTCGTACCTGAAGACCCTGCTCTGTGTGCACGGTGGGATCTTGACATTAAGCTGGGGATCAGTGCTGGTGTGGGACTGGGCTTGCGTCGGGGGTGGATGATGATGATGGTTTTGCCGGCACTGTGTGCTCCATCAGAGCTGCTTCCTCGGCTGCCTGTCCTCCCGGCACAGCCCATCCTCCTCCTCTGAACATGAGTCTGGCAGCGCGGGTTTCCTGCTCCATGCTCAACTGCTTTGTAAGTCTCACCTCCCTCTCTTTGGTTTTTGACAGTTGTTTTGTCAGCTCAGCGCTGCAGAACATCCCTCCTGGAAGCAACTACTTTATCAAAACAGGTTCACTGCAGACAGGTCCAACCTGGATTAGCAGCTCTATTAATAATAAATAATAAATAATAGTTTTCTTGTTGCCTAGCAAAGAGTTTGAAGAAATAGTCTGGGAATTGTAGTTCTTGTGTGTTGTTGCAGAGGTTGAAAGCAGTGGGAAGGTGTGGCTTTAACGCAGAAAGAAATTGTTGCTGCTGCTGTTACTGTATAATTTTTTTTTTTAAAGAAAAAAAAATCTGTTTTAGTAATGTCTGAAAGCTTGAATAGAATGATTTTAGACATGCCGTTTTAGTTTTAGAATTCCAGTTGAGGTTTGCATTAACTCTTCCTGTGCTTGGGGAGGATTTAAACAAAAGGTTTTTGTCCCTGGATATGAATATGAGCAGATCAATGTTGTTTTGTCGGGAGGGGGGAATTCACTCTGATCTCATTCAGTTAAAATATGAAATATGTCTTAAAGACTTAAGGTGATGGAAGCTAAACATTCAGTTATAGGTTATATAGAATAAATGCAATATACATACGATAATAAAGCGCTCTGGATCGTAAAAGGTTAGAAATGAACTTTCCCATAATCAGTTGTCATTTTATTAGACAGGAAAGACTGGCTTGATATTAAAATATAATGAACCAGAAACCATATGTGCCTATTATCTCTGTGTTTACATTATCATAGTGTGTGTTTGTCTCTATGCATTTCCAGTCCCTGGGGGGAGTCCAAGCTTGGTGTTTGAATGGTCCCACAGGGATTCATGGGTTCCACCTAATATAACAAGTATTGTGCGTTTATTACACTTTGCGTGAAACATGTATTGCCGTGGGATTTAGCATTCAGTAACTTATTCCCTTTATTCCAGCATAAAATGTAAACCTCTAACTTGAAATTCCTCAAACTGCACAATTGTAGAAATGTTCTCTTTTAGTTTCATACTGTGAAGAATTTAACTACAAAGTTAAAAAAAAAAAATGTTGGAATAGGATTTGTGACCTGACTTCTACACTGCGGTATTAGTGAAGATGCCATTGTTTTTAAAGCAGTGTTAAATATGCTTATTAATGTGTGTCCTTCATACTGTATTGCAGCTGTACAACAGATTGGGCAGGTGTTCATAAACTTGGTCTTTTTCTTTTTCCTAAACTAGCCCTCAAGGATGTTAAGACCTCTCTGCTGACACCATACAGCTATAAATACAGAGCCGTGCTGGACATGGAGTGTTTTAGGCACTCGCTGCTGATAGACCAGTGTGGAAGAGCCTGTGTGATCGGACTGCTTTCTCTAGCAGACCTCTGTTCATACAGTGGCAGCAGCCCAACTGGTCAAATGAGGAATAGAAGCATCCCAGCTTTACGCGTTCCTCTGCATCTACAATACTGTGTACATCAAACCAAAGACTTGCCAGGCTTCATTTCATTGCCGTTCTTTTTGTTGTTAAAGATAGCTGGGGCTCGGTTGCGGTACATTCAGATGTCGAATGTAACCATTACAGGTCTGGTGTTGTACTGGTGAGTATCTGTGTGTCAGTTGCAGAATTGTATCCGTGTATAGAAAAGCACGGCCCGTCGATGCTGTGTTCTTTTTGTTAGGGCTTGATCACGCACCAACACGATGTTTTTAAATATTGAAACTTTTAAAAATATTTACACGTGAGAGGGAGATTCATAACCCTCCCACCCCTGCTGCAAGCTTCCTGTTTCTTATTCCCTGAGCTTTCCTTTGGCTCTTTTTATACCAATGTAGGTCTCCTATCAAAATACACCATGTGTTTCCATGGCAACCAGGTGTAGTAAAAGGTTGTGAATAGCACTGGAACAAACGGCGAATGCAAGCAGTTGTAAGGAAGAGATTACATGTCTGGTTCTTCTCTGAGACAAATGGACCACACGCAAACAAAGCAGGTTACTGAGTTTTTGCACACTGAAAAAAATATTAACACCAAAACATTCCTTTTAAGTTATGAATGCCTGTAAACATCACCGCAAATGTAGCGCATTTAAAACCTATTCCAGCCGTGACCTTTACTCCAAATTGAATGCCTGTCTGTTCTCCAGCGCGGTACAGTGCCATGCAATACAACCATACAAACATCGAGGACACATCTTTATAATCGTACTGTTGGGAAATGTAACGCTACTGTATTTTTAAGCCAAAATAAATGCATCAGAAATGTAATTCGATTCCTTGGCTGTGTCCCTGAAACCTATACCTACAGTACCTGCCAGACAATTAATACTTGCATGTAATTTTATTTACTAAAAAGCTCAGTGTTTTATTTTGGACGTTTTGTTGTTTGATTTTAAATTTCCTGTGCTTGTCAGATATTGACAGGGTGAGAAATGCATTACAGGATATTAAAATCTATCGTAGATAGATTGTTCTGGTACTGTAAATGTCCTATACTTTGCTCTCGAGTGTGTCTGTGTCTGTGTGCTTGGTTAGAAGAGTATTTTAAGGAGCTCTTTATTCTGGGGCTGGGGGATGACAGTGGATTGTGTGGTGGGGGAGGGGCATTGCTGTAGGCAGAGTGACTAAGCACAATCCAGGCAGTAAAAGACATTCAGACTGAACTGCTCTCCTTTTTCACAGATATTTCATTGGAACCACTTGTATTCTCTGGAATGCTCACTTCGAGTGCCCAGTTTATCAGTAAAACTATGTGTTTATAAAAAGGTGAAATGATTGAATTTCTCTTTTATATCACTGTAAACACTGTACCTGAGATGAAAAGGTTGAAAAGCACTGGTCTAGATTAAGAGCTGGGTAATTAAAAATAAATAAGTAAATAATGAAAAATAAAGAAGTAAAAGTGACCATTTTATATACAAGGGTTGTGTGTGCCTGAGGGGATGGGTGTTGAAATGGGAATGCTTCAAAGCTTGAGGGACGCTAACACTAGAAGCATGTGATATATTGCAGTGAGCTGAGATTCATTTTAAAACGGCTGTCTTCAAAGGACTGTGTTATTAAATCATCGAGTCGTTTTGCCTTGTGTTTGATGTATGGCTGTGTTTTACTCTTGTGTTGCTATCATGGACAAGGTGTTTTTTTTTTTTTTTTGGGGGGGGGGGGGGGGGGTTGGAAATGGAATGATTCTGAGGTATTTCTCTCCAGGAGAGCCTTTGAGATCAAGGACAGCTCAGCGGAGGGATTCATCCCCATTTGATTTGACAGCCTTTTCATCCCGTTTTCAAATCGAGGAAAGAGCCGGAGAGTAAGAACCGGGCATAGCGTTTTGGTTAAGGCAATAATTAGCTAGGAATAATGTTATATTGTGCATGAGCTGCATGCAAAATGATGTGGCTGTGTGGTACTAATAAATATAAAGATATAGAAAGACACACATTTAAGCATTGCAACACGGCTGTCAATTATAAAAATCCATACTGGGTTGTTTACAAGAAACACATTCATTTACTGTGTTGTCCGTATCACAGCAGTGTATTTTTTAACTTAACCGCTAATTGGTTTGATATTTTTGCATTCACACATCATGGGTCCTGATCGACCAGGGAATTCTTTTCCCAACTTGTTCTCAGGCGCGTGTGTATCCAAATCACGTTCCCTCCTGCAACGATTCCTGTTTTGTGTTCCCACAATACACCCGTCATTACAATGGGAGCTTGTTGCAGGAGGGATGTGGATGCACTACGATGTTTATAAGAGACTTGTCTCTTTCTCCAGGTTAATTTATGACCCGTGATGTGAATATCTAAACAAAGACCACAAAGGACTGCTGTAACCGGACCATAATCATTTTCAATAATAACTTTGGCTCTCTTGATAATCGGTTTGCCATTTGTGAGCTTGGCTTTTCAACAGATGGTATTACCCAGAAGCTATAGTCAAAGTAATGAACGATAGAGCTGTATGCAAGTTTGCCTAGCCCTTCATAAATAGTTGTGGTAAAGGTAATGTAACTGGCAAGCTGGCTTAAAGCTGATATCATGTTAGAGGTCCTTTGGGCGGGTTAAAGGGGGTAAAAAACACTGTCAGCTAAACATATTCTTTGTACTAGCATGACAAAACAAGTGATTGGAGGAGAAAGCAGCTCTCTGTAAACTGGACCAGATCTTGTTATCTGCAGTGGTGATTTAAAATGCTAGATTTTTCTGTAAAATGAGATGCTGTGTGTTTGGAGTCAGGATTGCTAGAACTCTGAGTCTGCAGTGTGTTTCATATACAGCAGCGTGTTGTTCTAGGTTGGGCTCATTATGAATTCAGCAAGGACGCCTCTCGTGACTCTGCTGTTACTACAGTTTCAAAGGCAGCGAGGTGGAACGAAAGATTGGTCCAACAGGGATTCTCAATGGGGGAAACAACAAGGACATTTCCTGCAGCTGAGTTGGCACCCACGAGATCTATATTCATGCTTCATAGTGTGAGCTTCCCTATTTCCCTTTTGTCAGGTTTCCCCCTTTTTTTATCTGAATCGTTAATTACCTACAATAAGCCTCCCAGCTTTCACTACCTGCCAAGAGCAATACCTCTTACACAGTATGAGTACAGTTTCTGATAGCCTTGCAGAGCGACCCCACACACACTTGAACCAGTGCATTTAGCAGGGTTATTCAGCACTGCAGCTTATAAAGGGTCCATAATGATACTTGTCAAAACTAATCCATACTTGACAGCCATACAGAAGCTGGGATGTGAAGTACCCTTGACAGTGGAAAGACTTTAAATGTATCCTATATATTTTTTTTGCATTAGTCTCTCCGGTCCATTCAGCAGTGGCAGCTGGTCCCGTTGCTGCAATGCAGATCCATCCCAACAGGTTCATGTGAGGTGACATGAGCACTGTGCTTTCTGCAGAGCGCTGTTGATACACCACCTACCTCGGGCTCCAGCCTCCACCCTGTTTGCACAGGAGTTTTTAAAACTTATTGCATTGATTAGCAGTTGGATTGCGTCTAATGAGATGCGTCAAATTATATTAACCAGAGTGCACAGCTCTGTAAAAATGTCGTAGTTATGTTGCTGTTTAGAACAGGTGGTGAAACTGTTAAGATAAGGGTACATTAATGTCAATGATACAGATGTGCATGTCATGGTCCTAATGGATGATGTAAGGTTGAAGTGATACCCAGTGACTGTTTTGTTATATGGAAAACTTAAGAAGAGCTGTGTTGAGGTACATACATTTGTATCAATAATAAAGTTATCACCCATAAACCATTAGGTGCATTACAAAGGACTTGCGTAGTGTTTGATGGTTCTGAACCGCTTCACCCCTGATGAGGTCTAAGCACAGTGACTCTGTTGTAGTTCCCTACAAGATTTTCATGGCCAATTTCTGATGTATTTAGTGTGAAAATCTGAGTTTCTTGTGGTATCCCTTTGAAGTTATTAAGCACATTGTAGCCAAGATTATATTCAGGAAACAAAAGAACTAAGAACCAAGGGGGGGGGGGATCTAAGGTGAGAAAAAAAGTGCTCTGCTATTTGGATAATTAAGAGTGTAATAATAGCAACAGTTCATATCTAAGGGCATTCTGCTGTTAATGGTGCAGAACACAATGCAGGAACAGAGGCTCCTCTGCTTGTGACAGTAACATTAGATTGCCTGCTTGCTGATTCACTGTCACTACTTTTTAAATTACACTTTGTACTGTTCTAGAGGATGACTCAGCCTCTGTTTTCCTCTGAGCTCGAATGTCTTTAATCCTGGAAAGGCTTATCTTCTTTCCCGAGTGTTTGTCAGTGTCGTGACAGCCCTGCCCATACCTCTGCAGATGGGTGTTAAGCCCAAGCGTGATCGTGCCTGTGAAGGAATGGGAGGGACGTGCACTGGTACTTTTCAGTTCCTTTACGCAGCATCACTTCATACACTGGGCGTCACAAGACTTCTGCTGCAGGCAGGGGTTATTAAACCTCCTGTTCAGCAAATCAAGCCTGCATGTCTCTTTTTAAATTGATTTTTGATCTCCTTAGCAAGCAGTATTTGCAGTGCCAACATCAGACAGGCTGACAGCCCGCCCCACAGCACTTTATTGTGCCGTGGGTCTACTGCAGGTTCATAAACCCAGGAAACGTGCCCTGCTCTGAGAAAACCCAGCCGTGTTGGGAGAAGGGATTCACTGGTGCTGCACACACCTCCTGGCTGTTACAACTGCCATGTTGAGAAGTGGTACTATTGTAAGATGATCAGGACTGTACAAAAAGCTAAACAATATGACATTGATAAAAGGAGGAGGGGAGGGAGCAAGTAGATTTTTCTAGTATTTCATCCCTTGGATGAGATTTTTTTTTCTTTTCAAGAATGCCACACCCCTGCCAATGAACTCCCAGCCTAATGGCAAGTGTGAAATGGAGTAGCTGGATATAACTACTCTACATACTGTACTACTATTAGGGATTGAGTGATTAATCACATATCATCCCATAGCATGGGACACATGTAGAATTGAGTACAATTCAAGACATTTCATTAGAAGATGCTTATTAAAATCCTGTAGATGTAGGTAAATTAAAAACATGAATACATCCATCCATCATTTTTAAACACTGAATTTTTTGTTAATGCACACTTCTGTATTTTGTTCACTTTTTATAGTAAGATTTGGTCATAGATTGATAGATAGATGGCAAGCTATTTAAAACGAAAGTAGTTCAGTGGGTAATGCAGCAACTATTTAAAAAATGCACATTGTTTTGTCACAAATTCCTTACTGGACGATTCTTATTAAGATTCACTCAGTGTGAATGTGAGACTGCTGAACATCTGGCACTGATCATTGCTGTGTTTAGGAATCACACAGGGATTGGGGATGATAATTGTGTGATTGGGGTCTACAGTCCTACAGGAGTTAGCAGGTGTCGCAGCTTTGTAGAAAGAATTTCAAACATGCCGCATGTGTTTTTCAAGTTATCTATACGTACCTTTACAGCATTGCAAGATTCACTCAACGTTTACAGAGTCGGTATCACTAAAAAAAGTTACATTTTGATTGGAATCTCCCTGCGTTGTTATACCCCTGGTTCCCAGGACATGCTGCAGCCTTCAATAACTCTCAAGGTCGCTATACTTGAAAGATGCGGTCACTGTGACCTACATTCATGGTATGTGGAATAAATTATTGTTACAAATTTCCATGCAAATTAAATTAGCCCAACCAATCAAAGACCAAAACGAATGCAAAACTAGGTCATCACGTCCTACATTCTGTCGGCGTGCTTTGAAGTGTTTGGTTCAGGGAACAATATCACTTTGCATATAGCCACTACTGATCCTTTTCTGTATGACAGCTTTAAAAATATCTGCAGTATTAATCTTGCATTATATATGAGCAACTCTGGCTAACATCATCATACCACATAACGTATCTATTTTCCCAGCACCTGCTGTCTGCATTACAGGCAAACTTTGCCAACATCTGAACATGCCCCACTGCAGTGCAATGTGAAGCAGGGAGTGCTGGGCACTTGAGTCAGTGGTAAGTGGAACAGAAACAGTGAATAGATTGGGTTTTGGGTAAATCCATAATCTGTATTATCCTGTATTACGTACATCTGAGTATATTATATTCCGTCGACATTCTGCTTAAACGTTTTCTTGGCACACAATAACTCCTGAAACAGCTGAATAAATAGAATGTGTGTTTGCTTGTGGGTACATGGTTTGGTTTTTCCAGACAGCTATTCAAGGTGAAGGATCAATGTTGCAGATACAGCAGCACAGTAGATTTCAGTCAGTAGGTGGTGCTGTGGTGACTACTTCTCCACTTGTGCTGTGCAGGAAGATATGACTGATTTTTGAGAGAGCTCTGGAATCTCAATAGGATGCGTAAATGTACTTTTTCTGTCCTTTTTTTAATGTCCGTGTTTTTGACCTACCCATTTGTCAGCCCGTACATTGTGTTCTGCAGCCTGTTTGTCTAATTTACTTATCTGGCTTGACTCCCATGACTGCGACAGAGCAGATCAATAAAACCCTGTGCTGGTCTCTGACTGTCCCTGGCTGCCCGCTGCAGACTGTAGACTAGACACGCACAGTAGTCAAGCAGTGAGGAGGAAACTCTGGGGAACACACTGATGGCTGCTGTTGCGCATCTGTTTGCTTTTTGAAAACTGTTTTTGGGACTAAACTCCTAATACATAGTTAATAGAATATAATTTGATACAGTGAAATCAGGAAGGGACAGCAGGATTCCTGCTCTTTTATATAAATGAATAACAAAGCCAATTTGGTTTGCATTGTGTTAGCTGTAACTTCAAGCAGTGCCTATTTGTATTAAATTGTCTTCAGGTAACTAGATTCAATTTTACACAGTACAACTTACCCAGCTGAGTTGTTAAGGGTCCCCTGGTACGATAATTGGATGTAAACAACCAATATTTATGAATCAGTCAGGTTACTTTTGTACAAGTTTAGAAACGGTATAGAAAAGACTTTTCAGTTCTTAATTTGGTATCGGAAGCAGCAACACTGCATCTGCTACAGGAATAATGTGTTATCTGCTTACTAACTGTGCTCACAAAACATATTGAAATGAAATAGCTACTCATCGTAATGGTCTTTCTTAGTTCAAAGGTTTTAAGTAATATTGTGTAATCCCTCAGTTGTGGTAAAAGAATCTTTATGAATACTCCTTCAAAAAAACATTCCTTTAAAACAGTTCTTGGAAGTTTTGTGAATAGCGTTTTAAAGATCTAAATGCTCAAAATATACAATCCTTGTACGTATATTAAAATGTAACCATTTATTCACTCATCAGACAGAGCCTGAGAAATGTCATTCTAAAGGTTACTCACTGTCATTGTTGCGAAACAAGCTTTTTGACATCTGAAGCTGGCAGCTGATTATTTTTTTTTTTTTTTAAATGTCCTTCACTTCAAATTCCGAATTTTGGTTACATTGCACAGGGTAAATGTTTAATCTCTTTTTCATGATTTCTGTCACGTTCATCTGTAGTGTTAAGTTGCAATGAAGCAGGAGATCACAGTACTTCACTTGAATATTGCTGTATAATTAACTTAACTAACATACTAGAAAACCTTTTTCTGTTTTTTAATTCGAGCTAAAGCTAACTAGTGTTGTATTTTTAGCTGTTTTCCAGCAATGTGTGTTTGTATTAATCTTCAGGTAACTAGATTCATCGTTACCCAGTACAAATGCGATTATACAAAATGCCTTGCATTGCACAGAGTAAATGTTTAATCTGTGTTTCATGATTTGCACATTCATCTAGTGCTAAGTTGCAGTGATGCAGGAGATCACAGTGCTTCACTATGGCTGTGTTTTTAAGTCAACTGATTGGAAGAGTGATCGATTTGATAAAATGAATTATTTTGTTTTGGATTAGGAAAGAGATGAGAAAAGGACACAAGATACACAAAATAATGCAACTTGCATCAGTATTGTATAGTGTAACAACAGCAAAAGTGTATTTTATTTATTTATTTTTTATTCAAGAACAGCATGAGTTGGCAGATTCTAACTGACTTTTGTAATAGAATGTTTGAACTATGGGTATAGCCGATACACCCTTTATAAAGCATAGAACTGTTTATAATGCAGTATGGTTGTGCTGTAGCTCCCATTTACACCATCAGTGCCATTTCACTTGCAAAGGTCATTCTCCCTACAGTCACAAAAGGAAAAAAAATCCCACTTCCCTTTCACGAAATGCTTTAAACTTTGGACATTAGGTATTTTACTACTGATATTTGTATTTTTCCATTATCAGTAAGCCATCATTTTAGAACTTGCATGATGTACTGTATACCATGATATAAAGGTTGCCATGGTATTTTCTTTGACGGTTATCATACCGTATATGATCTGGATGGTGACCGTCCCTCCTGTGTACAGTATGATCTGGATGGTGAGCGTCCCTCCTGTACAGTATGATCTGGATGGTGACCGTCCCTCCTGTGTACAGTATGATCTGGATGGTGACCGTCCCTCCTGTATAGTATGATCTGGATGGTGACCGTCCCTCCTGTGTACAGTATGATCTGGGTGGTGACCGTCCCTCCTGTGTACAGTATGATCTGGATGGTGACCGTCCCTCCTGTGTACAGTATGATCTGGATGGTGACCGTCCCTCCTGTACAGTATGATCTGGATAGTGACCGTCCCTCCAGTGTACAGTATGATCTGGATGGTGACCGTCCCTCCTGTACAGTATGATCTGGATGGTGACCGTCCCTCCTGTGTACAGTATGATCTGGATGGTGACCGTCCCTCCTGTGTACAGTATGATCTGGATGGTGACCGTCCCTCCTGTACAGTATGATCTGGATGGTGAGCGTCCCTCCTGTGTACAGTATGATCTGGATGGTGAGCGTCCCTCCTGTACAGTATGATCTGGATAGTGACCGTCCCTCCTGTGTACAGTATGATCTGGATGGTGACCGTCCCTCCTGTGTACAGTATGATCTGGATGGTGACCGTCCCTCCTGTGTACAGTATGATCTGGATAGTGACCGTCCCTCCTGTGTACAGTATGATCTGGATAGTGACCATCTCTCTTCTGTTTCAGGGTGAGGAGGGACCTCCCAGCCTGGAGTACATTCAGGCCAAGGACCTGTTCCCTCACAAGGAGCTGGTGAAGGAAGAGGAGAGCCTGCAGGTACTGTAACACACACACACACACACACACACACACACACACACACACTCTCTCCTGTAGAGCTGTCTGCAGGACATCCTTTTTGCAAAAAGACTTGGCCATAAAATGACACCTCTTACCACACACCAAGTCATATAAACTGAAAACTGCATAAGATGGTTATAAAGACCTGTTGTTTAATGTAAGTAAAGGCAATGTTCATGGTGACCACAGCTGTGCATTCACATGTACACTGACACAGGGCTTGGATTAAAGCAGGTATGAAGCCCTCATCCTGGTGAACTGCTCACAGAGTTGCAGTTGCTTTTTCGGGGGCTCACCTCTGACTGACTCCCAGTGCTTCCTGCTTCCTGCTGCTGCTGCTTCCTTCAGGGCAGCAGAACCTGGGGAGGGGCTTAGTAATCACATCCGTTGAGAGAGCTTGCCTCCTGATTCCAATAGCGGAATCAGAAACCTCAGACCACATTCATACCCTCCGTCAGAATGAAACTCCTGATTTAGGAAGCCCACAGGGCTGATAAACTCGCTGTTTTTATTTCTCAAATTGACTCAGATTGGACTGCAATTGGCTGTGTCCCATGAGCTGTAGAGCAGTGTTAGATTTGTAATTTTCCAAATAATTAAAATAGCTAACTTCAAGAATAACTGACCAAGTTGTCAGTGATTTTGTTTTCAGTATAGTTTTCCCTTAATAAGCACGTTGGTGATTTGTCAGGTGTGAAACAGTTAAATTCCAGGTTGGAGATCACAGTGAGAGAAATGCAGGGCGGTGTTAGAACTCCACATTTGTTGCGGGGGAGTGTTGTGTGGTGTAATCATACCATGCAAACGAATACTTCAGGGAGTGTCTGGATATGAAAAAAAGAACACATCCGATGAGGGATGATGCTTCGTCTTCACAGTCGTCTCCACGTCTCAAACTGATTTTATCCAAAATTGATGGCTGATAGCAGGTGTCCGGAGGCCATTTAGAGAATGACTCATGAGACCCATAAAGATTGAAAAATTAATAAGCCCAGCACCTGCAAGCACGGTTAGCTGTGTTTCATGGCTGCAGGCACATATTAATCCCACCCCCTCTCCCCTCTCCAAGCCAGTTAAGGCACTTGACGTACTGCCATCAGAGTGGATCTTGATGGATGATATTAATGCACTGGCCTGTCACCTCAAGATCTGGTTTTCAGTTGAAAGCAGGAGTCGATGAAGGGTCTCCTGTGAACCATCTGAGAGCTGCAGCTCGCGTTATGGAAGTGTCCGCATGGCAGACTGGGAAGGGTCAAGGAGCTGCCCTAAAGTCCTGTTTCTTCTGTGCCGTCATATGTGAAGCGAGTGGGGAGGCAACCATGTTCAGAACACACATGGGGGCTGACGTGTGTGGCTTGTTCGTCATCCGTCTTGTTACACAGAACTGGAATGGACACTTGCAGTGCCAGTATTGTACATGGTATAGATCCAAATGCAAAGTCAATGCATGAAAGCGATTTCATAATCAATGTACCAAATAAAAAAATGCAGTATTACAAAACACTTTCAAATTGAACTTGCAGGGTTAAAACATTGTGCTTGTAAACAACTAATGTATTTTTATGCTCTGCATGTTTGCAGACTAGGCATTGAATGTGCAGTTTTAGATGCCTCCCTCTGCATTGCATAGCTGTAAATGAATGGGACCTCTAATAAGATCTGATAACCTGCAAATGGTGAGAAATGCAAAGGCTGTTAATCACCAGGCAGCCAGTCTGTTCCATCAATGAGCCAACATTTTCTTACTGCAAAAAATAATTTTCTATTTCCAAATCCAGAACCTCCATATGCACAATGATGACGCATGCAGTATTACTCGGCTGACATTTTAAAGTTGGCAAACAGGTGGTGTATTAATAACTTTCAGCAACGTGTTCTGCAGGTTTCTGCCTTTTGGTTTTGGGAACGAATAAGTTAGCATGCGGATGATGTTATATGGCGATCCTTTCTTAAAGCCGTTTGCGTTTAATGGCGTACCGTACGCCGTACTATCTAACCATTGAAGAGTCACAATTACAGCCTGTTTGAAATACACAGGGTCCTGTCGTATTCAGAAGTACTTATGGCAAACATTGATCAGGGATTTAACAAGGTCGATTTCCCATGACAGATTGTTTGCAGAATGATGAATAATGAGTTGTGGCCCTGTGGTGTTCTTGCTGGATGTATTCATTGGTGGGATTCATTAAGGTGCCCTGTTGCTGTGGAGCTGTTTAATATTCTGGTTCCCTCCTTCCCTGACGTGGAGTCCGTGAACTAAGCAGCATCATTAACAGCACAGTATGGAGAGCTGCTATTAAGCTAACAAGACTCGCTATATGCAGAGAATGACCACGGCTTCAGTTACTGCCAGGCTACTGAGTCTTGGGAGATCCCCACATACCATTTATCAATAGTTTTCAAAACTCACTGTTTTTATTACAGCTTCATACCAGACAGTATTAAAGTGATTCATGCGGAAATGCCTGCACTCCCCTATCTATTTGATTTCATCATTTATTACTTGTTTTTTTGATGTGCCCCGTGTAAGTATTTTAAAAGCAGTAAACAGTTATAAATAAATAAATAAAATAAATAAAATAAAATTGTATTTTTCCAAATGATAAACGTGTATGTGTGTGAAAACATACTATTGTAGTTACTGAAACTGTTATAAAGAGGTCTGTCATAGTAGGCAAGAAATTGTGTCATTCCTTAAACAGTGGATTATGCCCAGAGTGTTTCAACTGCACCCTAAATACATAGGGCTCTGTTCATCTGATCTTAAGAGTGGCGGATTGTAAGACCGCAGCCAATCAAATCAATAAACTATACCCTGAAGTTTTCTTTTATGTTGCTACTGAAAGTATACACTAAATACAGAATGTTCAACTGTTAGAGCTGTTATTTGTGATTTGTGATTGATTCGTTTTTTAATAGCGGTTGTGGTATTAAGATTAAACTTTAGATTAAGATGGTAAATGCATGAGCAGTCTTTCTATTTTTTGAAATCTCTCACGAGGAAAAATATATCATGCTTCCATTTACATGCAAAGAGTGAGCCTACGTGTTACAAAATGTGATTATCTAGTCAAAAGTTTGCAGAACAATAAGACAGGAGGCACTTAAGATATGACACCGACCTAGCAATCTAGCCTCTCCATGCTGAGTTAGAATTCAGATATGTTATTAATCAAGGGTGAATGGATCTGAGATAGCAGGCATGGCTCTGGCAAGAATAATCTGATTGTTCCATATATACTCAGAACTCCATTTACATGTCAAGAGAAACCTTTGTATCAACAGGCACAGGTGACCCCAGTGGGTTGAACTCTGCCCCACCCATGACAATGGAAATAGAAAGTGCATTCTCTGTACACCTATAGTAAATTGTAAAGACTGTAATTATTCACTTCAATTTGAACTCCATTATAGAGGACGTGCTTTATAAAAACACAAACCATTTTTTTTTATTCTTATTGACTTTTCTCATGGTTTTCAAAGCTTTCGTTTTAAAGAGGAAGAAAAAGCAGCCTGTTTACTTTAATACAGTTTTTGTTTGGAGAGAAGCACATGCTATGCCATGCTCTCCTGCTCCAGGACAATGCATTGCACTGCATATTACAAAAAAAAACTGAAGAGAGAAATACCATAGATTTTCTGCACTATTACACATTTAAATCTCTGGAAGCCAAGAGACATTTCAACAGGGATATAAAATATATTTATATTTTTAAAGTTTGTACTTGTCAGCTTTTGATGCCATGGTAACCACACTCACTTATTTCTATTTAAATCTATTAATGTGTGTGTGATGTCATTTACTACATAGTTAATGATGTAACGATTTACTATGCCTTGTTATTTAAACCTTCAGGCATATGTATTTAAAAATCTATAATCTATTAGAGACTTCATCTTTGTATTGCAGATCCGGCCTCCTTTCTTCTGCTGTTTTTTACATACTCCCGGCCATCGTGAAGATTTATCTTGTCTTTTTCCACTTGTTGGCAGTTCTCTTTGGGTTATTTTATTATGGAACTTTCAGATGGTCTAAAACATCCCTCTGACAGTTTTCATGGTTCTGTAATTGCTAAACCAATGCACTATGGCAACACAAATAGTCTTTGGAATTAATTCTTAAACTGTTTGGTCAGTAAAGCTTATCCAAAAGCTATTACTGATTTTGATAATATGTTAAAGTATCTAAAATACAAACTTTGTTTGGGGAGAATCTACCTAAAAGGGTGTGCTTCCCAACCTCAGTATATCTGCAAAGTAAACCTGTTCATTTAACCCTTGTTTATTTTCATAATGAACCGTTTTGTCGGCATGACTAGTCGGTTTTTTCAACATTCCGCGCATGTGTTTTAGTTCTGGTTTTGACAGCCCAATCGCCATGTCTTTTTCTATATTATTGTTCAGTCGAATATAAACCTCCTCAGAAATATATAAGCAAGCTTGATAAGGGGAATAAACTAAAGCATTCCCAAAACAAAACCTTTTGCCTGAAGCCTTTTGTTTCCTTGTTGGAAAAGCGTCTCGGTCCTTTTTGAATTTTAATGTGCAGCGTATTTGACTATCGACAGAACAAACTGAATAAATCTTGACACACAAGTGACTCAGATTGCCTTTTGGTTTTTAATTGCACCTGAATTAATGAGTCCCTGACCACTACAAACCAGACAAGCAGACACTGGGATTCATTCCAGTTCACAGTCTATCTAGATGATGGGGCTTGGCTGTCCGTTTGACCTTTGGGTGGGATTGATTGTGACATTAAATAATAGCTCAGAGGGCTTCGTTCTGCAGTTTCGTGTGTCCGCAACCTTGTCTTTACTGTTTTCCAGGTCCCGTTCCCAGTACTCCAGGGGGAGGGGGTTGAATATCTCGGCCGTGCCGACGATGCCATCATTGCGATATCCAATTACAGGATTCACATTAAGTTCAAAGACTCAGTCATCAATGTAAGTAAAAGTTAGGAAAGAAAAAAAGGCTGTTTTAAAAAAAAAAAAAAAAAAAAGAAAAATGCTTTCCAATTGCATGCTTCATGTTTTTTTAAAGGGATATTTTGTTTCCTTTTCTACATCTTTTATTAAATGCCATTTACATTTCATGTTTCTTCTCCTCCGTTACTGATTGAAGACCTAATATTAACACTCTAGTTGCATGTTTAGCAATTAGACTTCGTGAGGCTAATTTCAGATTAGATCCTCTTTTTGAAATGTTTAAAAAGTAAGTTTCACCAAGCATGCTTTAACAGTACCTGCTAATAATGCCACCCCAATAAATTGTAGTCCCCCTAGGGCCCACTCCTACAGTGTGTCAGCGTCTGGTTGTTATTTGTACCAGCAGGGTTGTTATGGCCACTGTTTGCTTGTTTATGTATCCAGGATTTAAAAAGCAGGATTGTTTGGCAAAGCTTTGCACTGCACAGTGAAATAAAACCATAGTGGTTTGTGGATCTAGCAATAACATTACAAGCACTGCAGTGTTAACAGTTACCCAAGTACGGCCCCCTTTTATATTTTTCTAAAATGACTAATATTATTTATTATTATTATTATTATTATTATTATTATTATTATTATTATTATTTATTTATTTCTTAGCAGATGCCCTTATCCAGGGCGACTTGGGATAAAAGACTTTACGATCAAGGGCAACAGAATGGGATACATCTGTAGGTCTGCGAGTTGTGGCATCAGCAGCTGTATCAGCCAGTGCCCTGGTCTCGTTGGGTCCCGGGTTAGGCCTGGGCTGTCCAGCCAGTGGCTATTGAGAGCAGATTTTAGGATTGCATAACAGTTTGAACCTTTTCTAGGGTTTGGTGTGAGTTTTTAATGAGATATACTTAAGCTTATTAAAGCCACACCATGCATCTTTCTGCACAGGACATGTAGTAATGACGTGCACAGTGAAACAATGGGAGAACTAAATTCTGACCCTCCTGGTTATGGCTCCTTAATCTCTGAGGCCTGTTTGTAGTCTTGATGTTGTGTGATTTGGGTATAATAATATTTTTACCCAGTGGAAAATATTACTTTTCACATTGATTTGTACATTTTAAATGTTACACTTTTTTCCTGATTCACAATGCCCTGCAGGTCATCACTGTGGCTCTAATTTACTTGTAACGCGTCTATATCAGACATGAACATTGGAACGAGCAACACTGATAAATGTTTTATTGTGTTTTGAATTATTTCCTGTTACAAGTGTGTGTTTATGACTTCCAGCAAGTGTGGACTAATTATTTAAATAAATGGGTAAACATGACACATGCACATTGGCAAATCTGCCATCGTAAAATGAGAAAGCTGATTAGTATTGACATAAGCAATCAGTCTAAAAAAACATGAAGAAAAATCCTGGCCATTTTATTAATCAGTAGTGCCCATTTTATGAAAACATCCTCTTCATTTGTTTTGGGCAGGATGTATAGATTTATGTTCATTTGTTGAAGCTGAGCTCTCTTTACCTTTTTAAATATATTCTTACTTTATAGCTACGATCAATATTGTACTGAAAGGCTGGCTTTTAACATGCGATGGTTCTGGGAGTAGATAAATGCCGTATACGCTGTTAGTCAGGTTGAAAAACACTGAGTGAGTGTGTGAAGTGTGCAGATAGAAATACTCCTGAGTGCATGAGGAGAGTGGATCTGTATCTGACTGATTGGTTGAATAGGGAGCAGGGGACAGGGGCATTGTTGGCCAGTTCTTCAAGATTAGTGCTAACCAGCCACCGGTGCCTTTTAAACTGAAAAATAAAATAGATATACATATGTATTTGCTTGCGATTGTAAGTCGCCCTGGATAAGGGCGTCTGCTAAGAAATAAATAATAATTATAATAATCCAAGTATAAATAAATTCGGAACAGTCTCCCACAGGTTGTATGATGAGCCCTTCTGGGTCTTTTTTCTTAAATGCAAACGTACTAGAAGTCTGACTCTGATCAGTGAATTGAATGGAACCGACTCGATATTTAGTGTTCTGCATGCTTAATCCTCTCCTTTTAGAGAGAAGATACATTATCAAACTCTCTTTGCATGAAAGTGGTTGATCTATAAGAAGCTGTATTTTTAGAGGGGTACTTTGTAGAATTCAGAGCAGATGTTATGGAGGTTAAGGCTAGGGGCAGAGAGTGCAAACCAGAGATGCTAGACGAATTGGTCTAGACTGTGTATCAAATACATTTAGTGGAGTTGGCTTGCTCGGCTTAATTTCAACCTTTTCAAATTATTTTGCTATCCTTGCTTTTGTTTCCTTTTCAAATGTAGAGTTTTGTTTTCTGTTTTTTGTTTCCCCCTTTTTCATTGTTTTCATTCTTCCTTTCTTTCTGTTTCCCTCACTGTTGTGTTTTAGACCCTTCCGCGGGGGGTGGACAGTGAGATATCAGTGAGTACGAAGCGCCCTCAAATTTGCTTTTCAGCTCGACGCACAGGACTGGGTAAACCGCCAGGCTCCTTCCAAGTCTTGCCCCTGGATTCTGTTTTTCAGTCCAGAAGGGACCCTACGTGTTACCCATTATATGTGCAGTCGTACTCTTGCTGACTCTCAACTTTTGCTCAAGTTTTAGGTCTTGCACAAACTTGTGTGCCCTTTTGTAGTGGCACGCCCCTCCCCTTGACAGAACTCTAACCTTGGCATTGTGTGTCTAAGATGGTTTACCTGCAGGGTCTATCTTAATGACCTCGGCGGTGGTGAATCTAAATGCTCTTAAACACTATACAGTGCTTCCCCTTTATAAGACCATCTTTTATACCACAGAACATGTTTAAAGGCAGTATGGGCCTGGCTCCCATTTGCCACATAATGCAATTCCGCTATTTTGTATTCCCATTATACGGTGGGACCCAAACAGCTGTAACGATGGCTCCTGAATAAAGCGCAATAAAGGGGGAGCACTATAGTGTTCCAGTTACCCCCCAGGGGTGAATTATAGAGCCACTTATTAACATGACTGTATGCAGGTTTGTGATTTTAGGGTGGCGGTATTATGATTCGTCACTGTTTTAGATCATTAAAATAGACCCATCTGTTCAGTCATTGATGCATTCAATCAGGGCTGGCCTTCATAAAACCTAGAAAATTATGCACAGGCCTGCACCAAAATGCAACCTCTTTGGTGTGATAGAACCTGGATATACAGTTCTGTTGCTAGGATCGAGGCTCCCCGTTGTCTAAAAGGAACAACCTTTTCAAGGTCGTGACCTGAGTCCTAGCAACGCCACTCTGCAGGTAGAAAAGTAATGGCCCTTTTTATTAAGAACGATGACAAAATATGAATTCAGAATGACTACAAAACATGGAATTGTTTTTATTTGTTTGTTTGTTTATGTATTTATTGATTTTACAATGAAGGGCCTCATTCCTCCCTGAACAAGGGATAATAAATGAAAACATTCAAACATGTAGCTCAGAGTGGGGTTCCTGTAGCATGCAAAAGGAATTGCTCATACTAGTCTGGATGATGTGTGTGTGTGTGTGTGTGTGTTGCTTTCACTGAAATAAACAGGCTGCTTGTTGTAAACAGAATCCTATAAAATGAAGCACACATCGTCATGTTTTTTGCAGAGTGTTTTTTCTGAATTGTTTTTTATTTATAAAAGGCACACAGATTGTTCCTGATGCTTTTTGTTCCCTCCTAATAAAAAAAAAATGTCACTGCTGGTGTAGTCTGCTAGAACTGCATCCCCTCCACAGCAAGCTCTTCGTGCCCTTTCTGATGCAGCAAGCCCAGTGTTTGCAAGCATGACTCATGCCTTCTGTCTGCCTCTTTCCAGGTGCCTCTGAGGCTGATTGATTATGTGGAGTGCCGGGATATGTTCCAGCTCCACATCATCTGCAAAGACTCCAAAGTGGTCAGGTACGGACAAGGGCTTTAAACCTTTTTTCTGTTCAACCCATTTCAAACACTACAAATAGAAAGCCATATCTCTCTTTTCTTACTGTTTTAAAACAGTGATGCCGTCCCTTAAGACATGGGTTTCTTTAACTGTAATTATCCGTGTTGGTTAGGAAGCCTGTATTTATCTATCGAGGCATCGTAACTAGGCAGTTGTGCTTGAGAGGTGCTATATTTTGGGGATATTATCATTCGGCTATGGCCAAAAGTTTTCCATCACCTAGAAGTTTAGGATTGAGACGTAATTAAAAAAAACTATACGAACATAATTGTAATCTTTTATTTAACATCATGTAATCAAAGAAACTGCAAGTGTCTACCGAAAGCCATAATAGTAGTACAGTATTTCAGGTTAGATTTCATGTCCCATTTTTAAATTGTCAGTTTATGGCAAACGACATGTTAACGTAACACTATTCAGCAGGTTTCATTCGACTTTATGAAGCAGCATTAATACTCAATACCACAATTACTGAAGTTTTTAATAGAAAGGAATAGTCGATCGTTACATCATTAACTATGTAGTAACTGACATCAATTAATAGATGGCATCAAAAGCCTACACGTACCTCCGCTGTTTGTTTTCAAACACACTTCAGGATGCTGGCTCATGTGTTCTTTACTGCTCCTCTTCCAGGTGCCATTTCTCCACCTTTAAACAGGGCCAGGAGTGGCTGAAGAGGCTGAACAGGGCCATTGCTCACCCGGCCCGATTGGAGGAGCTGTTTACCTTTGCCTATCACGCCTGGTGCCTGGGAGCCTGTGCCGACGAGGAGGATCACCACGTACACCTGTGCCGTCCCGGTGAGTGGACTGGTGGGCTTGAGAACCCAGATGAAGGCTTGAGGGATATTGTCAGTCCTGTGACTTGTTGAATCAAGGGTGTTACAACCTCCGGGGGGACAGGACAAGCCATGGAATGTTACACCTTCAATTGTATCCAAAATGATTGTGGATAAGGGGTCGAGCCCGCTGTTGCTCCAATCCCTGTCTAGGAAATGAACGTCCTACTATGGGGTTCAGTGCAAAAATTTGTGTTTTAAAATTGCTCCTGATTTTCTGTTTTTAAAGGAGATCACGTGCGTCACAGGTTTGAGATGGAGTTGGTGAGAATGGGCTTTGATTTACAGAACGCCTGGAGAGTGTCTGATATCAACAGCAACTACAAGTAAGTGTCGTCCCTTAAACCTGCTATACCTCAGGGTGACTAAAGCAAAGCAATCCATGTTGGTTAAGCAACTGTACTGGTCTCATACTCTACTTCGATATCACGACGAGGCAGATAGGCTGGAGGGCGGTGGAAAGGGATAGTAGCTAAAATGAGATTCTCAGCCATCTTCTCACTGTTAAAGTTGTTACATTTGGGTGCCTGCTATTGGCTGCTCTGGAGCCATAGGGACTCCTGGTGCATAATGTTGGTTCATTGTTTCGTCTTCATTTTAAACAATTGCAAGCTGGTGGAAGTGCACGCTGTTACTTTTCTCCAGTGCCACATTGCAGGGTTTTTTGTTTTTTCTTTCCTGCGCCGTCACCACCACCACCTTCATTTTTCTTCACTTGCTGTGCAGTTAAGAAAGTAAATAAAGTGGGGGCCGTGGAGACATGCCTTGATCTGCTGGAGTTGGTCTCCCTGCTGAGCAGCAGCACATTGGCTGGGCTATAATTAGATCAGATCAAGAAGTTCTGTACCTGATGAATCAGCGGAACAGAGCAGGAGTTACTGGTGTTGAAAACCTGCCAAAATACAATAAGCAGCAGGAGGGGGACAGCAGTAGAATTGTGAAAACGACCTCGGAAGAGACCCGCAGTGGAGGAAAAACTGCTTTCGAAATCAAGGGAGACCAGAGTTAGGATGTAGGCCACAATGTATTTGGACATTTGAACCAATCCTTGGCAATATGGGATAAATCCTAATATTGGACATTTTTGAGTTGGCTTTGCAGTGACTGTTCTAGGTGATGTTCTTGTATGTATTTGCCTTTGTAAATCACATTCAGTGTAGTTCTAAAGCCATCTAATATACTGCAGTCTTTCTGACCAGCCTACTGTCCTCTCTGTTACCCATCTCTGTCCAGATCTCTCTGTATTCCGGCAAATCAGACAATTTCCATTAAAACAGAGAGGCTCTGCTTTAGTTACAAGTTTTCAAGGCTGCACGCTACATTAAAAAATGTGAATGTTTTGCTCTATTCTCTTTAAACCCGAGGAGAGGGGATCTTGCAACTAAAGTCTCTGTCCACGGATTACACATCGAGAATATAAATGTGACCTCCGGTTCATTAACTATATATTGCCGTGTGCACAGAAGACATGAAATCAATAGTTCAGTGAATTGAGAGCATCCTGTTCTTTTTGTATTTCACTAAGTGCATTCCTTTAAACCTTCCAAGTATAAGAAAATCTTCATCCACATTCTGATTCTCTCTGTGATTCACTGGTTGAAATGAAACATTCTGTGTCTTGATTGAGCCATGTTATAATCATGCATACAAGCTATGCAGCAGATCAACATGACCCAGAGCAGTGATGGGTATAGGAATGTGTGTGAGATATGGAGCATCTACCAGATTGAGCATCTGTCTTAGCCTCCACTCTCTCGTGCAAAAGTTTTGTGATTTATTTTTTAAATAAATACTTGTTTAAAAGTATTTTTTGTCCCTAGGAGCAGTTTATTCCATTATTATTAAGCCTGTTTTTGGGGCAATGTATCTAAAAATGGAAATCCGGGATTCTGTGATCAGGAGTTTATTATGGGTCACTGCAAAAACCCCGCTGTTTGTTTTTTTGCTGTCAGTGTTAGCTTGCGCTGCTTCACATGTCTTTGTTTAACAAGGTCTTGTTTTGTATCTCGTCAGGCTCTGTTCCAGTTACCCCCAAAAGCTAATGGTTCCTGTCTGGATCACAGACAAAGAGCTGGAGCACGTTGCCTCCTTCAGGTCATGGAAGAGAATTCCAGTTGTGGTGTACAGGTGAGGGAGATAAAACACGGGTAATATTATAGATCTGTGTGCGTTATTGTAACAACAACTAATAATAAATGCAGCTTCAATTTTGGCTGATGAAACACATACTGTAATACAGACCATTTTAATGATCACAACTACATTTAATCTTTACTCTGCAGTTATGATTTATTTTAAATACAAGATGTTTCTGTTTTAGAAACTTTTTTTTTTTAAATCCAGTGTTAAAAGTCCAGTTTGCTATCGCTGTGGTGCGCTGCAGTTTTGAGTGACCTGTCCTTTACTGTTTTGCAGACACCAGCGGAACGGCTCTGTGATTGCACGCTGCAGCCAGCCAGAGATCAGCTGGTGGGGCTGGCGGAACACTGATGACGAGTATTTGGTGACGTCCATCGCCAAGGCCTGCGCGCTCGACCCTGGGGTGAAAACACGGGGCGCCATGAACCCTCGGAGCAGGAGCGAGGGGGGCGACGCCTCCGACAGTGACTTTGGTGAGAATATCTTCCTGTGTGGCTCATCGTTTGAAACCCGTTGCTCATATTACAGCACAGTTTCTAAACCGAGCGCTTAAAGGAAAAAACTGCTAAAAACAAAAGCTGGTTTAAAAACGCCAGAAAAGATTACACTAACAATAATTTGGGCAAATCCAGGTTAAACCCTTTTCTCACCAAAATAAAATACCACCTGTTGGCTACTACGTCATAGTCAGTCATATTGGGTTAGTTGTACAGCAATGATAGCTTCATTTTAATAGTTATTTACTTAAAATATGGGCTGCATTGTGCAATACTGCAGAGCCTCCAGTGCCCTGTACACATGACATCCAGATGAACATCCTTGGGAAAGTGCCATTTTCAATTACAGTACCGTAGACAATCCTCTATTGCCAAAGCAAGGAAAACAAAGTCACATTGTGAGTGTGATACAACGCGAGGGTGGTTGTTTGTTTACTTGCTGGTGGCCCAGAATATTGTGTAATTGCAGAGCAGAGTCGTTTTGAATGAACTCAGCTTTGAAAAGAGTGGGAATGAGGCCACACAACCTCGGAAGCTTGTCCAGTAAACAAAGAATGGAATTATATGGTGAAGGGGAAGGTTAAAACCAGCTCTGGGTTAAGAGTAGCAACAGCTGATGGTCAGAGGTGGTTTATCTGTGGCTTTCTGTACTCAAGACTGATTAGAGTTAAGTTTCTGCATGCCGGATGTGCAGGCTCCGTATGTAATATTATCAATTTATTTGGTTACAGTGCAAGAACAATATTTAAATACAGAGTAGTTTTTACAGTAAGTGCAAATGTGACTAGAATGCAATATGACACAAGTAACCATTTAGGATTAAGATAATCGTATATGCTTCATTTCATTTCATGCTGACAAAGCTCACAGCTTGAGTTGTAGCGGCTCACCACTAACGCAAATTGGAGGCCTAGTGGATCACCATTGAATCAATCAATGTGTCAAGGAATCAAAACTGCCTGAGCAGAATTGACACTGTATTACTAAAAACTGCAGCGAGACGTACCTGCACAGATAACTGCCTGGAGGCTGACATTGGTTCATCACCCCTGCCATAAAGCTCGCCCACTTACGTAGTGTACAAGTGGACCTTACCCATTATGCTGTATGAAATGAAAGGATCAATTTCCTGGAGAGGTTAGGTGAGAGATGGTGTTTCCAAGCACTCCCTGTGCGTGCAGACCCGATTTTGTGGTACTCATTTTGTCTTTGGTCCCCAGATTCCTCCCTGACAGTCTGCCCCAGCCCAGAGGCCGCCGGGGCCCCTCAGAAGCTGCTGATCCTGGACGCCCGCTCCTACGCTGCGGCCGTCGCCAACAGAGCCAAGGGGGGGGGCTGTGAGTGTGAAGGTAGGCTGGCCTCACCTGGAATAGGCAGTACAGGTGGATAGGAGAACTTCCCTTTCCTCATTTACAATACTGACAGGCGTGAGTCTAGAATCCGGCTGCAATCACAACAGTGGACTGCTCTACTGAACTAATTAACCAACACCCCCCCATGTATCTAGAGTCTTACCTAATCCCATACTTTTCTATCCTCAGTGACCCCCCCCCCCCCCCCCATGTATCTAGAGTCTTGCCTAATCCCATACTTCTCTATCCTCAATGAGTTTACACAGGACTGTAAAAGCCTAAGGCTCTTTAACAAAAGGATCCACAATATAAAAAAAAAATAGAAAAACAATTGTCTTTTGGACAGTATCCACAAATTAAGAAGCATCCCTAAGAATATGGTCAGAATACATTTATTACACTATCTGTAATATGTGTTGGTTTTGCTCTGCCTCAGGAGACAGGCTATAGTTTGTGATATTCATGTTCAGCACCTGGGTTATTATTCTCTGTTTCCTGAATCAGACAAAGATGACATGTAGTTTCTCTATGGCACTGTGCTTATAGTGAGAGTGATAAAATGATTGTGATAAAATGATTGATATAGGTTGTGTTTATGTATATTTTTAAGTGTTTAATTACAATGGCAAGATAGAAACTCTCTTTGTTCTTTCTGTGTTTGTTTTAATGGATACATTTAGAGTACTACCCCAACTGTGAAGTGATGTTCATGGGAATGGCAAACATCCACTCCATTCGGAACAGTTTCCAGTCTCTCCGGGCTGTGTGTGGCCAGATCCCAGACCCCGGAAAGTAAGTGCTGCCACTGTCCGCACAGCACGCTCCCCATGCCTACCTCTAGCATGGCAGAGGAAACACTCTGCCTCGTGCCATTTACTGGACTTGGGTAGGCGCTGGTAGCAACCAGCATTCGTGATGCTGTCAAGATGCCATTTCAGATGTGCTGCTGTTTGCTATTAAATAGGAAGTTGCTCCTTTTTTATTCGAAGTTGAATACAGTGTGGAGGCAATAATGCCATCTAACAGCAAAATGAAGGAAGAAAAGAATAAGAGCTTGGAGAAAAAAAAATAAAATTATAAATTATTTTTGATTATTATCATGTTCGTTATCCAACGATCGGCTGTGAATCAAATATTAACCTGACCAGTTTTACCCCTCCTTCGATAGAAGCATCTGCCTTTTGCAATGACAACGTAGAATTTAAAATATATATATTTTTGCTCAAAAGAGCCAGCTTCCCGACGTTTCGGTATGTTTAGTGTGCCTTTGTCAAGGGAAAGTATGTTTGAAAACAAACAGTAGAGGTGGTTACAGGCTTTTGATGCCATGGTAACCACACTCACTTATTTCTATTTAAATCTATATAGTTAATGATGCAGCAATCTACTATTCCTTTCTATGTAAAACTTCGGCATCATGGTATTGAGTCTATCCATTTATTTCCAGTTATTCTTCTGTATTGTACATTATCTAATTGTATTTCATCTAAAACTACAAATTGTAGGTCGTTTGTGTTCTGTTCATTTTTTATAAAGTGTTGAACTGTTGGTTCATTTACTTTCCTCCTCCTGTTTGAGAGGTGATTCTGTATTCTTGTATGGAATGCTGTACCTGTCTCTCTGACGCACTTGATTCTGTTACGGATCCTTGTCCGACGTGTCCTCCCTGCACGTACTGCTCAGACGGTCGTAGATCATGCTGCTGGTTTTTAATTTGCATTCTGCTCTCTTCCCAGCTGGCTGTCTGCTCTGGAGAGCACGAAATGGCTGCAGCACTTGTCTGTGATGCTGAAGGCTGCCACGCTGGTCTCCTCTGCAGTGGAGAGGGAGGGCCGACCCGTGCTGGTGCACTGCTCAGACGGCTGGGACCGGACCCCACAGATCGTAGCGCTCGCCAAGATCCTACTGGACCCTTACTACAGGACCATAGAGGTAACTGAACCACTCTGCCAGCCGGGCCATTACCTTAGGCCCTGTTCCACGCATCCCAAAAAAAACACTGCTGCATTAACACTATACTATATCTGACTGTGCTGTTGAAGATGGAATTCAAACAGGATTCAAACAGGATTCAAACAGGATTCAAACCTGTTTAATCTGCAGGCTGTGGCGTCATTTGGGCATCACAGGCAATGGCATATTTTATTCCGATTAGGGGGTTCATTGTTAAATCAGGTGGCCACACCCCGTTGACTATCTGCACCACACATGACAAGCAATTTGCTCCATTTTTTTGCTAAAAGTCATTTCACACCCTGAAAGAAATCTTGAGACAACAATATTAACAATTATGCCTCTGGTGCCTGATTTATTGGACACCCTGTATGTGGGTCTCACAGACGCTGAAGCACTAATCTTGGCCTCCCTTTTAATAAGTTTAGATAAGGTAATTAGGATGCGGGTAAGCTAGACGTTTTATCTTCAAAGCGCTTAGGGCCAATTATCCAGTTTTCTCAGAATTGTTATTCGTACATTTTTGTTATGTAAGGAAGAAGCAACTACAGCCTATGTATAAGCTCATCAATTAAATGTTGTTTATTTCTGTATTGGTAACTATCTGCTGCATTTCTCCTTTCTGTGATGGGGACAATTCTGAGGAAAGAGTCTACGAATCTAGTCCTGAGTTTCTAGTACCGTTGCTTAACATTGTGCAGCTATGGCCAAAAGTTTTGCATCACCTAGAATTTAAGGATTGAGACATTCATTTAAAAAAAAAAAAAGAAAAAAAAGAAAAGAAAACTAACTATTGAACTTAGAAAATGTGCTTTTTATTTCCTGGCATGTCATTGGCAGTACCCTTGGCAGAGGGGTACATTTACTTTCAATCAATGACCAGGAAATAAAAAGTACCGGCATAAGTGCCTTTTCACCTGGACAGATATCCTTGAGCCATCAGCCAATTTAAACTTCAAAACTTGTTTCTGTCTTTCTTTTTTTCGTAACAGTTTCAGATCTTTTATTTACCATCATGTAATTAAAAAAACTACGAAATGAGATCGCAAAAGTCTACAGGAAGCCTAATAGTAATGCTGTATTTCATATTTGATTTCGAAATGTCACATTTTTAAATGTCAGTTTTTCGTTAAGTATATGGAAAACTACAAAGCCGTAACGTTATTCAGCAGGTTTCGACAAAATGTATTAATTCTGCAGGGTGATGCAACACTTTTGGCCATAGCTGCATGCTGGAGAGTTTGGGTGGGTGTCTGTTCGAATGCTGTGATTAACGTTGGCTCACTGTGTGCCAGGGGTTTCAGGTCCTGGTGGAGACAGAGTGGCTGGACTTTGGCCACAAGTTTGGGGATCGCTGTGGACACCAGGAGAACTCTGACGATCTGAGCGAGCAGTGCCCAGTGTTCCTGCAGTGGCTGGACTGCATCCACCAGCTCCTCAAGCAGTTCCCCTGCCTGTTTGAGTTTAACGAGGCTTTTCTGGTAAGCATTGTGTCTCTGTGCACGGCGACTGTCACTCCTGCTCGCTCCCTGTTCAAGTTAACACACTGTTGAATCAGCCGAAGATCAATTTAATTGATCCGGTTTAATAAACTGGACATGAAATACTTGTATTGAATAATAAACCATACTCAAGCACAGTAAACTCCTCATTCCCTATTAAGACCACATTCTGTCGGTCGCTTTTCAGCTTGGAAACAGCCTGACGATCTTCCTCCTGAGGTCCAGCTCTCAGTTAAAACCATTCTACTCGGCCCCTTTGGTACGAATATAGAAATCCCACTGTATTATGAACAGTTCCAAAGCTCCTGGATCTATGCAATTAAATGCACAGCGTGCTATGTGCAATGTAGCATATGGTTATTTGTATCAAAAGAGAGTCCAGCATTTTCAATGTGATTTTGCAATTCAGGGGCTTCCGTGTTGAAAGTCAGTGGCAGTAAAACGTGTTATTAGAGTTTGGTGTGTTTCCAGGCACCAATCCTGCTGGTTTAAAGGCAGTCTGTCAGCAGAGAAAGGTGTGATCTCCTCAGGAGAGAGAACAGCCCTTGAGCTACAAGCCTGTCGGGCAGCTGCTCAGAGGAGACAAACTTTGTAATCTACATTGGTGGTTTTGAACCCTGGTCGTCATGTGCCCCTGAACCGATTTTCAACCAGGAACTCTGGGTAGAAGGTGCATTACTTTCCAGTGCACATAAGACAGCACTTCCTGTATAGACATCCTCCGAGACTTTAAACAGTGTGTAGCTACAGTGACTGCTCTAGATCATTATAGTGAGCAAATGTATTCGAGCCCCTGAAGATGTGTCATTTATATACCTACCTGCATGAAAACCTCTGGGTGTGAGAATTTTAGTTTTTGGTCAATAGTCGGCACTATAGAAACAATAGGCAATCGTGTGATAATGTTAGACCACTTTGTGCTTTAATCAGGCATCTTGTACAGCTTGTAAAAAGTCTCATGCATTTTCCCATTTGTGGCGATGTGTTCCTTTACTCTTGCTATTTAAAATGTTATGTGTGGCGTGTTAAAGGCATCAGTTAAATTAGGTGAAGGTGTTCTAATAAATGTGCACGCTGTGCTGTAGCTCCTGCCCGCCTCATGCCTGTTTCTTTGTCTGAATGCTCCAGGTGAAGTTGGTCCAGCACACCTACTCCTGCCTTTACGGGACTTTCCTGTGTAACAACGCCGGCGAGAGAGAAGCCCGTAACATCTACAAGCGAGCCTGCTCCGTGTGGTCCCTACTGCGCACAGGGAACAAGAACTTCCAGAACTTCCTCTACATGGCCAGCCACGACATGGTGGGGCTACTCGGCTTGAAAGTATTTCAGCAGGATGAATAACATGATACGCTGTGGTCAAGATGACGGATGTGTTTTTCTTTTAATGCACTGTTAAATAGTTGCACATGTTAATCATTTAGTTTTTGTTCCACTTTTTAAAAGCTGATTATAAGAATAGCAGTGCAGGAATACAAAATGAAATCCTAAAGAAGTAACTTTTACAAAAAGGCTATTCTAGAATATAGGGGGGAAAAAATGGAAACAGAAAATCCATAGATATACAGCTATGGCCAAAAGTTTTGCGTCACCCTATAGAATTAACTGATTTTGCTTCATTAAGTCGAGTGAAACCTGCTGAATAATGTTACGTTAACATATTGAATTACATACCACCGCTTTGTAGTTTTCCATCTACTTAACAAAAAAACTGACAAATTAAAAGATTTTCAAAATCTAACATGAAATACTAATGTACTACTATTCTGGCTTCCGGTAGACATCAATTTGGAATTTCTTTGATTTACACAATGTTAAATAAAAGATAAAAATGATATGTTCATATGATATGATATGTTCATATATATATATATATATATATATATATATATATATATATATATATATATATATACATAATTTACATAGTGGCATATCAGATTAGTTTATTAGTCTGCAGTTTTGGGTATGGTTACCCTTGACCACAATACTAACTGATGTGGTTTCCCTTCAGGTGCTCCAGCCGGTGTGTCATGTGAGGGCCCTCCAGCTGTGGACAGCAGTGTATCTGCCCACGTCCTCTCCCTGCACTGCTGCAGAGGACAGCATGCACATGTACCTGTGTCCTGCCACACAGCCTGAGGAGCTGACCTCCAGATCTCTGGACAGGTGAGGGTTCACACTGAGGCTCCGTGAGTCCAGGGGTCAGGCCCCTCTGGCAGTGTGTGTGGTACCTGCTCACTCCTGTTACAATCACTGCCTGTCACAGCCTTCTAACACGCTCTTCTCGGATTCATACAGAACATAGAACAGGCCCCGGCCTCAGTAAGGAGAGGGCGCTCTCTTGTGGAGACATAGGGAGGCTCAGCTACAGCCCATCTCGTCATATTCTTTGAGAAAAGTGTTCATTTGTGTGGATTGTGGTTTTGTTACATCGGTGCGTATTTATAGAAAGCAGTTTATTTTACATGGGTCCCTGAATAATTGAACCATCCCGGGTAACTGTATACATTTATAAATAATGTTAACTCTCTCATATAATTTGCTTATGTTGGTGTTAAAAGTAAAGCTACTTTTGTTTTTTAGAGTAGGTGCGTTAACACTGTCAGGAATGTTCAACTTTCTGTCTAAAAACATGTTTCCAATTGAGAATTCCTTTGCTACATTTCCCTCTTTTCCTGTCCTGCCATTTCAAAAGTTATCATTACTGAGTTGTCTTGAGAGCTGGTGATTTTAGCGTAACCGTGTAATGACTTCAGTTAAACATACTTTTTCCACAGGCTTCCCAAAACAAGATCAATGGACAACCTCGTCTCTGCTTGCGACAGCGGGGCGCCTCTGACTCGCACCTCCAGTGACCCCAATCTGAACAAGCACTGCCAAGAGGGGCGGCCCACGCTGGAACACAAGCCTGGGGCAGCAGGGGGGGCCAGTGAGACGTCTGAGAGCACACCGCTGACCAACGGGGAGCACAGCGAGTCTGAAAAAGGGGAGAGGGAGGGCGAGACACAGCCCCCCGACAAGAAGCAGCTCAACGACGAGAACTTCAACTCTGTCAAGGAGTACGGTCTGAATCCACAGCCTGTACAGAACCCACACAACGCTCTGCAAGGACACAGAGTTTCAAACGCAGAGAACGCACAGCCAAACCTATCAGAGAATCCGCCTCTGAAAACACCGGAGGCACCCAACGGCACCCAGCCGTGCCCAGCTGAGATACAGGAGACCGATTACCGGGCTTCAGAAAACCCCCAGCCCCCCTCCACAGACACATGTCTACAGGTAGCGGAAAATGGGTTAACCCTGGAATGTGACGAGCAGCGCCTTCTGCTGACGGCAGTGGAACTGCTTCAATTAAAAAACACATCCCTGGAACTGGACTGCTCGACCGAGACGCTGACAGAACACAGTGCTGCCCCGGCAGCCGAACGCACCAAGAGAGCGCAGCCTCTGAAAAGCAACGGCCTGGTCCCGAGCTGCGAGAGCAACGTGGCTGAGCTTTCACGGTTCAGCAGAGCGCAGCCTGACTGTGCTAGGACTGCGAGGAAATTTATTTCCCAGAGCCAGTTCAGCGAGTTTTCTTTACTGGGATCTAACTGGGAAAGCAGCATGCAGGGCTTGGTCAAATCGGCATGCAACGGGGAAGCGGGTCTCCGCAGGGCGCCCAGCTACCAGAACCGAAGGCTGGCTGGTAAACTCCTGCGAGCGGCCAGCAACAGAGAAAGCCTGCGGCCGCCCAGCAAGGCAGCGTGGTGCTCGACGGGCTCCGCGGGGAGGAGCTCCGGGTATTTTGCACTGGCAGCTCCCAGCAGGCAAGTTTCTGTCAGCACCTCGTCCTCCTGCTCCCCCCCTGCCTACCTGGACGATGACGGGCTGGCTGTGCCGGTTGACGCGGTGCAGCAGAGGCTGCGGCAGATCGAGGCTGGATACAAGCAGGAGGTGGAGCTGCTGAGACGGCAGGTCAGAGAGCTGCAGATGAGGCTGGAGAGCAGGCAGTGCTGCGCGCCCCCCACCGAGCCGGACGAGGACTACCAGGATGACTTTGTGAGTAATGAGGGAGCCCTCCAGCCAAACGGTCAGCTTGCATACTTTAGCACTGACTTTGATACATTCCCAAAAAGGTTGGCTTGCCACTAAATACAAGTCTCTTGCTCCTTGAAAACTATTTACCATTGTGGCAAAAAGGCTCGCTCCCAAAACTAGCATATTGAATTCTTTACCTCACTAAAACTACTGTTTTACTGTGATCGTTAATTAAGTGGCAGGAGTGATGTAGAGGAGCTGAAATGTGAACAATGGAAAAAGAAATACCCAACAGCAGCTTAGAAACAGTTCATTTACTTGTGCCCTGCAAAAAATTAACTGATGGAGAACTTGACAAAGTTTAATCCGAACTAAAATCATTTTCCATTTGTTAGCCAAAGCAAAAGCATCGACTTGGCCGTTTACTGACAGGATCGTCACGTTGCCACTCATTCTTCCAATACAAGCATCCATCTTGATGTTGGTACATACCTGTGTATTTGCTTTTTAAGTAGGGCTACCATATTTCCAGTGTGAAAAAAAACGGGACGATTCATTGAAGCTGTAGCAACTGTAAAGCAGTTAAAATAACTGTATAGAATAACACAATCACAATGTAAAACTTAAACAGTGGGTGTATAGACAGGATCCAGGAAGTCAAACAGAATATTAATTAGCAAATAACCCCCAAGAGACTTTATTTTTGAATGGCGCCAACACAACCTAATAAATGACTCTACTGTAAACTTCCTAAGCACACTGCTACGTCGATTGAACAGTTTTGCGTTCATTTTAAATGTACAGTAGACGATGCACAAAGCCTGATTTCCTATCCAGTTCAGTGAGGGATGGCTGGTCTGACTCTCTTCTGTTTTGTTTTCAGACATGTCTGCGAGAGTCTGATGACAGCGATGGGGAGGACTCTCTCTCGGTTCACAGTGATGACCGGCTGTCTGAGGCCAGCTGGGAGCCTGTTGACCGGAAGGACACAGAGGTCAGCTTCCCTGATTGCCTATTACAGGTTTCTTTGCTTCCCTTTACTTCCAAATTTTTCCCTTGTTAAAAAGAATAAATAAATAATACAGCATCCCCTCACTGCACATCCCTGCTGCTTGAATGAGCAGATCCATTAGAAACAGGAACCAGATCACAATGGAGTTATTCATGCACAATGCATGTTTTATCTAGAGAGACACTAGGGACTCTGACCAAGCTGGAATAAAATAAGTGGTGAAAAACTACTGACACTCTTAATATATCAGACTGGACTACAAAAAACAGAGTCAGCCCTTTTAAGATGTTATCAAAGCTTGGTTGTTGTTTTGTGCAAAAGTGCAAACCGTTGGTGTAACTCGCCAGCTCTTATCTGGTTTGTTGCTTATCATTTCACTGATAAGCAATTGCTCATTTTTCAACAGACATCCCAGTAACTAACTTGTTTTGATAACTGTCGTTGGACACATTTTTATTATTGCATAAGAACCTTGAATAAACCCAGCACAGGCAAGTCGCTGATTATTTCAAGTATTAAAACATGGAACAGAGCTGCTCTGATGGCACAGTTTGAGAATCCTGAATTGCCTGAAATATATTTAACTTGTATGCAAAATAATAATGTTACCGCAATAAAATTAAAATAAAAATCTTCACTGCTTACTCGAGCTGCATTTAAATCAAGCACACACAAAGACACATTGATCGGATACATTTTATGCTGGATTGTGTATATCTCCAATGTTGGTAGTTGGATTCAAATAAACAGAAAAACAGTATTGAAGTTTTATTTCCTTTGCTAGGTAACGCGCTGGGTCCCTGATCACATGGCATCTCATTGCTTCAGCTGCGACTCTGAGTTCTGGTTAGCCAAACGCCGCCACCACTGCAGGTGAGTCCCACAATCCAGGACGCTTAATTAGGAACAACAGTATGAAGCCAACCCCCAAAGGAACACAACAGTGACGGATAAACATGAGATAAAGATGAATGCCTCCCGGCCCTTTTACTGGCTAACAGAATAAACTGCATGAATGGTGTTCCAAAGCAATTCAACGATTGAATGTTTGTGATGCTCCTACACTTTCAAACAGCTAATCTCCCATGTGTTTTTGTGTTTATCCCAGGAACTGTGGGAATGTGTTCTGCGGGGGCTGCTGCTACCTAAAACAGCCCATCCCAGACCAGCAGCTGTATGACCCCGTGCTGGTGTGCAACTCCTGCTATGATCACATCCAGGTCTGCAGAGCCCGCGAGATCATGAGCCAGCAGCTGAAGAAGCCGATCACTGCGGCCTCCAGCTGAACAGAGAATCCATTGAATCGGGTTGGATCTGTTGACCTGCCAGTTTACCGGATGAGCCGAGCGCCTCCAAGCTTTGACACACACCAAGGGGGGGTTTGTGCAGCTGATGATTGATGATGATGATGAT
The DNA here is from genome assembly GCF_902713425.1 of Acipenser ruthenus. Classification (NCBI taxonomy): domain Eukaryota; kingdom Metazoa; phylum Chordata; class Actinopteri; order Acipenseriformes; family Acipenseridae; genus Acipenser; species Acipenser ruthenus. The sequence continues at coordinate 5,885,163 of NC_081212.1, read as the reverse complement.
GATGATGATGATGAGGATGATGATTCCTGTCTGGAGCCAAAGCTGGCTATGCAACTGATCTATTATAATCGGTGGGGATTTTATCCTGAGCCAACGCTCTGCAGGATCCCCTGGCGACCGTCTTTAGCCGAAAGATGGATCCAGCATCCAGCAAAATACAGGGAGTGTTTTTGCGTGAATTGTACTGGCTGGAATAACTTCAACTTCATTCCGGCCCTTCATCTCAACCTATGCACCCAGATTAGTGCGTCTTACAACACTAGACATTTGGAGGACAATTTATTTTGTCTGCTGGAGGAGTGTTGCAATCCAAGGCTTGTTCGGTATATCAGAGGCTTAATATTTAAATGCTGCTACAGTATGTGAACTTTTTTTGTGCACTAGAAGCTGTTGTAAAAAGGGGCGGGGGGAGCTGAGGCCAAACTACTTTAAGCAAAAGGGAGCAAAATCTATCATTAGTGCTGTTGTATTATCTTGTGGGCCTGCTAGAGCCGGAATGTAATGTTGAAACAAACAAATCTGTGTGTGTATATTGGTTGTATATTGATGGGATTTTTTAAATCCAGCAATGCTTATTTTTTTTTGTAAAGCTAGAGGCCCTTAATAGCACCATTTGTGTGGGAGACTGCAGAATGGAAGATACTGACACTGACAAGGACTAGTTATTGAAAAACAAAAGGCTGTCAAGCTGATATTTAATGTCCAGGTGTAGTGAGGCAGGGATAGAGGAAATACACTTAATTTGTAATTTCTGATTTCCAAATTGAGAATTCAAAATCCAAATGGCTTTGTGGGTCCCAGTTTTCATAATAGTAGAAAGTATTACAAACAATTGAAGTCACCAATGGCACAGAGCCGTCACTCTTGAAAAGGGGTGTTACCAAAAAGTGGGACTTGCCAAGTCCTTTGCATGGATGGCTTGTGAATCACTTCTTTAGAACAGAGTAGTGCCTCGTTGTCTGATGCATTTTTTTCCTTCTCAAACTAACATTACGCGAAGGCTACCGTAGGCCCTGAAGAAAATACTGTTAAAGGTCTGTGTTGTTTTTTTGGGGGTATCCACAGTAAACTGTACCATGGGAAGGTTGTTACTGAAGTAATAGTGCCATTCTGTGTTTTGTTTACCTTTTATCATGTTATTTGTTTTCATTGGATGAAAGCCAGGTAACTAATGGGAAAGTGCTTGCTGTTGAAAGGTACTTTTTTTAGCTCTCTGCTCAACAAGGATGAGTTGTGTTGTGTACCTCACCTGAGAAAAAATGCGATTTTAAAAAGAAAATCAAGCAAACTGGAAAGAACTTGACTGGCCCTTTTGTGGTTGTCATCTGCCTAATAATGTTGGGTCCTGCTTTCAGTCGTGCTGGTGAAGGCAAAAAAAAAAGCCTGAAATGTAATATATAGATTCTGTAGTTATCAAATCTGTGCAAGTGGCTGAACCCGTCACCTAGTCTGTTAATTGTTGTAAAGAAATGCACTGTACAAGTTGAATTCCATGGGTTCATTAAAACAAAAAGATATATATCAGGACTTTTGGTCTCCTCTGTGGTTTTCCTTGTTGCTTGATTATTGTTGTGCCTGCATGACTTCACACAATCCTGCTTTACTCCCACAAGGGAGAACGCAGCTTTTAGAACTGATGCAGGGCAGATGCTGTGCCACATTCCTGCAAGATCCCTTTCACTTTGCACAGCAGAATTTGGATCAATTAAAACTGCAATATCAGCAGCATGGTTTGCTGAAATGACAATTACACCTACAATGATATTTTATTCAATTACAATTAGTTACAATAATGCTGCAGTAATTATAATTACAAGGATACTAAATAACAAACAACTACACATATTAATGTTTATTTATTCTAAATAATCGCTCAATGTGAAACACAACATGGAACTAGAAATGACTCCGCTTGAAAAGGTGTGTGCTTAATGATATGGTGCTCATAATTAGCAGTTCATATTTGAAGTCGAGTGTAATTCATTTGGATTGTTGGTCTCTGATCAAGGTATAGTTATTCCTTTGTTTGCAAAATGCAATTAGATTTGATTTTCTTAAGCTGCTTCTAATACCAAGCTAAAAATGTGGCTCATACCTTGATTCCATGTTTTTTTTTTGTTCCTGGAGAGAAGTTAATGAAATTGTATTGAAAGGAATGTTGTTAAAATACCTCTGAGGTACTTTGTCTTCAGTTTTAAGAGTAAGCAAAAATGCTCCTGTAACCTTAATGTTTATGGCTTTCCACAGCCCTGTTCTATTAAGCTTCAAAGCTGCTGCCCGTTCCCTGCTGGTGTTTTATATGAACTTCATTTTTGTTCCAGTCCACGGTTCCTGTTCTGCTGACCACCGATGAAAAGAAGTATTTTCCACTTGTAGGTGCCAAATGTGTGTTTTGAATAACCAGGCAGTACTGTGTGTGTGTGTGTGTGTGTGTGTGTGTGTGTGTAAATCAGTGCTGGCTGAAATGTAGCACCCAAGACAAGTGTCTGGAGTACATTCTGGTTTGTTTTAGAATTGCAGTTTATGACATCTTCCACTAGAAGGTAACAAGCATTGCTGCTCTTTCTGTTTCTGCATATGTTTTACTGTTTTAGCCTATAAAGGATAACCATGATCATTGTGGTGTTGTGCTGCTTTTTTTTATTTATATGAAAAAATTGGTAAGTTTTAGAAATGTACTTTTCTGCATTTAGTTCTTGCACTACTTGATAGAGGATGCATGTGTGTGTGTGTTCCTCCCCTTCCCCTGTCCCATGTGACACTTTTCCTCCAGAATAAGCAGACATCACTTTTTATTTGGAATAAAATCTTAGACACTGCACACATCACGGACAGGAACCACATAGGATGCCTGCCCAACAGCAACGGAAAAGCAAAGTGCATCTGGCCACTCTCATACAGTCTGTACCCAATTGAGTGCTCATACAGAGCAAAGAGGATGTTCTGTTTACATTCTAGGGCACGTGTGTGACATGCCACAAAAAGCAAAGACCAAAAGCCTCCTCACCACATGCCTTGCAGCTATGGGGAAGCACCTTGGTTGAATTCTGAATGCCTGGTCCTCTGCAGAATGTGGAGGTCTTATATGAGAGATACCTGTTGGAGCTGTACATTAAAACACACAAAAAAAACCTGACAGGGTCCAGCTGAGGAGTTAGCCACCAGCGACAGGTGCCAAAGGGGCTTAGAGGCCATCAAGCAGTCCTGAGAGATCCTTCCCCATCTCCACTTGTGGGGGAAAAGCAACCATTTGAAACGCATTCCAGGCCATGGTCAAGTTGTGGGGTTCCCACTGGGATTGAGTTCGGTGCAAATCAGAAACCTGTATAATATTAGAAAAAACAGAAGCAATTAACCACAAGAAAGGCCAGCCTGCTTGTGCTCTCCTTTCAACCCTTTTCTTTTCCCTTGCAGCACTCCAGTGGGTTTATGCATGTGTACCGATAGAGACCGGGGTAAGCGAGGGCAATTGGAAAGGACACATTTAGTTATGAAATGATGCAACAGGGTTCTTTTTGTTGCTTTTTTTTTAAAAAAAATTGTCTTGAAGTTGTTCCACAGTATACGTTTAGACCCTGTAATTAATGCCCAAGCAGTTCTTGTACAAAGCACATCCCTGTCTTCCCTACGCATGCACAGTTTACAGATCCTTGGGCTAGTTTAATATTTGCACAATGAGGTAGCAAAACCAACAAAGCCACCTCCTTAACGCACAGTGAGTAGATAGACTCGAGAGCACACGGCCAGGTTTCCAATAGCAAAGAGGGCAGAGTAAGGACCTCCCCTCACTGCCAGGGTCAAGGGCTCTCTTTGCTTAGCTTCTTGATAAAATTTCTGTTTGTGGTTAACTTTTCCAGGTCCTCGCCCTATAATTATTTCTGGATTTAATTTCGATTTTCTTTTTGTCAGCAACTCCCTCGCCTCTCCCTTCTAAGATTGCGAGGTTTATTCTAACACTGCTACAAATACAATTACTTATACACATAGTTTTTCCCCAGTTAATTTTTGTTCCATTCCGTTTCTTGTCGTACATGTCATTTCTGTAACCCAGTGCAACCACTGCCATCCCATGTATGGTTTGGTTTGTGGAAATCTTAAAAACCTCCACGAGTTCACAAAATTAAACTTAACAACGCCCTTTGTGTAACTTTGTTGTCGGGGGGGGGGGGGGGGGGGAGGAGAAAATGGAACCTACTGCTTTATAAACTTTGATATTCCGAGACCACGTATAAAAATAATACAGATGCGTTTCATTTAAAAGACTGATTATTTTGTGTTGGGAACATTACAGAGAAACTGGATTGTTATAAAATCGAAATGTGAATTCTAAACCAAATTTCTAGTTTAAAAAAAACAAAACAGTAGTTTAACATATGGCTGAAATATTTTGCTTTCCAAATACGATATAATAAGAATTGACTTTTTTTAATAACAGGCATCCCCCCTCCCCCTACTTCTTCAGTCGTAAAACTGGACTTAAAATGGAAGCTGTTGTTGTGCAGTTGCAATCGACACATTCCAGTAGAGCTAGGAATTAAGAAAATGGGACATACACTTGAGTCAAGAAAGAAAGAAAACAAATAAAAACCACCTTACCTTTTTAGCATTTTTAAGACGACGTGCTTCTTGAGCGCCTGCGCTTGATTTCTGAGTTGTGGAGTTTTTCTGCTATTTTCCTCTCGTGTCCAGCCGGGATATGGCGGTTCGTGTTCAAGCCGATCTCTCGCTTGGATCTCCCTTTCCCCGCGGCGTGACGGGGATAGTCGACCATGTTGTAGTATTCGTACTGGTCATAGTGCGCCTCTTCAAAAGAGGCGAGAGTTTCAAAGTCGCTGGACATTGTTGAGTTTTGGGGGCTTGTTAATACGGGTGTTGTTTTTTTTGTTTCGACTCGCTCTGTCTTGTTGCGCAAAACCTTCTCCTCCTTCCTTCGTCTGGATTTGTATGTAAACAGATGATGTCAGAGAGAGGGGGCGTGGTGTGTTGCGGGAGCCATGTGGTCCCTTGTTTGTCTTTTCCGATTGACTCCCTCTTGTGCTCGTCTGGCGGTGCCAGTCCGTGTGCAAACTTTTTATTTGCAGTATATACACTGGTTTTAGATTTCTGCTCAGTGTTTACTTCCACTCCCTCGAGCACCAGGAAAGGGAGTTTGTGTCTAAAATATCTAAATAAGCTTCCCTTTGTCTTGAACACCATGATGTTCCTAATTGTGTTAGGAACCAATTGAAGGAGGAACGTGTTTGTAGATGAGAGACAAGATCGGTGGCTCCAATATGGCGGTAGGCGTTGGCTTTGGGGTAGCAATTGAACTGTAAATCACAGTAGCAAAGCCACAGCTCACTTTTACGCGTTCTGGAACTTGGTAACAGCTACAAAGTTTAATTGCATTGGTTCATCTTATCCACTTATACAGAACTCCACAGAACTGGGTGTGTCAACATATTACCTATTGCTAGCCTTAAAAATAGCACACTTTTTGTATACTCACTCACAATCAATCAATCAATATTTATTTTATATAGTACCTTTCATAGTGGACCACCCTCACAAAGTGCTTTACAAGATAGTGAGGAACAATGCATAATACATTAAATACAGTGAAATACAGGGCATAGTACATTAAATACAAACAGTAAAAAAAAAAAAAAAAAGCAAATACATTAATTACATGCATATTACGTTAAATAAAAGGCTAGGATGTGATTTCTAAACATTGTGGGTGCGTGTGTCGAGCAGAATTATACGAATAAGATGGAGTGAAAAACCTGAAATAGCAGTTTAGACAACAGCTAACAGATATCGGGCTTAGAGAGCATTGAAAGCAAGAGAGACAATTTTGAAAGTAATCCTGAATTTTACAGGTAGCCAGTGCAGCTGGGCAAGACAGGGGGTAATGTGATCGTGTTTTTTTACATCTGGTAAGGATCCTAGCAGCGGCATTCTGAACCAACTGCAATCGGTTTATGGTTCGTGACGGAAGACCACCATAGAGAGAGTTGCAGTAGTCGAGTCGAGAGGAGATGAATGTATGACAGAGTATCTCTGCATCCGGCACGGTAGGGACGGACCTTTGAGATGTTTCTGAGGTGGTAGAAGGAGGATTTGACTACACGTTACTATCCAGAAATACACCAAGGCTTCGTACAGCGGGGGAAGGCAACAGCATACAGTTTCTGAGGTTCAAGGCAGCAATATTTAGATTCTTGAGTTGAGTTTTCGATCCTATCAGAAGTTCAGATTTGTTGGTGTTGAACTGAAGGAAATTGGCAGACATCCAAGCCTTGATAGCTGTGAAACTGTACCACTAATGGTGTTTTGTTACAATGAATCAGTTTAGCAAGGTTTACATGCATCTAGACAGCAAATAATTGACAGTACAACTATGTACGGCATCTACAGTATTATATACAGTTTGGCAAAATGTTATTTGTATCCATCTCTTTAGAAGACTGGTCCTTATGGCAATACAGGACCATTTGAGTTGGCCGTTTTAGTTTTTTCAAAGAGTAATGTGCAAGCAATGTGAGCAATCATGCATACATATAGAGGGTCCGTGTTATCGGGGGACTACAATCATCTGTACTGAATTACACACTTGGGAAAAAAGCAACACGAGTGGCTCACCTTGTAAAGGAACATTTATCTTTGCCAATGCAGACACCTGCAGGGCTGGCTTGTGTCCACCAGTGGCTGGTAACTCACAGCTGTAGAACACTGAGGCAGAGGGACTGGAGGTCACCCACTGACCTTCAGTTCTCCTGAGTTGCTGTGGAAGTTCCAGTAGTGAGGGAACATAATTGGACATCCTAAATAGGGGAGGAAACAGGGGTAAAATAATTGGACACACTTTTTTGTTTGTTTGTTTTTTAAAGGAACACTTTATGGGATTTCCATACAACAGAAAGACAGACATGATTGTGCTAACAGGACCCTAAACATATGACAGACAAAGCCTTTTAATATCACTGCAAAGAAATGGGGACAAGAAGCCGAGCTGACCAATAATAACCTGGCACAAGAAGCACTAGAACACACATATGTTATTACAACACATAGGCTTGTTTTGCAGTGGAACTTGAACTTCCAATATAGTACTTCTAAGTATTGCATTAATTAAAATTGTGTTAATTAATTATATTTCTCCGTAATCACTAGTTTCTACCGTTCTGTACAATATAATAGTCAAATTATTCAAAACAGCCACACAATGCAGTGTTGTGCATTTTAATGTTGTTTACACGGAGTTATTTACTCATTCTTTTAAAGCGGATTGATAAGAAGTGTGATATTATCAGGTGCTTGTCCTCATTGACTCGTTATATTCTGGACACAACGTTTCAAAGTGGTCACTCATAAGATATGGAGGGTGACGTCGTTATACCAGGAGTGATGCGGGCAGAGTTGACTGAATAAGCTCCTCTTCGGATGAATACTCTGCTTCGCAACATTACATCTTCTGCGCATTCTCAAAAAAAGAAAACTCAGTGGGGTCTCCATAAACACTGACGAAATATACTTTTACGGATTCAACTTTACCATCAGTGGATACCGTATTTTTAATTCTGTACACAAACGGGTGAACTGTCGTGAATGAGGCACTTCCATCTACAGACCGACTATGAGACACTCAATCCAAGCACCTGGATACAATATAGGTGAAAAGTGTACAGCAGTAAGTTTCAACACAAACATCGGGGAACTCGGTTATACTACAGGCAACTACAGCAGCCTGCAGCGAACTCGTTATCCTTATTGATTAAATACAAACTAATGCGTTAAAGGTATTTTAACATACGGCAGGCAATAGCACAGAACACAAAACTAAACACAGTGACGAGAATAAACCAGAACAGCCGCAGTCATTTTGTGGCAGTCGATCTATTAGTAAGTATCTTCCTTAAATAAGCTTTACTTGCTCTTATCTGCCCCCTATTTAACTGCATTTAATCCTGTACTTTAGAGTACTGTAATCTGTCAAGTGTTATTTAATCTGTAATTTAGTATTTAATTATATCCTGACGTAACTATCACTGACACTGTTATCTGCTCCGTTATTGAATCGTATTTTGTCATATACGTGTACTTGCTAGAACCAAAGTCATTGTATTTATCTTGCTCTTAATTGTATTATTACTTGTACTGTGATCCTTGAAATTTATTTTTGTTTACGACTGTAAGTCGCCCTGGATAAGGGCGTCTGATAAGAAATTATTATTAATAATAATAATAATAATAATAATAATAATAATAATAATAATAATAATAATAATTGTAGATGCTGGTACATACTTATGCTATGACGTACACCAATCAGAGACCAAGATTGCGCATCAATTCCAAATTGATACCAGATTGGCCACAACACAGCTTGAACAAAAGTTATTGTATTTCTTGCTCTTATTGTATTACTTGTATTGTAACGCTTGAAATGTTTTTGCTTACGATTGTAAGTCGCCCTGGATAAGGGCGTCTGCTAATAAATAGATAATAATAATAATAATAATAATAACACACAGATTTCTTTTTTATTAGTAGTACTAGGCCAAAATAGGATTTTTTTTTTTTTTTTGTATTTACTTTTTTAAACAGGCAAGGTTTTTTCATGGACCAGGCTATTTAAAATAAGTATGAACTATTTTAAATCAAAGGTACATAAACAAAACAGTGGGTTTGCCACCTTGTTAAGCCTTCTGAGTATTTTATTACAACGTTATAGCGCCGGTACAGCGTCACCATGGCACCTAACACACTTCCTCATACTACCCCTCTGCCATCCAATACGTGGTGCGGAGTGGAATCCCACGCCCATCACGCTACGGCACGTCCTGACGCACGCGTCGCCGCTCCCGCAGCCCAATGGAAGGAGGCTGAGTGTGCGAGCAAGTCCGGAGGAAGATGGCGGCGCCCGTACTGAAAGTGTCCACCCCTCGGTGGGAAAGAGTAGCCCGGCTTCTGGTTTGTATCTTGGGCATCCTCGTTTCATTCTACGCCTACCATGTAGAAACGGAAAAGGAGAGGGATACGGGCTATCGGGCCATGTGCGACGTGAGCGACTCGGTCAGCTGCTCCAAAGTGTTCACCTCCAGGTAATGATGTACCATCGGCTGCGGTAGCACTGACCACACAGGGGAGGGAGTGAGATCGGGGTGTACAGTGAGCGGGCACGGCAAATAGGGAAGATTTGTCCGAATACAATATTCTTTCGCCTTCGGTAAGTTGGGAGTTGGTCTGCTCAGCACCCAATGCTCTGATGATTCATCGATGCATTGATTTGATCCCGTCAGTGTGTCTGACCAGCTGGGACGTACGCAAGGAGGAGTGGACACCTCACTCGGTACGGGGGTGCAGAGTGCTGTAGCGGCTGAAGAAGCACAAAGACTGCTTATTGTTGTGAATTTAATTGTGTAGTTCTTCTTGTTTAATACGTGGGTTTTAATTCTCAATAAGCCGGCACATGATTAATTGATTCTTAATCACACAAAGCGATGGGGTGGACCCATATGATGTTGTAGTTGTTGTTCATTTATTTTTACCGACTCTACTGCCTTAGCAAGATATGTAACTTTTGCATATCGTTTTATAGCAAGCTATTTGACTATTTTTTAACTTATTGCGGTTGTAATATTAACTGTAAGATTGTAGTCTCTGTTGTAGGAACACCTCCTAAGAGAACACACCGGCTTAGGGAACAACCTTGCAGTGAAACAGATTATTCCCATTGTAAATGCTCCACCTAAAGAAACAAGAACTTCGATTAAAATAACACCTTTTTGGCACCAATACTAGCGATTCACTGCTGTTTTCTAACCCGATAACTCCTCATCGAACTCGAATTGAAATGGTTTATTCATTCTTTTCAAAATTGATTTGTCATCGCTACTGGATTTTTTTTAACGTGTGTAAGGCGGTGCTGTGTTGTTAACCACTGTGTTCAAATTAATTCTCGTTTTCATAATTACTGCTGCATTTTTACCGTCATTTTGTTAATTTAGTTTGTCAGTTATTTTGTGAATGTTAGTTTGTCGGTTACTTTATTATTCTTATTATTATTCTTATTCTTATTATTATTATTATTATTGTTGTTGTTTATTAACATACGCTTGACTAGCTATTTTCTTACTCTGTTAATTTCATATGTTGTTGCACGTGCATCCTGACAGAAGTAATACATACGTTTGTATTTATTGATTCATATCGAGACTGGCCGTGAAATTGTGTTGTGTGGTCAACTCTGTCTTAGAGAATAACTTCGCTTTCTTCCCTAGGGTTGTTCTCTTAGCCAGAGCCTACTGCATTACATACACAACATCTAGAATTCTGCCTGTTATTTAACAGTACTGGCAAGTGTTCCAAAACCAGTTTAATCATCCCTTCAATCAATCGCCTTGTTTTACTGCATGTGACCAAGTAACTCCCCATCTACCCAGAAATCATCATACAGCTCATTGAGATTTACACTCCCCACAACACTGATGGAAGTTTTTGCTTAACTTAAAGGTGTAGTGCCTGTACAGTTAACAATGTTTTTATATATTCAAAAACACATTTATAAGCCCATGTTAAAAATGTTTGCACTGTAAAGCGTTTCCTGTAAAACGCTGTCCCTTCCTACAAACAAGCCGCATGGAAAAAGTTTTCCAACTGTTCGTTGTTTCCCTGAGTAACATCAGAGCTTGTAGATAGTCATATCTCTTTATGGAAGGGCATGCTTTGAAAGTGACTGTGAGATGATGCAGCTTTAAGCCTAATCCTTGATCGCTAGCTGGCACGGTCTTGGCATGCAGAAATCGGAGTCTCTTGTGGCGGTATATTCCTGTACTAGGTGGCTTATTTGTGGTATATTCCTGTATTTGGCTGATAAAACCATTGCTAAAACAAAAACAGTGTCATGGGTAACTGAGATATGCAAAGTGATACCAAGGTGCTTAATGTACAAAAAAGTTAGAAAATGATTAAAAATCCATACATAGATAAAATGGGTCAGTTATTGTAATATGTTGTCTTGTGATAATAGATGGTCTAATTTTCTAATCTGGGCTATCCTATTTTCACCCCATGCTTAAGATCCTTTAGATTATTGAATTAATTGCTGATGGAAATATATCAAAGATGTGAAAATGGTCTTGTATTTAGGCCTATATCTGAACTTACTCTTGAGTGTTTATTGAAAACGTAAAGCGATGCAGTATTTAAAGTGTAGCTAACATGGTGCGTTAGCAAAATACTCAGACAAAAGACGCTGGCCATTGTCAATGGAGAAAGCTGCATGTTGAAGAAATGTAACTTCCTACCCAAATTGGCCTTGCTAAGCTTCCTGCAACCAGGAAGGAAATGTGTTGTGTTTCATGCAGCAGTACTGTTTGAAGGCCCACCCTTTTGTTTGAACAAACAGGCAGAGCTGAGCTTATACCAACAATGAAAGTCAGCCTTAATAGTGTAGAGCCTCCAATGCAGACTGGCATTGCAAACAAGTGCTTCTCGAGTCCTGATTTCAAGTCCCAGCTTTCCGTTGTCAGCATCACTGCATGTCTTGCAGATCCTATTGTTTTCGGTGTTTGTGGATTTGGCGATGACTGGGTTCTCCCTTTCAGATTGTACTGTGATCACACTTTTTGAGGTGACAACTATTTAATCTTTGCATTGTGTCAGGCTTTCTAGTTTGCTGCATCTTGCCCGGGTCCTCTCTGAAAATCCTTTCTCAGTGTCAGGGCCATTCCATATGAAATGGGCACAATGAAGGTGTTTGAGTCATCATTATTGAGAGCAAAATCATTTTGATGAGTGGGTGCCCTATGTAGAGGAAACCAATCACAGCAAATTGCAAGCCCCATGACTCATGCTTTTCTGATTTCTTGTTGGGGAGGTATGAATAGAGTGTTCCCTCTTTATCAAGCAGCGCTCTTTATGATTGGAAAGGTTTTAAGATGGTATGACGTCTGTTTGCACCATCAATGCTGCTGTGTTTGCATTCTCATTGTAAAGTGGATAACGTTGCATGGTGTTATGATGCAGGTGCACTCTGCCTAACGTTTAATGTATTTCTTTTTGAATAAATTATAATCCCTATGGGATGTCTCTGGGGGTCAGTGATGATTAGAACTATCCCTAGCCCATTTTCTTCCCGATGGGAGCACCAAGCCCAATCCAATGCTCCCTTGTGGCCCCCAGATAAGATCAGCAATGGGATTCAAGGCATGGCTCACTAGGGTTCCACAAGGCTTTTCAAAAGTGGTTGTTTATAAGGATTGCCCCTGGGCATTATGTGGGTGACTGCTGCTGCACTGTGCCTCTCAAGGGAAGGTTACAGCACATGTAGATTTATTGCAGTCATCATGACTGTCCTTATTCCTGTTTGTCATTGAGGTAGAAAACCAACAGGTGGGATTTTAAAACAAAAACAATTTGGTAGCGATTTGAAACCCTGCCTGCTGCTGCAGTTACGTTGTTTTTAAGACACACATTTGTTGTATAACTAGTGCTGCATGGAAATCTTCTACTTGATAACTTCCTGTTGTGTAGGTCTGCATTATATAAACTAGTGCAGCAGGGTTGTAGGGTGCTGTGGATTCAGGTATTAAGTTCTGGAGTTTAAATAATCCTATTATTAATTGTGAAACCTGCATGCCCTTGTGCTCTTACAAAATGCAGCTGTGGCCAAAAGATTTGCATCACCCCATAGAATTAGCTAATTTTGCTTCATAAAGTCGAATGAAACCTGCTGAATAAACCTGCTAATGTTACGTTCACATATATACTGCTTTGTAGGTTTTCATATACTTAATGAGAAACTAACACTAATATAATAATTCATTTTTTTTATTATTATTTAATTCTCAATCCTAAAATTCTAGGTGATGCTAAAAGTTTTTGTCATAATTGTAGAATTCAGACTAGTTCACCTCATCGTGTGATTGAAGGTGCAATGACTCCTCTATTCATAGGACTACCTTGTTCCTCTGAGTTATCTCCACAGATAAACACATACAGGATTGTTTTATTGCTACCAAGTGCTGATGTCCAGCTCCAGAAATCTGCTTTTAATTTTGTTTCACTTTTATTTCCTACCCTGAGCTATTAGGTCATAATGTGCATAATCTGCACATTAAATCAAAGTTTCAAAGGAGGTCGCACACTATTTGGCTTTGTCAAACATCACTGCTGAACAAGATCCACTGGCGTGGTGCAAATGTCATTTTAACATTTTTTTATTTTTATTTTTATTTAGTAAGCCAATAATTTTTTTTTGGTTATTTTCTCCCCAATCTAGTAGTGTCAAATTAATTATTTTTGTTTCAGCTCACCACTACCACCCCTGCGCTGACTGACTAAGACGAACACACGCTGTCCTCCGAAGCGTGTGCCGTCAGCCAACCACTTTTTTTCACACTGGGCTCGCCATGCATCCACCCAGCTACAGCGTCGGAGGACAACGCAGCCCTGGGCAGCTTACAGGCAAGCCCGCAGGCGCCCGGCCAGACCACAGGGGTTGCTGGTGCGTGGTGAGCCGAGGACACCCTGGCTGACCTAAGCCCCCCCTCTGGGCGGCGCTCAGCCAATTGTGTGCCACCCCCTGGGAGCTCCCGTCTTTGGTCAGCAAAGGAATAGCCTGGACTCGAGCCAGCGACGTCCAGACTATAGGGTGCATCCTGCACTCCGCTTGAGTGCTTTTTACTAGCTGCGCCACTTGGGAGCCCCTTCTTTTTTAATTCTGTTGTGAGATACACCCCACCTGTTTTGGGTCATGTGACCCTGCTACAGTAACTGTACCCGTTTGCTTTCTTTCAGATGGGGTCGAGGATTTGGGGTGCTGGGCTCCATCTTTGGTAAAGCCAGTGCAATGAACCAGCCAAACAGTGTCTATGGGCTTGCATTTTATGTGTTTCAAATGTTACTGGGTAAGTACTGCAAAAGAAAAAAGGTGAGGCGACGCCCTATTTCAAAACTCCTTGGAATCTCCTCTCTGGTTTGCTTAGCTGCTCTCATTAACTGCTGTGCAGTAGACTTGGTTATTATTAGCTCAGTTGTGCTGGTGGGAGAGGGTAGAATAAGTCAGCCAATTTAACCACCAACCCAAATCATTTGAATACAGTGAAATACAATAATCCCCTTTAAAGCAGTTATTGCCCAGCCCTGTACTGTTTCACTCAGCGTAAGTACGATTTACAGACAGAGCCATGCATTATCCAGACCGATTTAGCTACTGGTATTTGTTTTTATACTGTAATAATTCTATAAGGAAGTTTACAAGGGAACGTTACGCAGTAAAGGTTTTTGTAAAGTACAGTTTTAGAATTTTGTTTGCTGCATCCATCTCGTTTGGGATAGTATTTGTATGCAGTTTAGTTTCATGAGTAACAAGCTAAAAAGAATGCAAACCTGGGTGATTCCCTGGTGCTGTAAAATGCTCTAATAATCTGTGTGACTTCTTTCCTGGCAGGTTGTTTCCATGTTGTTGTTTTTTTCAATACTGTCTTTTATTTAAAGTAGTTTACAAACCCTACATTAATAAATACATGTTCTTATTTCCACATTTTAACCTCCCTCTGTTTGATTTTCAAATACGCCCAATACAGCCTCATGCAAACTGAGAACCAGCCTTGTCATTAAAGGGTCAAATCTATTGTACTTCTGCATTTGAATAGACAGAAGTGGTGCAGTTAGCACAAAGAGCCTTTTGACTGCCAGGGTTTATGAATATCTCACTCAAATATATATTTAAATATATTTATCTATAGCTGGATAACCAAGTTTTACATTAACCACAATTCTGTGAAGTGTCTAGTAGTTACATACAGGAGAGAGGTGCTTTGTATGCTATGGTTGTCTTGGTGTATTTTGTACAGTAAGGGTTCTGAAGGGCGTGGGCACATTCCTTTAACTCTTAATCAAGCTCTACGTGTTCTGTGACATTGGAGCCAATATTTTCAACAGGGGTTTATGATATAACAACCTTGTGAGTCATGTAAAAAATATTTTACTACATGCAAGCGCCTACTGGCCCCATAGCATGTTTTGTGTTATGCTGTTATCAAACAACATTTGGGGAGAGGATGATTATTCCTTTTTGTTTTGATTTCTAAATGGTTTTGATTATGGGGAATCTAAGTGAAGTAGACAGACGTTTCAGACAGTGTCGCCTGCTGTGTGCATTTGATTTCGTAACCTCCTTTTAGGCAAGCAGTTTTCAAGGGGTGAAGAAACCTCTGAAACAACGTCAGCATTCTGATAAGGTAGACTGTACAGAAGACTCAAGGGCAGTTCCTCAATTTCAGACCTGCATTTCAGACACTTTTAAAGACAATCATTTGTATAATCATGAAGTGGCTTTGTACTTGGGCATAGTATGTCAGCTAACTAGTACTGTAATTCAGGTGGCTCTCATTTGTCCCCCTTTCTTGATCAGGGAGAAATGCTCATAAAATCGTCTGACGTACTTGGATGAACTGACTTTTTCATCCACGCTTTGATGGTATCAAAATATCTGTGATGTTTGAGGACTTGTGTAAAACAAATGTGTGTGTGCATCAGATCCTTATCAATACAACACAACACAACAGAAGCAGTCTTCCTCCTTGATTGTAACTCGGAGAAAATAGTTATATTTGTACGGTGTCAGACGTACACATCTGAAATTGCTCGGTACAAATGTTAAAGTAGAATGCATTTTTAACAGAATTACATACAAGTGCTTATTAAACAGGAGAAATATTACACTACAGCAAGACCCTGTGTCAAGACCGATCATACTGAGAGGGGTTCTCTCCCTCCCCTAGACTCGGTCTGTAGGCGAACTCTACAAAGAAAGAAAATCAGAATGGAAAAACAAAACCGTCCAGTGTTAATAAAAAGCTGGCTGGTTTCAATTTGAATAGAGCAGAAATTGATTTAAGAGAGGTTCCATTTAGATCTTATTATTCTGCCTGACTTTTTCTTATTTCTAGAGAGCTGAAATGTGTTCATACCAGTTAATATGCGTGTCTCTTTCTCTTTCTCATGCAGGCTTGACAGTGAGTGCAATGGCAGCCCTTATCTTAATGACCACCTCCATTGTGTCAGTCCTGGGCTCCTTGTATCTGGGATACATACTGTACTTTGTCCTGAAGAACTTCTGCATTCTCTGCGTCACCACATACGTGCTGAACGTCATTCTCTTCATGCTCAACTACAAGCGACTGGTTTACTTGAACGAAGCCTGGAAGCAGCAGCTCAGCGTGAAGCAGGAGTAAATATGACCTCTGCACTTTGACTTGCCACGTGGAGAACTTGCTTCTCTGATGTTTATTCTGCAGTAAAAAAATCAATACAAATCAGAGAGGATTCGAGAAATAGAAGTACAAAGGAAGATATCAAAGTTAATTCTTTATTTCTTTTTTTTTTTTTTTTTTAAACCCCAACGGACTGTCCTTTCTTTCCAATGGGTTATGAGCAGAGGATCTGAGCGAAGGACCGACAAGCTTTAACTGTACTTTGCATTGGACTCTGAGGAAAGCCCAAGCTCTCAAAATTGAACTTTTAAACCGTTTACTTGAAACAGATACGAAAACCGGTTCCTGTATTCCTGAGCTGTACTTACAAGAAAATAATTATGAAAAAAAAGCATGATCGCAAAGTTCCTGTACAGTTCACAAATTCCAAATACAGAGTTAAGAACTTTCTATGTTTACAATATGTTTTAAAAAGGACCACTAATAATTAGTAGGAGCTAACAGGTGGCTTATTAGTTTAGATCTGTCTGTTTTTCAGACAAGTTGGTATCCTTATGCATTGTGTAAATAGCTGCTGTTAAGTGTTCCAGAAGGTAGGAGGTCTTTATGTTTTAGTGTTTTCCATAGTCTAAAACTGGACTGCACTGTTCCTAATCTGGCAGAATTGTAAAAGCTGTATTCCCAACTGTGTTAACGTGTTCCCTTCAGTCACCCATGGAAAACAAAAAATCTGTGCTGGGTGGACCTGGTAAAAAACAAAAAAAACCCTCATGTTGACAGGTTAAGACTTGCCTTTGTGAAGCCACAGGGTCAAATGGGACCCATGTGCGGCCACTTTAAAAGGAGTGAGTTCTTTTAAAAAGCGATGTTAAACTAAGACACATTTTTAAAGATGTTTAATGCTTTCCTGAAACAGCAATAAGATAAACGATAGCTATTTAATAAGCCTAACACCAGTAATAGCCATTTAACTTTAAAATCTTGGGTCTAGGATATTCAGAATAGGGTTTGGAGCTTCTAAGAAGCCAGGTGAATTATAGTAGCATTTTGGCAATTTCTAGCGGTTGTAGGACGGTGTTGTACTGTAGAACCTTGTGTTTTTTTTTTTTAAGATTGTTGATAAAATGTGTATGATAAAGGACCAAGTTGGACAATTGTTCTGGCAATTAAATGATGTTATTGTTATTGTGCTAACCCTCTGGAGCCTAAGCCTGTGGACGCCTGTCTAAGTAGATTCTCCTAGTAAATCCAACACCCTTTTCTATGATTGCAATGCTGTGCCTGTTGATGATAATCACTTATCAGCAACGTCACACGCTCAATCACAGTTAAGTCAAGTAGATATTTTGGCTAATGCCTCAAACAAGGGTGATAATCACTACAAAATGAGGCCTAAGATTCGACAACAGGTGTTTTATGAATGGACTTGATGGGTTATAACAAAAGACCTAGGATGGGGAATGAATGCATACTGTCTGCCGCACTTCAGTACTGCATATCTTCAAATAACAGCCATGGTATCCAGGAGCTGTTAAGGTTTTAATTTATTACATGTTTGAACTTTTAAAACGAAACTTAAAGAAATCGCTGGAAAGTTTAAACGTTGCCCTGTTTGGAATGTTTTTAATCAGTCTGGTTCTAGGAAATAAACAATAAAAGCTCTTGAAAGAGTTGGTGTTTAAGAAGCAGGTATTCGTTTGTCACTGTTGTCAAAATCAGAAGACAAGCTATACGTGATCAAGATAACTCATTGTTTTGGGGCATTCTAAGTTAAATATTTAAACATAGTTTTAATTATTATTTTTTTACAGCTATAAGGATATTGGTGCCATAATTAATATTCAGTCCTATGGTAAGGCGTCTAATATTTCTCATGGCTGTTTTTAACTGGTTACACGGTTTAGCAAAATTTCAAATGTATAACACTTAGCTAATGAGGGAGTTGTGCAAAACTTTCTGAGAGAACAAACAGTCTGCTTCAGTTTGCTTGAAGCAATACAATAAGTTATTTTTATTTTTTTCTTTCTTTCAAACTTGATTAATTCCTATACATTCTGTAGAGCTGTGCTGCATATGGGGGTCTGATTCACACCATCCCTCTAGTCTAAACCACAAGCCGTTGGTGCCATTAATATAGAACCTCTATCTGACAATTAAAGAGAGCTGGTGGCAGCTACAGCCTGAATACCATATAGTAAAGAAACAAGCACTTGTTTAGCCAAGATGGTTATGGTCTGGTAACCCAGGCTTTGTCTTGCCTCCTTTGTGTCGTCGTTTGTTTTTCAGACTTGATTTTGGGGGGGAACCCCACATATACCCTCCCCTCAAGTTTGATGGAAGTAGTGCTCTCCCTATTCTCTTCCCATCTGACCCCACATAGTCTCCTTCATGCATCCTGGAGCGTGTGTGCAAGGCTTGGGGGAAGCCCTGTTGCCTGTTCCATAACAAGAGAACAGAGCGGTGCAGCAGGAAAAAGTTGGCTTCACCCAGGTGAAAATAAAAGGTGGAAAACCATGGACCTGTGAGAGGGCTCTGTGTTGTTAAAGCATTGATTATTACACCCGTTCCCATTGCAGCCCAAGGTAGGAACTGCATTCTAATCATGTCTGGGTTATTAATCTCTTGTCTGCAGTACTAGCAACCTGTTTTCAGAAACGGGCTTGTGTCTATTGTATGCTGTTCATGAACAATCATGAATCAATTCCTATAGCATTTAACCCCAGTAATGCCTGACACCAGTTCTGTATTCTTATTATTACTATTGTTAGGGTGTCAGTGTTGTGTCAGCGTATTGTTGTATGTTTTGTACATTCAAATTGTCCAATTGGATCATCCTGGCAGAATAGTGGACCAATAAATTCAGCCCAGGGCACAGCTAGTGTTAAATGTCTGTATCTTATACTACATCGTCAACGTTCAAGCCCTAGAACGTAAACCTGACTATTAAATGTGACTACGAAAGTGCCTTCTGTTGAGCACTAGGCCTTCAATAGGCCAGTCCTCCATTTTATTAAACAATAAAATGCAACTGGTTGTTTTAGTCTCTTGAATAGGTCTGAAGTTTCGATGTGAAGTAAACAGCCTGCAGATCTCCTGTCTTGCTGTTGTAACAGTTAAAGGTGTGGCATCTTGTGTAGTCTTTGTATACAGAATGTTGTTTTTTTCTTTCAATAAGGACATTTTCTGAATTATTACTGGTATGCTTTTATTTTAAATATCCTAACTTATTTTATTTTTTTTTGGGTGTGTTTGCACGCTCTGAAAACCAAGTTTTTACACTGATTTGTGTTTTATTTATACAGTATGTTTGTTGTTTTTTTTTTTGTGTTTTGTTTCTAGAAGCTTTTATTTTGTCCATACGATACTATGTTTTAAGTATTATGCCCTTTTTTGTTGTGCAGAGAATGTTGACACTACTTGGAATGTGGCGCATGAAAATGAATATCCATAAAAAATTGAGGTTTGGGGCAGAAAATGACAATACCCAGAGTGCTTTGGGAGAACTGCCTTTTAAAAGGTTGTTTCTGTATTATTTGCCAGATAGAAGTCCGACAAATGACTCTGCTGTATTCCTATATAAAAGTGTTACATGAAGGTAGAACAACTATGGATTCAGCTGTTAGATCCTGTATATGAGCAGTGTTGAGGGTGATAATAGCACCACAGAGCATTTGAAGCATGTCTTTCATTGTCATTGTGCACAGTGGAACAGCTAGCATTAAAACATTCAGTTTTAGCTGAGAATGTGTAGTCCTTCTGTAAGTCTGCTGTTGTTCTTCTTAGTCCTGTCAGTGTAGAGTGCTGTTGAAGCTTGTCCAGTCCTGTAGAGAATGCCATAGAGACACTGTGTTAGTTCATAAAGACACGGGTGACCTCAGCCATTTCTTCCGGAGCTTTGAAGAACCACTTTTGAGAATTGTACTTTACGCACATTCCTGTGACCCTGTTCGCTGTCCTTGTCTCCGCAAGATTAAACAAAATAAAAAAATCGCCTGAATTATAAGTTTGTAGATGAGTTGCCAAATGATTTAAATGTGAGTTGAATTTCATGTAACTGGTCCCTAATTTGGTCTCCGTATACTAAATCTTGAATTGTACACAGTTTAATATCACTATGCTAGCTTGTGAATCTGGAATTGCTTTTTATTGTTTGGGTTGAAGGTGCCTCGTGTGTGTGTGTGTGTGTGTGTGTGTGTGTGTGTGTGTTTTTATTTTATTATTGCTTAGTGATGTTATGTGAAAGCTGTAAATCCTGTATTTATTTTAAGTGTCTATGTAGTGGGCTGGGAGAGAAGTCTCAGTGATGATCTGTAACGTTCAGTGTGCTGTGCTCCAGTGTTATACTCTTGCTAGTCTGGGCATGTAAGCAAAAAATAAATAAAACAACCAGCCTTGCCTTCAGGCTGTCCTGCATTTGGGAGGTAAAATACTGACCTGAAATACGAATCAAGAGTTACCAGGAGGTAAGGAACTAAGGAGTTTCTAAAAGTGTGGAGCGAATACCCCTTTCTTGCTTCTTCCATCATTGCAAAGCTCTACACACTGCAATTAGTCCTGGCTCATTAATGAACTGGGAGACTGCACCTGGTGCTTTCACTGCCTAAATAAAAAATAGCAGTGTCTTCGTCAGGCTTTATTTAAATGCAATATGACGGTTGTCTATTCTATTTAAAAAGAGTCTGTTTAGTCAGATCATGCTTTGTATACTGGTGTGTGTGTTTGTGAGATATTAGCACAGCTTGTAGCCCAGGAGTACATAAGGTATTGAGGATGAAAGCACCCCACCCCCCGTCACAGGCAACATTTCAATATGATTTTGCTCAATGGCAAAAACAAAACATGTAAATATGTATGAATGTGTATTCGTTGCACATAACTTTTTGGTATTAAATAAATGTAGAAATTACCTGTGGAGACTGGTCTTTATTGCAAAACATGTGCTATTTTACCCTATTCTAGGAAGCCTTGAAATTCACACACAACATAATTAGCCTGCTCTACCAGTGTGTTCACGTTTGCGTGTTATCGCACACTGCCAGGTTCCTGGTCCCATTCCAACGAGCAAGGTTTGTTTTCCTTGCACTCAGCTATTTTCATAACCTGTGTATCTTATTTGTACAGTACAAACACAGATAGTGAGAGCCTCACTTACACCTACATGTTGAACCACGTATTACTGTTTCAAACCCAGCCTGTTCAGGTGAGGCTCATGCAGAGAACAGTCTTACAGACTGGTTCACAGATGCATGGCCGTACATTTAAATAGAAATATCAGCATTGTTTATCTTTAATACACATTTTAATGATGCCTTTGAGTCTTCAAGAACACTTGTCACCAACGTCAATATTCTTTATTAAAAATGTTACAGAAGGTCTTACAAACCTGTTGACTAGAAAACTAACAATCATACACGATTTAAATGTTGGATATATTACAATATCATTTTTTTTTTTTTTTTTTTTTACTGCTAATAATTTTGAAAAACATCCCAAAAAAATTCTAAACATCAGAAGAAAAAAAAATAAAAAATTCAGCGCTTCTGTGAAAAAAAAAAAAAAAAAAAATACACATTTATTTTCAGCTCTTCTGTGGGGAAAAAAAATATATATACATTTTTATATACGTTTTGGCAGCACAAATATTCAACTGTATAAAGGAGCCTGTAATAAATTACAGATGAGGTCATTACTAGCAGCTTAAACAATCTGGCACACATGTTTTAAAAAATACAGTGACACTGTAGTAAAAAAGTAAAAAACTGGTTATTTTACAATGTATTTTAAAAGATGTTGTATCTGGGCTCCAGATCTGAAGTAGTAAGGCACAGAGTACACTGCTGAGATGTGAAGTGAAAGTCTGGCCAGGGGCTCATCTCTAGGGATATCTGGCTGCAAGTCTCCTTGTTTCATTCGCTAGTTTCCAGTATCGATCTCTCAGGATGAAGGCGCCTGTCTTGGGCTGCCTCTGGCGGCTAAAGATTCCCTTTTTGTTCCCAACAACGCGAATTGTGTCTGCAAATAAAAGGAAGATTTATTAAATATATACAGAACTCACCCCCCTGTGTGCAATCCCAGTGCAGAACAGCAGCTGGCTGAGCCCCACTGCACCCTGGGTAACGAAGCAGTGTTACCCCAGGTAGTTCAAGTTTTGCATCACCAACATATTTAAGGATTCAGACATTAATAAAAAAAAAATGAACATAATTTAGATCTTTTATTTAACATCATGTAATCAAAGAAACTACAAAATGGTATCACAAAAAAAGTTTACTGGAAGCCATAATAGTAAAGTTTTTCATGAAGTACGTGGAAAACTACAAAGCGGTACGTAATTCAGTATGTTAACGTAACATTATGCAGCAGGTTTCATTCGACTTTGTGAAGCTAAATGAATTAATTCTACAAGGTGATGCAGCACTTTTGGCGATAGCTGTACAGTAAGCGCTTGCCTCCCTGGCGTGTTCCACAGCCAGGCAATGCCTTCTCATCAGGGTTCAATTGCAAATGCAGGGTTCTAATAGATACTTACTCTGAGCGGTCATGAAATCAGCAAAGTTCCATATAAGTTCTCCTACGACATATTCTTTTCTTTTCCGATCAAAGACGGCGTGGTATTCTTGCAGCACAATTTTCTGATACTCTTCAGTGAACATCATGGGAGGATCCTACAGAAAGCAATTAGACGTCACAGCACTAGAACTGTTCCAGCAAGAGACAGATTGCAGGCCTGCAACGGCAGTGCCAAGCCTGTGCTGTGGGTGACCGTTCCTAATATTAGCATTGTATAAAAATATTCAATATCCCAGAAATGAGCACCAGATAAGAGTATAAACTCAATAGGTGTTTTGTAAAAATGTATCATTTGGCAAACTGGACTGTTTGATTTCCTGATAATGTAAGAGTGCACTGACGTCTAGACTATGGAAGAATGCATTCCGCATACTAATCAAGGAGCTAGTTGTAACAAACTCCACCCTCGCACTGAATTTAACAGGCAGTGGCAGAGGCTGCAAGAACAAGAGGTTACTCACGCTGTGTAACCCCGGGACGACGTCAGCCCCGTACTCGCTCTGAATGATCGGCTTCTGGTACTTCTTGTACCAATCCTCAAACTGAGTGTTCAGCTGGATCTGAATGACCTCCAGGTGTCCCGGGTCGTGGTACCAAGAGAAGTAGCTGTTCACACAAATCACATCTACATACGGGGCCTGCGAAGCAGCAAACAGTCAAGCATTACCTAACAGAGCCAGGCACCACAATACAAAAGCAACGCCGATTTATACCGATTAACTTACAATGCTCTTGCCAAGTAATAACTCCCACTGGGGGCTGTTTTCAAAACGTGGCAAGTGAGCTTTCAGCAATTTGTAAGAAATAATAACACACTAAGACCTGTAAAAGTACCTGTAGCTCTGCTGCACAGAAACACCATCTCTGTACCAGGGCAGCTCAAATACCACCTCAGACCTGCAGGTTTGCTTACAGTATTGTGTTACTCTGTTCCTGAATAAACTCTTTCGATCGAAATCCACTCAAGACTGGCATGTTATTTTTAAGAAAATTAACCTTACAAATTGTACTCATTTTTTTTAAAGTTTAAAATGTGCTTTATTTTTGAAAAATGGAAACGCAGGTCTACAAGATTTGGAAATATCCCCCTCAGTGTGCAAAAGAGCCTGTTAACACTGAGCAGAGGGAACACAGATTAACTGTATTGGGATCACACACTCCATGCACCAGGGGGTGTGGGTGCAAGACATAAGCAGCACTGTACTGATACTTACACCTTTGTCTCGATTAAAGTTGCTGTTCGACACAAAGGTCACAGGCCGGGTGGGATCCAGAGACTTGGTGCGGGTTATCACAGACCTGCAAAATCAAACACTGTGCAGTTACTCATTTACATGATGAGCTGGGGAGACTGCAGCCTAGATCACTTTTACCATACAGTCCTAGCCTCCTAGAGAGGTTTCAGATTGAATTAGGCTATAATACGATAAAACTTTTCAGGTACTGTGCAGTTATCACACAATTAAGAGGTCCCTCTGAATGTGTGTTTCACTGATTCAAACATTAAGAATCTATACCCTGAATCTACGGCTTGTAACATTCTCAGAAAATGGTACTTTAAAATGGCCCAAGAACATCCAAAATAACTAACTTCAATGTTTTAGGGCCATATTGATAAAGATAACACTGTTACCCAATAAGGACTTTTTTTTCGACTGTGCTGTTTGTACCTGGTTATGGAACACTAGCAGTTTTATTTTTCTTTCACAAATAATGGTGCCTTCGTGTCTGCAGCGTCGAATCAGTTAAAGAGCAAAAGAAACAAAATGCAAACCCGGTCTGTCCTCACTTGAAGTAGTAATCAGCAGGGGCCAGCTCCGCGTTGGGCTCGTTCGCAACGGACCACATCACGACAGAGGGGCGGTTCTTGTCCCGTCTAACAAGCTCCTCCATCACAATCAAATGGTGGGCGAGAGACTCATTCCCGAAACTCCGGCTGACAGATACAGCAACAGAAGCTCAGTGTCTTATCCATGAAGCTAACATGGAGGGATCTGGCAGTGTGCTTGAATGTCAAGCTGCTTCCTGGCTTGTTTATTATCTAAGATATACTGCCAATTTTCAATAGCTTCGCAAGCCACAACTAATACACGATTTTAAAACAACACAAAAGCTACTGCAGTTTTATTATGGACTATTGAGGTCAGTGGACTAATGCAGTTACACTTCTGGAGGGTTTAGCTAGATTGACCCATCTTAGCCACCACACAACTGGCATGGAAGTGGCATGGACACTTAACTGCTTCTTGAGACATGCTTGCCAAAGGGCAATGGGGGTTAAGCTCACACTGCTGCTGTTGTGCTGTCCCTGCTCTGTGGAATAAACTAACAGGCAGACTCACATGTCCTTGATGCCCACTCCAGGACACTCGTCAATGACCACAATCCCAAGCCGGTCGCACATGTCCAGAATCTCCTCTGCGTACGGGTAATGGCTGGTGCGGAAAGAGTTGGCTCCCAGCCACTGCAGAAGGTTGAAGTCCTTCACAATCAACGGCCAGTCAAGACCTTTCCCTCGGATCTGTTTAAAAGGAGAAACCATCCCATTTACTAACTGTTTATACGATACTGAAAGCGATCAGAAGTGGAATACCTGCTTTGCTGAAACTGCAGCACAGGGTCCATTGTGAAAGCTAGACACACAAGCCACATGTCATCTTTAACCTGGCTTTGCGGTTTGCAAGACTTGGTCTAGTGCCTCATGAAGCACCTACTCTATTTCCTCTTAGCCCCTTATAAAGAGGCTGTCAATTCTACGATGTAGAAACAGGCTTGGATGTGAGTGTTTGTTCTTTGCATTGCCTTTTCCACTTACATCTGAATCTTCGTGCTTGTTGACTCCATGGAAATAGAAAGGCTTGCTGTTGATGAGAAACTGATGGCTCGTAACCCGGACTGTGCGGATTCCTACAGGCACTGTGTAATAGTCCTCATACTGAGAGCTGCCACTTTTAGCAGTCATATGCACCTGAAAAACAAAGCAAAAACCAACCCTGTGCTGTAACTGGACAAGTGTCTAATACATTCTAATGTTGTAATAATTCTATTGGTGCACGTGTTAGATGATTTTGCTGCTATCTAATCAAACATATGGAAAGGACATAATAGGAGGCTTGGTGGTCCAGTGGTTAAAGAAAAGGGCTTGATACTAGGAGGTTCCCGATTCAAATCCCAGCTGAGCCACTGACTCACTGTGTGTGACCCTGAGCAAGTCGCTTAACCTCCTTGTACTCCGTCCTTCAGACGAGACGTAAAACCGAGGTCCTATTGCAAGTGACTCTGCAGCAGCAGTTGTTGATGCATAGCTCACCCCCTAGTCTCTGGATAAAAGCGTCTGCTAAATGACTAATTAATAATGAAATGTGAGAAATATATCAGTCGTAAAAGTAACGTACCTCCAGGGAGTACAAATATCCAGGGTTTTCGTGCATCAGGTAGGGCCACCAAAGATTCACATCAACGACTTTAAGCATTCCAGCAGGTCCACTGGCTGTTGCCACAACGCTACCCTCTTTATCAGACAAAGCCACCGTCACGGAAGGGTTTGAGCTTCCCTTGATAGACACCACATAGTTCACCACTCCTACAACATAAAGCAGACGTTAGAGGTCACGGGCCCTTTGTATTGGGAATGCCTGTGGAAAAAATAACACAACTCACAGCAGTGTCAGTGGCCCCTGAATTCATCCCTGTGAATATCACCTGCTTTATATCGAATTTGTTGCTAACCTTCATTTGTTTTTAACTCTAGAGCACCCAGCACATTGTCAAGCTGAAGGCCCCTTCTGGTAGCATAATGGAACAGAGAATTACATCCTGCGACATTAGAAGTACATTCTATGATCATTACAATGTTTATTTCTGACTAACACACTAAAAGGGTTTTGGATTTTACTAATTAGACAAATAAATTAAAAGCCTTTTTTTCCCCCAAAATCATAAACACTGTCTTTGGTGCCCATTTGTAATTTGTGTATGATTTTATCAATTGGCTGTTCAAGCAACTTAGCAAAATAATGGCAAACTCACCAGGGATTGTGGAGAACCTTTCTGAGTTGCATGTGTCCTTGAACATTGTATCAACAAAACACACCTCTGTATTAAAAAAGCATATCATTGTGGTTGCTTTTATGATACGCTTTTCATTTACCATACTGTTCCCATCCCTGTCAGATTCAGAGCCATGCTCAGCCCACTACGGTAGTTACATCATCTTGAAAATATGTCGTTTTTTTTATCTGTATTTGGCAGGTTACGATTGCCAATGGGCAAAACCGATGCCATGTTCGAAACAGCACTGTGCATTCGATCACTGAGATATTGGAATCTGCTCAACCAGAAGAAAGAAGTTGCATTCTGCTTGCAGTATGGGGAGTGATAATATAACCCTCTTTGCTGCATCCTACCAGTAGGGTGCTCTTTCCTGCCACTTGGTCCTTTGGATGCTCCATCATTAAACAGGGGATCAAAAGACTTTGTAAATCAACAAAGTAAATCAATTACATAACAAAAAATGTATGCTTGTTGCCCTGTATCCTTATCTAAAAATAAACACTTTGAACAAATAAAAAAGGCAGGGGCTTAAGTTAGCGTGCTGTGTCACCTCTAACCCAGAACATCACTTACCTGTACTGTCTGCAAAGTCTGTTGTAACTGTGATGTCATCTATGTATGCTTTGGGTGTAGTGTACAGAAGGACTGGCCGGTGAAGTCCAGCATAGTTAAAGAAGTCAAAGTTTGTATTCTGAACAAAGTATCCCGCGGGGTACCTGTACAGATAAAACATTTTAAATTCGAGACCACACAGAAGCAGATCTGCCTGGACTTAAGGGTGCCCAGTCTACCGTCCCTATCACTGACCCCTTGTACTGTGCTGAAGAGTGTGGTAGTTTAATGATGCGTTCTCCGAGGTGGAGAATAATAAGGGGGTCAACAAAATACCTTTCAAACTCAGGTAAAACACCAGTGCATTAACCTACTGTATGTAATCTCCCTACCCCTGAAAATAAACTTCAAGACCTTGAGATCTAATCTCAACATCCAAAAACTTACTTTGTCTCATCGCTCATGTACTGAATGCTCCCCGGAGGCAGCGTGTGCAGGCTCAGGGTGTTGTTCACTGCTATGGTGATGCGACAGGGCTGGCTTGGGTTGCTCTGAACCAGCCGGGTAATGTCAGCTTCAAAAGGGAGGTGCCCACCTTCGTGCTGTGTAACCTGAGCTCCGTTTACCCACTGCAAATAAACAAGAAAGAAATACCTGACTTGAGGTGGCATTAATTACAGCTGTAGCTACTGCCAGTTCACTAAACATGAACTATCCATCTACATGTGCAATTACAGTTTAACTTTCAATACTGGTCTAGGAAATAGGCAACCACAGGTTTTTGTATTTTATTTATTTCAGCAGAAAGGTTTTTCCTGCTTGATAAAGCGAAATGAGGAAAGAAACATTTTCCATGTAACTTCTTAATAGTGCGGATGTTAGCTTGAGTAAACAGCAGGCCACTCTAGGCACAACTTATAAAAAATATATACGTTTCTATAAGACGCTAAAACTATACTATCAGTTAGCTTACGGTCTTTTTGTACTTGGTGCTGAAAAAATAAGCATAACTACATTTTTAAAGCTGAAATTCAACACAACACAAACAACATATATCAAGTCACGCCTTATACAGTGTTGTGGAATAGCCTAGCAGGTGAAGAAGTAGCATCCGAAACTCTATTCTGCACTGTAAAATATATCATCTCAGCTGCCTTTACCTCCAGGTGAGTGGGGGTTGGTAAAGTAGACTATAAAACAGACCCTAGTACCTTTGTAACGATTTGAAATTGAACCATACTCACAGCAATGGAGTTATAGTGAGCGCTGCCAACGCGCAGAACCACGCGCTGTCCTGAATCAACGGCTGTCCAGCGCTGAGGAACCCACACCTCCTTCTCATACCACACCCAGCCAATGAAATCCCGCAGTCTGGGGTCCTGGGTGATGTCATTGAAACTGGCAGGGACAGGCATGTCAATCACAGGGCCACTCTGGGGGAACAGGGAGAGTCAATACGACATTCTACATGATCTCCCCTTACCAACCACATTCCCAGCAGTATTGTGTTGACACAGGAATGCATCTGTAAATGGTTAGTCTGTCTGCATGATGTACTGCTGTACCCATTTAACAATGGGATGCCTTTGTATTTACAGAAGCTGAGACAGCTGTGGCATGAACCCTTAGGCTGGATTTGGGTCCAAAATGTGTGAGTGGTGTGGAGCAAGACAAATTCACAGAGATGACCTGTAAAAACACTTTCCAATCACTAATAAAGTGTTACTGTCTATTTGCTATCGACAAAGCCTACTAATAATCCTTTATGGACTATTTCTTTGCAAAGCGATTTGGAACCTTTTTACCCATCTCACATACTCCACCGTAATCCCGCCTATGCTCCAACCATACAATACTGTGTATGCAGCTTTGCCACTGACGTTCAAAATCAAGTTTCAAAACCCACTTCCAGGCAACGGTCTTCCAAACGCAGTTACACTTTTACTACAGTATTCTTGTATTGAAACAAAACGAGGACATTTCCTCTGTAAAGCAATATGCTATGAACGAATGAAAAAAAAAACCGAATATTGCATTGTTTATACAATATTCTATTGTTCATTAAAACTTAATATACGAAATAGTAACTACAATTTTTATTTCAGCAACAAGGTAAGAGACATTGCACAGAGTTGCTGTTATGTTGCAACTTTGAAATGAACGGTGCGGTTACTTAATAAAACATAACGATAACATATAATGTTAACATTGTTTTTTTTTTCTTATGCAACTTAAAAGTCATTGTTATGTATGTATTTATTTTACCTCCGAAAGGCTTTTTGTGAACCACCGCTGTTCGAACCCCGTGTTCCTGGTTTTTGAAAAATCTGCCCGAAACATCCACACTCCGTTCAGCTCCTTGATCTCTCTAGAGCGGGACTCCTTCGGAGTTAACATCCCTCCCTCCAACGCCAGGCAGGAGCTCCATAGCAGAGAGAAGAAAATAATCTTCCAGGCTCTACCCATCTTCCTATCACCCTGCATGCCCACATACATAGGAAAAGCTACCTCCACTGGTAACGTGATTCAGTGGCGAATTGTAAAATCATATGACCGCCAGTCACATGATAGGAAATGGAGCGCACTGCCACACTCGCAATGGTCCCCACATCTTCCAAAGAAGACATGTATACAACTTACATTGTATCTTCTTTTTTGTGCATATATATATATATATATAATGGCGATTTTGCAAGCTTGACATGAGAATTGATACACGTCTGTGATTATTATTATTATTATTATTATTATTATTATTATTATTATTATTATTATTATTATTAATATTATTATTATTATTATTTACTGTGGCAGAGTGATTTGTGAATTGTATGTAAAAATTATTTTGTACACCATATTAAGTTCCATTACAATTAACGACCACCAGGAGGCAGCAGAGACCAATACAGTACTTTTTATGGTCCCTCAGGAGCTACATCTGTTTATGTTCCGTAAGAACACCCTTTTTAATAAGGATGGAGGTCTGTCTCCCTTGATGTTTTCTCAGTTCATCCAAATTAGTTTTGTTTTGTTCCGGATTGGCCTTTAAGAACATAGATATAGTAGATGTATGAAATATTTGATTTCAGGTTAAATAATTTTTCATATTGGAAAACACTAGCAGAGGTGTGTATATAACAGAATATGATGGGAAATGGTATAGACAAGTCGAATACATGCAGTAAAATGTCGGATAAATGCAAAATGACCTAGGGAGAAATGTATGTTTTTTATATTTCCACTGGGGATGTGAGTAAAAAAAATACCGCTGCAAATGTATTTAGGGAAATTGTGCCACCCATTCATTTCAAACTGCTCCTAATGTGTCCTGACTTCGATACAGAGACAGTTGTCTCCTATTTGCACTATATTGCAGTCAGTCATGTCTGCTGTCCTGCCCATCATGACTGAAAGTGACTCCGCTTTAAATAACTACAGAACACAGGGATGTCATTTGCTTAACAAATTTACAAAAGTGTGTGCCACTTACTGCATTTTCTTTATGCACAGGATGTATTATATATGTGTTCTATCTCAGTAAGGCTTTTAAACCTATTCCATATTGGGGGTGAAAAGCCAGTATTCTTTCCAGAATGAAAAAAACAAATTCAAAATGTTTTATTGTGAATTTGTAAATATTTAACAATGTGCATTAACAGTGCTGTTGAATTATAAATGGCATGGCCTGGAACAGAGCTTGTTTTGTAAACTAGAGCTATGGTCAAAGGTTTTGCATCCCCCTCATTAATCTGTGTTTCCTCTGCTCAGTGTTAACAGGCTCTTTTGCACGCTAAGAGAGTTATTTCCAAATCTTGAAGACTTGCGTTGAGTAAGTCTCTGCTGATAAAGCTCTGGAACTAAAAACTTTACCAGGAATATTTAAGTTGAATTACAAAAAGAAAGCACATTTTAAACTTTAAAAAAATGGTTTAAGTGAGTACAATTGCTGAAAGCTCACTGTTTTGAAAACAGCCCCCAGTGGGAGTTATTACTTGGCAAGAGCATTGTAAGTTAATCGGTATAAATCGGCGTTGCTTTTGTATTGTGGTGCCTGGCTCTGTTAAGTAATGCTTGGCTGTTTGCTGCTTCGCAGGCCCCGTATGTAGATGTGATTTGTGTGAACAGCTACTTCTCTTGGTACCACGACCCGGGACACCTGGAGGTCATTCAGATCCAGCTGAACACTCAGTTTGAGGATTGGTACAAGAAGTACCAGAAGCCGATCATTCAGAGCGAGTACGGGGCTGACGTCGTCCCGGGGTTACACAGCGTGAGGAACCGCTTGTTCTTGCAGCCTCTGCCACTGCCTGTTAAATTCAGTGCGAGGGTGGAGTTTGTTACAACTAGCTCCTTGATTAGTATGCGGAATGCATTCTTCCATAGTCTAGACATCAGTGCACTCTTACATTATCAGGAAATCAAACAGTCCAGTTTGCCAAACATTTTTTAAAAACACTTATTGAGTTTATACTCTTATCTGGTGCTCATTTCTGGGGTATTGAATATTTTTATACAATGCTAATATTAGGAACGGTCACCCACAGCACAGGCTTGGCACTGCCATTGCAAGCCTACACTGTCTACAGCTGGAGCAGTTCTAGTGCTGTGATTTCATGACCGCTCAGAGTAAGTATCTATTAGAACCCTGCATTTGCAATTAAACCCTGATGAGAAGACATTGCCTGGCTGTGAAACACGCCAGGGAGGCAAGTGCTTAATATACAGCTATGGCCAAAAGTGCTGCATCACCTTGTAGAATTAATTCATTTAGCTTCACAAAGTTGAATGAAACCTGCTGAATAATGTTATGTTAACACATTCAGCTTTGTAGTTTTCAATATAATTTTGTACTTTCTTTGATTACATGATCTTAAACAAAAGATCAAAAGTTTTTTTAAGTTTTTCTTTTTAATTATGTCTCAATCCTAAAATGTGAGGTGATGCAAAACTTAGCTGAAGGACCTCTTAGGAGTTACAGCTTTTTAAAAATGCATGGTGTGCCTCCCTTGTGTATCGTTGAGGGCTTTATGTAACCTGTGCAAGGCAGGCGTACTTTAGTTAAAGCATGTACCACATTGGATGCTATTAATAATTGACATTACAGTTTAATAGGAATTGAGGGGTAGCTGACAACACACTTTGTTAGAGTTCACTTGTCTTATATCATATTGCGGATATGACATTTATTTAACTCCTTAGCGTTTGCATTCACTGACCCAGCGAACTTCAGTAGGAGAATCTGATTATGGCAAAGCCCCTCTGAAGAAGATGTTGTCATCTCTGGCTTATTTCAAATGAGATCCCTTATCTGCACAGAAACGAAGACCAGAGGACACAGTTGGAAATGAAGTGGAGACACAGATTTAGAACAGAGGGTAGGAGACACTTCTTTGCACAGAGAGTGGTGAGAGTATGGAATGGGTTACCTAGCCGTGTTGTTGATGCTGAATCACATTGAGAGAAATCAGCTTCTATGAACTGGACAAGCAAAGACGGGCTGAATGGCCTCCTCTCATTCGTAAACATTCATAAGACACCTCTAAAAGATAATGGTTAGCTAGACATGGGCACGGTAGAGTACACACAAAGTTTATTTTTGTAATGGTAATGTATGATTTATTTTAGTAAGGTAAAAAAAATGATGCTATAATCTTAACTGAGATATATGAATCCATCTATCACAGGTATGCTCAGAACAGTCTCGCATTGTCATTTATACAAGTTCCTTGTTTCATTTTCCAGACTTTATTGCTGGGTTGAAGATAACGATAAAAGGACACAAAAAACACATTATATAAATATAATAATAATGATAAAAAAATAAACTACAAAGTCTGAGATTTATTCTATAGAATGTTCATTCATAACTGATAAGCACTAAACAGTAAAAACAGCTTTAATTTCCAACTTGATCTTCGTCATTAAAATGTACCCCTGGGTTTTCACTTTCTGGACAGCAAAACATCAAACTGGCATCCCTGTGGTCCCCCTTCATAACAAAAAGATAAAAGATTGGTAGTGTACTCCCAGGGGGCGGCTCACAATTGGCCGAGCGCTGCCCGGGTGGGGAGGGCTCAGGTCGGCAGGGTAATCCTCGGTTCACCGCGCACCAGCGACTCCTGTGTCCGATAGGGCGCCTGCGGGTCTGCTGTACAAGCCTCCGGTACTATGGGTCTGGTGGCTTCGCTGTAGACCTGCGGCGCAAAAAAAAAAAAGACGGCTTGGCAGGACACGTTTCGGAGGACACGTGTGTCTGCCGCCGTTTCCTTAGTCGCCAGGGGGTTGCAGCGGTGAACCGGGATTAAAATAATAACTGGGCACTCCAAATTGGGAGAAAACCGGGGTAAAAACCATTGGCGACGACTAAATTAAAAAAAGGGAAAAAAGGGCAAGCTGCACGCCACAAACACTTGACTTCCCTTAGAAAGGTTTACGATATGCATTTACCATAGTTTACCCCAATTTGCCAGTTTATTAATATGCTTTACCATACCTTGCTATTCTTTACAATGCTTATGCTTCACCCTGTTTCACTATGCTTTATTACACTGTGCTATGCTTTTACTATGATAAACTTTTATAAAGGCTGGTTTGAGGCTTCTGTTTCCCACAGTCCTGGTCAGTTTAGCCATCTATACTATACACTTTTTAAGTTCCTATGTTTGTGTTTTAATATCTTATGATAGGGAAGACCTTGTTGACAGCACAGTCTGTTTACATTCCCCAAAGTTACAGCTTCCTCCCTTGTTGGAAGCTGCCTTCCAGTATGTCACCAAACAGTCATTCTCCTGCTAGTACTTGTAATCTTAGGAGGTTAGAAATGATGTCTTCAAGCTCTGTTACAGCTGAGGAAGCAGCGTGCAAAATAAAACTGGGGATTGGGATCAGTTACATAAGGCCAAGAGCATGCATTTAACTGTTTAAGGGTTAGCTTTAAAAAGGGTGAAAGAAAAAGGAATCTGCATTTTATGGGGCAACTGTATGGGTTACTGAAGTCAGACATGTTGAAGTAATTGAATATTGAACGACAAAATGTTGCCTCACTGGTGCTGAATAATATATAGTGTTTAAAGTATGTTCTAATGTTTGTGGTCTTCTCCCTGGTGTTAAATCTATTAAATGCAATCTCAAAGCTTTATCATCGATAAAACAAGTCGTGCAACAGGCTTGTATTTCCTTAGGGATCCCGGGAGTATAGTTTGCATTGATCCGAATGGGATTTGGTTTGTAAGGCCGAATAAATTCACAAGGCTACCGTCACAAAAAACGTAAAGGTAACCATTGAATGTTTTTTTCATTCCGCAACAGCCTAGTGCCAAACAAGTTTTCCAGAATCTATCTGCAATAGCACAGTAGGTAAAATATCTGAAAAGAATATACAACTGTATTTCTCACAAGGTAGACTGTATGTTTGATGTTACCAGGTTATATGGACTTTCCTCTAAGCTCAAGGATACTGTTTATACAGTTTCATTTAATGCAATTATACATATACTGTATAATTGTAGCAATATATGTACAAACAGGGATTATAATAATGCTATCTGAGGCTTTTATACACTGTAATACACATTTACTCTAATATATATCTGAAGTAGATATTTATTCTTCAGTAACTATTGTCAGAATGAAAGGTAAATCACCTTACATTGTTAATGATTAATGCGACAGTATCATTATTATTAGTGACATGGCAAATCACAACACAGTCTTATGCCTCATCAGGTTATATTGAGTTCTTTAATAAAACAGCTTTAGGTTGTTTTAAGGACGATTGTAAACCTCTACCTTCTAACCCTTTCATTAAAATAAACAGGTTTGACAGAGTTCATCTAGTCTTGCTTCTTGAATTGTTCTCAGAGTGTTTGTGAGTTTCAGCTCCAGTGGTATAGTACTCGTCATGAGGATGAGGACTTCTGGAACAGGGTGGTATTTACATACATGTCTGCAAAACAATTCACCCAGTGATCACAAATCAAGACAGATCAAATAAAAATTATACACATATTGTGCACAACTTTCTGCATGCATTTATTCATTTTTGATCAATTTCTCCCCAAATTTAAGTGCCCAATGCAAACCCACTTGCCAGTCAGGACAGTCTTAAGATCGAATGACAATCCTATTTTCACCTGCCAAACCTGAGCAATGGCTGTTACAGAGCCTGACCAATAGGGGTCACTGTATTGCAATGAGGCAAAATACTCCATTCAACCTTACCTTTATTTGACCTGGAAAATCTAAAGGTCTGCGTTCTGTTCTTTTTGTTAGCGGAAGGTGAGGGCAGTATTTCTGTAATTATCTGGGATGTCATAAATCTCTGATTAAGTAATTAAGATCAGTTGAACATCTTAAGTAATTTAGATAACAATTTGTTTTTTAAACTTTTTTTTATTATTTTATAGATCAGCTGGTTTAACTGTCATAAAACAGTAAATGGAAGTCTGATTTCCTAGTTGTTATCGCATTTCTGTAAATTTACTAAAGAAAGCCTTGTTCCATCATTACACATACACAGACTATTATGCTATAAATATGATTGAAGAGTGGCTAAAAGTAAAGACTGTGGTTACTGATCTGATCAATCATGAACTGTTTTGCTGGACAGAACTCAGGATTTCTGATAATATTGCTAAAAAAATGGAAGCCTGTGGTTGTTACTGTACTGAAAGGCAACAGATCTAATAACCACACAGCAAAGTCTCTATTGAGTTCAGCTGGCCTGAAAGAATATTACTAATTCTTGCCAAAATTCAAAAGTGTCTGTTATTGCCCATTGGGTTGAGCTGCCTTCTGCCTTGCTCTTTGAGCTAAGACAATAACTGATATAGAAATTATATGTTTACACTCAGACTATGCAAATGTGTCTGATAAATAACACTGGTGTATATTTCATTTTGCTTTTTCAGCTTGTACTTAAGGAAGTTCTGTCCAGCAAAACAGTTCATAGCTTAGTGCTTTACCCTCTCTCTAGCCCCTCAAAGTCTATTTACCGGTATTAATTACAATAGCATACACCAAAACCTGCTGTATATATATATATATATACAGGTAGTGGACAAAAAATGGAAACACCTGGGTAAATGAGGAACACAAAGTATATTGTAAGCAAGGGCTTCCACACAGGTGTGTCTTATATGTTAATTAAGCAAATAACATCCCAGCATGCTTAGGGTCATGTATAAAAATGCTGGACAGGCCTGGTTGCCTATAATTATGGCTAGCATGGCTGCAAGAGGAGACCTCAGTGACTTTGAAAGAGGGGTGATTGTTGGGGCGCGTTTGGCCGGAGATTCAGTGACCAAGACAGCTCAACTTGCTGATGTTTCACGAGCAACGGTGTCTAAGGTGATGTCAGCGTGTAACTCTGAGGGAAAGACATCATCAGCAAAGGGCAACAGTGGGCGGAAGCGCATACTCCAGGATCGTGAGATCTGTGCATTAATTCGAAGTGCAAGGCAAAACAGGCAAGCAACTGCAGATCAATTGACTGCAAATTTCAACCTGAGGCGCGAGCAGCCAGTTTCATCAAAAACGGTCTGCCGAGAACTCCACAGAGCAGGGTGCCATAGTGGCCCAACACCCTATTAAGTGACTTTACATCAGTGTTTCCGTTATTTTGTCCACTACCTGTACCTATTGGCCCATTCCTATGGGATGATTTTCCTTGATAACGTCCCATTTAAATCGACAGGTTCTAGTCAAATCAGGTGCCATATATCTTTTTGTAACTTTAAATGTAAGTGTCAAGAGGAAAAAGTTGGTTGCTGATTGCAAACACAAAATGCAAATATAGTCACATTTAATACAAATGAGTTTATCTCTTATTAGATAGTTCTGTTTGTCCTGGGGTGGCTAATACTAAAGAAAGCCTTGTTCCATCATTACACAGACTATTATGCTATAAATATGATTGAAGGGTGGCTAAAAATAAAGACTGTGGTTACTGATCTGATCAATCATGAACTGTTTTGCTGGACAGAGCTTCCTTAAGTACAAGCTGAAAAAGCAATAGGCAACCAACTTCACAGTTGTAGTTTATTCATTAACAAAATGAAATATACACCAGTGTTATTTATCAGACACATTTGCATAGTCTGAGTGTAAACATATCATTTCTATATCAGTTATTGTATCATAGACCAACAGGCATACAGTTATATACCTCTTCATATAAATCACTTATTTCAATGCCTAGACGTCAACATAATAAAAAAAATAATGTTGGATTATTGCAGACTTTGCCTTGAGGATCAACAGACCAAGTACAACAGAGATAGTTCAGGTCACATAAGCAGAGTGAAAAACTACAGCTTGTAACAAACACAGGCTTCCATTTTTTAGAAGTATTTTCCAGATATTAACATTCCAGGTCATACTTGAGTTTATCAGCATCTAGTGCAGTGCTTCCCAACCCTGGTCCTGGGGACCCCCTGTGTCTGCTGGTTTTCATTCCACTAAGCTCTCAATTACTTAACTAGACACTTAATTGAAGTGATAATTTGCTTAATTAGATCTTTGGAATTGTTTTCAGCTCTTAAACAGTTGCAGAGTTCAAGTTACTTATAAAATGTTATAGCTAAAACCAGCAGACACAGGGGGTCCCCAGGACCAAGGTTTTGTTGCATTCATCTAGAGGTGTTTTTTTTTGGTTTTTTTTAGGGCTGGCAACACTGACCAGCATTGCACTATGGTAAATCCTTCGTTAAAGCTGGTCCAATGTGTATAGTCGTTGGAGTGGTTCACAGTAAAAACACCTCCCATAACACTGTCAATAGAGAGTCTGGACACTAGTGGCAGCTTGGATAAGTGTTACTGACAAGTCCTCAAAGAGTACCGCCTCTAATTCCTTCAGGGGTTGGAAATCTGCTACGAAGTCTCCTTTGAAACTGTTCCTTGCAAACATCTTGGACAGCACACCTGCCAAGCAAGCTCCTAGTATCAGCCCTCAGTCAAGGTCTGTCAGAGCTGCTGTCCTTTGATGACTTTTGCTAAAAATTGAGAGGGGCAGTCCACTTATACAAAAATGTGGAGATGGTAAGTTTTCTCTTTTTTTGTCCAACATCTGTATGTACTGTACTGTAACAGCGTGTTGCATTTTCTCAAAGACAGATTAGGGAGTGATTGTTTTACCCATGGGACCCATGCTCCTGTGTGTGTGTCTGTGTGTGTGTGTGTGTGTGTTTTAATGCACATTGCGGTAATTAGACCCTGTGTGAAAAGTTCAGTCTCCCAGTAAAGAGAGTTTTGGCATGGGAAAGACAAGCCAGGCTTTTGAGCGATGGGCCAGCTAAAATAATTCAAATACTGAGCCTAAGATTTAAATCAGTCCTTAATGAGGGTTAGGGTCTTGAGAACAAGCAGTGGCTCAAAGAGAACGTTTCATGTGTTTGAAAGAATGTAGTACAGTTTTACACGGGCCCGTCTCTCTGCACCTGGGAAAGAGCCTGGCCCATCTTTCCACACCTATGCCGAGAATTTAAAGGTTTTAAAACCTATATCACACTGAGAACTTGATAGCTGCAATGAGCTATATATAGAAATATAGATCACGGAGTGCTGGTATAATTCCATTGTTATGTGTTCTGTGGAGCTCTGGAGAACAGTAGTGAGTCAGATAGAGGAATCATACATCTTAGTCCATCACATGAAGGCACAGCTCCTCTTTATTGCCTTCTTGTCCCAGATACTACATCAAATGTTATATTGTTAATTACACCGGATCTTCATAACATGTATATTGGAGTCATGACAGACAGTGAGAAAGATAGAAGATAAAGTCACTTGGTAAATATATTATCTCTTCAGTTTGTCAGGTCATCTTTCTGTTGTTTTTCAAAACAAATTTCCATACAGTACGTGGGGTATAAGAATTAACTTGAAAGCAGGCCATTTTCTTCAACCCTTTTTGAGAAACAACAATACAATGTCCTCAGCCCTTATTATAATTACAGTTGCCAGACTTACCAGCAATGCCAAAAAAAGGATTTGATCACATATTAACAGTGTGTAATGGATATCCTCCTAGCGGCTGATCACCAGGTAATAATACTGACATCCGTTCTTGCCTCTTGAATACAGACCTTGCTCATCATTGAATGGTAAGACTTTTGTCTTTGATCCATACGTTTTGCAGTTTGCATCCAGCCCTTGTCTTTCCATTCAATTCAATGGGGTTGAGATGCCACTGCATTACCAGTGGGACAGGAGTAGACTGGTACAGATATGGTACCAATGTACTCCAATGGATAGCCAGCGTGTATTGGTTCATACCATTGTGATGCCATAGGTATATCAAAGTATGCAAATGTTACCACTGTGAGCTTGTTCTAGCAATGGCAGCTTCATATTTCTAGGTCCTGGTTATTGTAATATATTTTGAATACGCTGTTGCTGTTGCTTCCTGGTAACTAATCATGTCCTGTGTTGTAGTGATAATGCTTTAAAACAATGTTCATCATTGACAACTCAAAGCAGCATTTTTCTATGGAAATCCTGTTGTGTGTTCCAGCCAGCTAGCATACAGTATCAGTATTGTCAGGCATCTCACTGCTCGTAAGCCATAGCAAATAGAAACGCTCCCAATGGGATTGAAGGAAGAGCTCAGAGCCCATCACACACTCCTGTACACAGTGAGCTGCACTTCGTGTGAACATCCTTTATAAAAACATTTTATGGTGTACATGCGTTTAAATCTGAGACTCAAAGATAAAAAAAAAGCATTTTTTTTATTTTAGCTGTCAGTTGGTGTGAAAAACGACAGGACGATAAAAACTAGTAACACAATAGCTTATCACAGTCTAGGTTGATGACAAAAGCAACACAGTACAGCCTGTGTGATCATCATTTCCGACTACCATTTCTGAAGCAAAATTATGTCTCTACTAAAAAGTTAGTTATAAACAGTTATTGGTTTTAGATACAATTCTGTATATTTAGTTGCTGTTGCTCTATATCAATGTATATGATGTTGTCACAAGAGCTTTGCCTGCTGCAAACAGAACTGCTTACAACTGACAGCGTGAGACACTAAGGGTGGTAAACACAAAACTCTTTTTTAAAGAATGTTTTTTTTAAGGACTTTCTTTTGAAGAGTGTTTAGAAACAATCTCTTCGATTACACAGTGCTTTAAAAAAAAAAGGAGAATAAGCCCTCTCTAAAACAGTTGAAAGGGGTTTCATGAACTTTAAAACTTGATTGGATTAATGGCTTTAAAATATCAGTCCTTACAAAAAAAAAAAATAAAAGTGTCCTAAATCAGCCCTTAAATTCTTGTGACTAGAGACCTGAAACCTGATAGGTCGACTGGGAATCAAACTCATTTGTTCCATTTCAGAAGCTGAACCTGTTAAGTGGTTCTGAAGAAAAGTTGGTATCTGTATTGAAATTGGCTGTGGTTGTTTCCATTTCTTAGTTGTGTTGATGCTGTTCTGGAATTTTTAGTACCTGTGTGGTTTTATACAGTGTCGAAAGCATCTACACACAAATGTTTCTCATTCGCAATCATTCAAGCTTACAATTTTTTTTGTGCCAGAATATAAGCAGTACAATCTAAATTATAATCTTGTTTTTCAAGGTGGTTAACTTCTTATTAAATAGATTCAGTATGCTGGTTTATTCCCCCTTGGATCCTGCATTGCCTCGCCCCTAGGGGTGTGGCACTACTCATATTTTCCAAGTAATTACCTTTAAGAAATTTGAAGTTGTTAGGCATTATTGAAATGGAGTAAAATGCATTCATTACAAAAACGCAAAATAATGCAGTCCCTCTGTTTCCCTTGTTTGCACAATTATTGAGTTTCAATAACAATCTGACACTTATTTAATACAGAATCTGTCATGGTCAAACTAAAACTCATTTATATTTTGGTTTACCTTTTTTTTATACGTATATATTTTTTAAAAAATTTAAGTTTCCTTAGTTTCCTTAGAAATACGTCATCTCTGCAGTGAATTATGGGATTGTAGTCCTGGGCAAGATGCAATCCCTGATCAAACACTACAAAGAAATAGAAATCCCAGTTTACACAGCGGTAGCTCTTGAGATAGGTTTAAGGAACGGTCACAGTTGCATTTGCTAGTTTTGCAACATATTTTCATTAAGGCAGTACAGTAGTAAAAATGTCAGCACCCCAGGTGAGAGGAAAATTCTCTTCCAAACGGCTTTTAAAACACTCATTGTGGAAGTTAATTGCCATTGACTGGTACTCAGTACTGGTAAAAGTGATGAAAGTTCAGCCTTTCTTCTTTTGAAATCAACACATTAATGAATAGATTTATTTAATACCCACCAATGAATACTTCTTAAAGGTAATTACTTGATTATCGCCACACCCCTATTAGCCACATTGCCAAATCTCGTTTTCAAGCTACAGGAAAGCCTACATGAATCAAAAGATGTTTTAACTAAACTGTCCGCGTTGTAAAAGCTAATAGTCCTCCTGGTGTAGGGAATGATATTCTCACAGAGCTCATGCTTGCTTGTTTTGTCTCTACTCTGATTGAAATTATTGGGACGCCATTATGACTCATGGGACACCATTATAGTCAACAAAACAAGAACAGTAATCATAATAAAGGGAGAAAACAGGAAACCTGTAACAATATTGGGAAGTGGAGAATGGTAATCCAGTGTTCCCAGTTAGCTGTGGCACTAACAATCTGATCTATCTTGGAGCCGTCTCTAAATATAGGTTTGTTGATAAACTGGACTACAAAGCTAATGGCTTTTTTTTTCACCGCAATTGATCTCTTAAAGCAAACACACCCATTAGAGTAAGGACTCCCATACTGGAAGATGCTATCTATGTACGAGTGTATAATCTGCCAGTTAACACAACTTCAAAGCAAGATTTGCTTGATATCCATGGCAGGCTATCTGATTTGAGGTTAATGGGGCCTAACTGTTTGAACATGCAGGGGAAAAGCAATCAGGCTCACTTATTCAGAGAATGTGGGCTTGTGTTTGTTTGAGACCTGCTCACAGGTTTATTACCGTTTACTTATAAAAGTCAAGTCGGTTTGGTTTGGTTTCGTGAGGCAATGTTTTAGTTTTGGTAATCAGGCTCTATGCAACAATGTACAGTATAACAGTACACTAGAGGAGCAGCCACAATTATCCTAGTTGGATAAAGTGTCTTCCTCAGTGTGGATAGGAAATGATCACAGACATAGCAGTTCTTTACTACAGTTCCTGTTTCTAATGATCATTGCAATCGCGTGAGGGTGGGGGTACTGTATTCCCAGAGATGAGGATATAGTGGAGATGCTGGTACATGCATTTGACGCATTTAAGAATAGCGGGTGACTACCCATGTACAATAAGGTTGTGTTTCCATCGAGGGGTTCCGACAATATCATAGACCACAAGAGCAAAGGTCAGCCGAATTCATGTTATTTTATATAGTATACGGTCATGAAAATGAGGAAGGGGAAATAGAATGACAGGTGTAGACCAGGTAATAGATGTGCTATGGCCTGTGCATCCAGCGTTTTACATCACAGGTGGGGGCAACCAGGGTCTTTACATGATACCTGCAAAAATTTAGATCTTGTTAGCTGGGCTCCCATCTCTGCATTCTCATTCCCATCATCAGTGGGCAAACACATTTTAACTGAATCTGGGTCCATCAAAGAACTGCACACCCTTGCAACCGAGGCCTTCCATGGAAAAGGATCTATTGACTTATAGCACAAAAGGGACGTGTCAGAACCGTCTGTGAAAGCATAATACTACATTCGGGTGTGACCTGTGGCATGCTTTAACTAAACAGTGGCCGTGATGGCATTCCTATTAATCCTAGTCATGACTAACTTTAAATATATCAGTAAAATCAATGTAAAGTAGTTTTGGACTTCAGCGCATTTATGAGCCATGCACATAAAACATACAGAGATTATTTTATGGAAGCATGTTTATCCTAAGCAGTAAGAAGAGGGTGCTGCTATTGGGACACAATGGTTAAATTAATTGGATTAAACTGTATTAGTATTACTTCATTTCCTTGTCTCTGCAAATATGGACAGGAGATGGTGTGGCAAGTTCCTGCTACCAGTCTCAACACTGGAATCCTGGGGATTTTCTTTCCATTAGTTTACATCTACAGAGTTCTTCAAAATCTGCTCTAAAATCTTATTGAGAAACATTAGGGAAGTAAATATCCCATCCCTCCTTTTTTTTAATTCCCCCTCACCAGGGGGATTGCATATTCCACAATGAAGCATGTGTTCACAGGATCTACAAGTAAGTTTCACATATTAAAAGGACCAAACACAAACCCAGACCACGTCAGCAAAGGTAAGATGAATCAATTAGCGAGGTATGCAGCGGCTAATCAATAAAAACCTGAAACAGAAACACCTGCCATAACACCATCAATAGCGCGTTGGAAACCATTTCGAAAGTCTAGTCTAGATTAGATTGTCCTGGATCGAAAGATGACAATTCATTACAATTACTGCCTCTAGTTCCTTCTGGGGAGTTTGGTGTTGACATTTATAGCAAACTTTTCTCCAGACTGGCGCATCTATATAGTATAGCCTCTATAACTGACTATGGACTTGTAAAAGGATATATTTTACAAAATAAGTATTGCGGATTTATCAGAAAGACAGCACATTGCAGTGATCTTTTGCATGCATCTGGGC
Source organism: Acipenser ruthenus (assembly GCF_902713425.1). NCBI lineage: Eukaryota > Metazoa > Chordata > Actinopteri > Acipenseriformes > Acipenseridae > Acipenser > Acipenser ruthenus. The sequence continues at coordinate 5,841,135 of NC_081212.1, read as the reverse complement.
AGTGGAGTACATGAAGGGAACACACTTTATTTGAACTCTGTGTGGTTTTCAATTTGAATACATTTCTAACACAATATGGGCTCCCCCTGATTGCTGACTTTAACTCAATGCAGTTTATCTGAGAACCTTCACCCTCCATCAGCTTTTGGAGTCCTTGCTCTTCAGACGTTTTAATGGCTTGCATTTTTAAAACCTTGCCTTTTATGTGACCTTACAAGAATCTGGAGGATTCATTTACAGTACCTGAGCCCCCCAGAGGCCAATCAAATAATAATCTACGGAAATGCATGATGTCATCTCTGGAAACAATACAATGCAATGTGTGCTTATACCGGACCTTCACATCCCCTTTCTATACAGTGGGAGCATCTAAACCTCCAGCTGAGCTGATCCACAGAACTCTAATCTTAAAAAGGACAACGTCTCTTCCTATGGGACTTCCGCAGGTGGAACAGTTGCAGCCATAGAGATTATCTTGTGGAGATAATCGGGGCCAAGTCTGTGCAGAGCTTAGGGTCATCGGCAGGACTCTGTGTTCGACGTGGGATGATTTGACCACAGTCTGTGATGCGTTCTTAATTTGTAACAAAGGTAAAGGGAAGCAGGAAACTATATATTGCTGGTAAACGGCTGGCTGTGGTTCTCTTTCCCTTTGTTTTTTATGATGTTCACTATCATTCAGAGCTTTACTGCTCCTGTATTTGTCAGCCAAAACTATAAAACTCTTAATGATGGTATGTGTTGTAATACTGTGGCAGAGTGGAGGCCTGCCCCTGTAAATAAGATATTTGTGTTGGGTTTGTAAATTAAATATAGTTTGGTTTGGTTTGTAAATAAAAATGTGTAACTTTTGTGTGCTGGATGGCAGGGCTGGGAGGTTAGACCTCCTTGCCTGCCCATTTCAAACCCAATGGTCACCTGCCTTTAAAAAGAGGCTGAAAAGCCAGTTTCTTGGTTCTTCTTTGTTCTGTGCTGTTCTTGTCACTGTTTGGTGCTTTGGCTGCATAGTCTGGAGGTGAAGGAGGAGAACCCTCACGACTGTGTGTGGAACTAGGGTGAGCTTCAGCACGATCACTGCATATTTAACTGGGATAGTGGACTTTATGGTAGGGATCATTTTAGGGGATTTTGTAATCCTACCACAGTTTACTGAGTTTATGTTAGGAAGAAGATTCCTGGTGCAGGACCTCCCTGTGTAGTGGGAGTAGCGCACAGCCTGAGTTTGGCCACCTTTTATTTCTTAGCTGTTTTTGAACTGTGTTTTGTATTTTTGTAATGTACACTGTAATTGTGTGTGTGTGTATATGTATGTATGTTTGTAATTATATATATATATATATATATATATATATATATATATATATATATATATATATATATATATATATCCTTCTGCACTAGGGATACCATTTCCTGGTACCCTAGTGGCGGCCACCAACCACGCAATTGCCTACAATACTTGTAATTAATAAAATCTGGACGCCTGAGCGGCATTTCAAATGCAGACCCTCTGTCTCTCACACTCTCTCAGCAGATACCCACACTGTAACAGTACACCCCTGTTACTAATACCTAAACGCAATTCCATGCCAAACATTTGGACTAGAAAATTGTTTTTGGTTCCCTCCCTCAAATGATAAAGTGTGAAAAACTCTAAATATTTAACCTGATAACCAGTTACCCCCCCACCACCACCAACTGAAGAAGTCCTGCCAAGTTTGAGTTCATGAATAAGTGTTTAAAGAGATCCAGATTATTAACGTGAGTTATAACTGGAGGCAGTCCAAATCCTCCTTGGAAATCACAGAATTTGCAGGCTTCCATGGAATTTGCAGTCTCCCACAGATTTAGCATATTCTTAGTCTATGTTTGTCATCATAATTATCATAAAGAGACAGCTAAAGTGACCTGACATATAGAACTGAGTTGTTCGGTTCAGTTTGGTTTAAAGAACAGATGTTTTGTCTCCTTCAAAAAGTCGGAGTTAATTAAAGATGGCGTCAAGGCTTTGAAAATGTGACCCAATAAGAAGTCTCATGTGATGGGATGTGATTGTTTGAGTTTCTAAATATTAGAAATGCTTGCTATATTAAATTGGAAGCACATAAGAACACTCTGCAGATATCTGCTTAAAATGTCAGCAGCTATTTTGCATAATTTGGACTGCCTCTAGTTATACCCTTGTTTAATGATGTACAACTAGAAGTAGATGCTTGATGATTGAGAACAGTTAACCATTGGTCCCAGTGCCTTCATTAGATAGAAGTTTTTCCAAGTTAAAAGGAAAGGATGAAGGCACTAACCGAAATGGATCTACCATTTGGTAAAACTCTAGACACAACTGAACCATGCTGGACCCCCCTGAATTGCATCAAGCACTTGTTTTGAGGAGTAATGCTGAGATTATGAATAAGTGGTTGATGCAATCCAGTTGCATTGAATCAGTGAATTGGTCTGAAATATTGACTCTCACGCTAAAATGTACATGCTTATCAAGGTCATTAACCTTATACTGCTGGATCGTAGATAAGACTGATGCAGCTTGTACATATTCACACGTTTTTACTTGGGGGAGAATTCTCTTAACCTTTTAGTACCTGCCTGGGGACACCAAAATAGAATCAAGGACATCATGTATTTTATCTACAGGTATTATGACAGTGGAACTATAGAATACAATGCTTCCTTGTAGTTTACAGTTCCATACATTTTCAAAAACATCAATGCATTCAAATATCGTTTTGCAAGGCCAAATTTACTGAAACTTTATTCTGCAGTGATTTTAATATTTATTTATTTTTTTGAATGATGAAGTAACACAAGGTATCACTAAAGTGGATTTGCTTGTGCATAAAGAACAAAATACAAATGAACTTTTAGTAAACTATGAATAATCACTTTTCGTGGTAAAGAACAAAACAAAGGATTTTGCTCTTTAAAGGGTTTAACATGGTAATTAAACAAAATACACACCGTGTCGTAAAATAGGCTAACACAAATTGTTTTCCCAAACGTTACCTTCAAGTACTGTACGTGTTTTTCATTTTTTATATAAAAATGTCTAAACCTAGACAAGCTGTATCAGCCTATCTGTATTCTAGCAGCAAGAGATTAATAACCTTGAATGGCGTCTATATCATGAGACTCAATGTTGCAAACCAATTCACTCATTCTTATGTTACAGTAAACATCGACTTCCACATATCTAGTGAATGCTTAAAGTCTATGGTTTGCATTTTGCCCTGTTGCATCCAAGGACAGTCCTGTATGGCAAAATAATGTGCATGCTTATTATTTTTATTTGTCACCAAGTGGCTGGCACTATTTATACATTCAAAAGGAAGACGGTCTCTGCTGATAGTAGGGTTATATTTACCACAAACGTGATTGATATCCATTTAAACTCCTATGACTTCTGCTTTCTTTCCTGTGCTCTGTTAATCTGTTTACTGTCTTGCTTTTAACGACCTTGTCCTTTAGCTGACATTTCCTCCTTTTTATCTGGTAACTTTCCTACGCCTGTACCGAACTTTCAAGTGCGGAGGATCGCGAAACATGGAGGTCAGACTACAGGAGGAACCCAGTACGTTTGCCCGCGTCTCACACATCCGCAGTGAGGGGTGGCTTCCGAAAGCAGTCATCAATGTCATTTTGATTCCTAGTAACTTGTTTCACAGGCAGGAGCAACAGAACCCAGGACCACTTAGAATGAAGGGCGTGTAAGAAATTATGGCAGAGGGAGGGAGGCAGTGTGGTGTTGTGGTTGGAGCGGAAGGTCTGAGGGTCTGGGTGACCCATGCTGAGAACACACCAGCATGAATTTGAATTCACTATCGAGCAGTTAAAAAACAAACACAAAGTTACTTACTGTAAAGTTTCCAGTTAGGAACTATCTGAGTCAGAGATTTAAATCATATCATGATTCAATGAGTTAAAAGGAAGCCCTGGTCATCCAGTCTCCATCCCTTGTTGCACTGGTGTCTGTCTGCCTTGTTGGCATTGCATCTTTTATTGTTTTAAAGTTAAATTAAAACCTGATATCAATCATGAATGTATCAGGATAAGTGTTGGATCCGCTCCTGCAGTACACAACCCTGGTGTGGGACTTCTTCACACGGAAAGTTGCACAACCACACATCCGGTACCCGATTGTACGTGCCGAGCAGTGGAAACAGTACACAACATGAAAACATTGTGTTAGGGAAGAAGAACCCTCTGCTTCCATTATAGTGTTCTATAAACTTGTTCTACAACTAGGAAACTGACCTGTAACTACTTTCTAACCATGTGTATTGCTGTAGTGTTTGGTTTAACATGGTTTTCACTTAGGGGTTGAGTTGATCGACCTGTTACCCGCTCAGCTGGACTTTTACAAGCATTTTACAGAGCTGGGGAATCATTCTGGGTTTTGTCAACCACCTATCTGTGGTTATCCCAGGATTACAAAAGTAGTGATTGATGCAATCCAGGTTGCTTTCCTGGTACTATAAAAATTCCCCCTCCAGAGCATGCTCCTGTATGTGACTGATTTGTTGCACAAAATAAATAGTTTATTTCAAATACTATTGTCTGAAGTTTAACAGATTGGTGGCGAGTTGTGAGGGATATGAATGTCTCCTTATCTTTTTGCAATTTATGTTTATGACTCGATAAATCAGAATTAAAACTGGGACATGGCTGCATAGTTAAATTGGAAAAGCGTGGAATGTGGCCAGGTGTCAACTGATTTACTGATTGTCAGCTAAGCCTTGGCCACATGCTATATAAAAAACAAAGAAATGTTTGCTTGGGCAGCGACTAGCAGCAGAGAGAGATAGTTTAGTGAAGGCTATTGTCAAGCCTGAACAGGTAAGAGTTTAGAGAGGAGATTGGGAGCAGCAGGTTGCGCTCCTGGGTGATGCAGCGGGATTACTGTAGCTTGGGTGCTGCTTCGTTTTGAAGTTTTTTTGATTGTTTTTGGTTGGTTTTGGTTGTGAAAGTATAAAAAGTGTGCAGAAAGCGATGAATTGCAGTTTTCCGTCTGGGTTGCTATTCTTGACGCTGACCAGCCTTGTCCTTGGGAGCGCTGCACCACACAACATTATATATTAACATGCCAGTTTTTTGTTACAGGAATGCTTATCATACATGATCTCATGCCTCTCATTAAAACAATAACTGTCATTGGCCTCTGTGAAAGGGTAGCGCCACTGACAAGACTCGTTATCAGCAGGGAGAGAGACTCAGACGCAAGAAGCTGCAGTTTAAGCTCTATTGCGCACTTTTAATTAACAAAGCAACAAACTAAACACTGGAACAAATAAACAGTTCAAACAAAACCAGTACTGCCTAGGCTGGGCATTAGCCTTCACTAATACAGTCTGCATATCTTTACACAAACACACCGTGTATCCACTCACCAGCACGCCCAACCCCAGGCAAAGCATTTCTCCTTTCCTATATACCATGTGGCTGCAGCCTAATTAACCATCAATCATTGAATTAAGGCTCCAGCCACATTCTCACATGTATTCTGGCAGGAAGGAATGTAACCCCCTCCCTGACAACCCAACATCCTCCCCCCCTCTTATAAAAATCATATTTGGTTTCAAAGTATGGATTATAATCCCATTGTATTTACTAAGTAGTCACTGTGTAATTACAATAAAACCATTTTATTTTACCATTGAATCACCATCCTGCTCTGGAGCCAACCTTTAGTCTTGTTACGTATACAGATAATTAGCTGTTTGTTTTCACTGTTTTCAGCTACAGCCAGAACAATCACCAGTCACATTCTTAGATGTTTTCCTAATGGGGGTGGAATCCTAAACAGGGTGCTTTGATGTTATTCCAGGCCAGCAGGCAGTAGTCCAGACACAGATTGTGGGTACAAGCACAGAGCACATTTATTTTAGTAGAGAAATGCTTCAGACTGTACAGACCCTAGTTCCGCAGTTTCATTCTATAACATACATGTCACAGAGTCAGTACTTCTGTTATTTAACTCTCATCACTCTGGATACATCCGAAGCACACCTACACAGCTCTCTGCCCTTCTTGCCACTAAGAGATAGTCCACAGAGTACAACCCAGTAGGTGGCACAAATTAACTAACGTTACCCAAAGGTAGCGTAGCCAGTTAATAAAGGAGTGTCACAAGGGGATCAATCATTTGTTTGAACTTCTTAAAGCTAGTTAGAAAACATCACATATGTTAGTCCCATACCAAATTTCTCTATAAGGGATATAGTATTGGCATGTCTTCAGAGCAAGTTGTCCTGTGAAGTTCAAGTTCAACCTTTAGAACATCTAGGTAGCAGATTTATGGGAGAAACACCTACTGATGACAGCCAGCAAGGAAGACGTCTCCAAACACTCTTGGATTTTATAGCACTACACGTGGTTTGCAGTTTAATCACTGAAGGTATTGTTCAGTGTGGATTGTGTTAGGATTGGGGGCGCCTTGTATCAATTTATTATTATTTGTTTATTTAGCAGACGCCTTTATCCAAGGCGACTTACAGAGACTAGAGTGAGTGAACTATGCATCAGCTGTGTCATGGAGATTTGCATGCCTAGTCAAGAAGTATTTCTAGTTATAAAAAAAGGACATTCAGCTGGTACTGACAAGGGCACACCCTTACTAAAATACAGTAGTGCATAATAAATACAGTGAAATTATACATTTTACCACCTTTAAATATTTCAAGAAACATGTACTGCATGAATTACCTTTTATATTATTAATCATTAACATATTTTGAAAATGCTGTATTCATATTTGAACAGTTTACTTAAAGAAAGCCCGCTTTGGCTAACTAATTAACCTGACTCAACTGTTTGCATGTCAAACCTCTCCTTATTGCCTAGTCAATGTACTATTGTGCTTCTTGGAGAGTGCTAATATTTACTTAATATTGTGGCTGCCTTTGTCTTCTATACCTGTCTCAACTCCAGCAGAACAATAAGTAACTTGTAAAAATGACCCAGATTACAAATCAAATTATTGGTAATCAATAGTCCAGTTCTAGTCCCATGGTAAATGGACACCACCTGATATTATTCTTGCACGAAGATCGGTAATCACTCAAGCCCTTAGGAGTCAGGTATAGGCTAGGCATCTGGGAATAAAGGTTGCAGGTGGTTTAATTAGATAGAATGGCGTTTTCACACAATTCACACTTGAAATTTTTTGAATTCTCACATTTTCATGCAGGTACAGCTATGGCCAAAAGTTTTGCATCACCTAGAATTTTAGGATTGAGACAGCATTTTAAAAAACAAACTATATGAACATAATTTAGATCTTTTATTTAACATCATGAAATCCCCTGGCTTGAAAACAAAACCTCAGTCCTAATAAAGCTCTCTCCCATAGTCTAGGGAGCCAGCATTACCAGTATCCTATTGATTTCACTTGTTTTTATCTTCTTACATAGGAAGATAAGAAAATGTACAAATGAGAGAAGGCCGATCGATCAAACAGTGCTCCTCTGGGTCCTAGAAGCTTGTTAATCTAAAGCATTTGTCCAATCGGGTCTTAAAGGAGCCCAGTGATTCAGCATCAACAATGTGGCTCAGTAACCCATTCCATGCACCACTGTCTGTGTAAGATTCACAGGTTGAGGGAATTTCATCTATTTTGTTTCTAAACACTTAATATGTAAATTATTTTGTAAACATACACACCTCTAGGCCTTGTGGTTGGACCATTTGTCTTCTGAGAATATTGTTCCTAAGCATCATGTTCAGTGTATGCCTAATGCAATCTTCTGTATGCAGTATCTGTTTTCGCTGTAAATCACTATAAGGCTTCCTACATTTTCAAATCTAAAGCAAGTCACAGTTGGAAAATGTCAAATATGTGCTATAGTTCTTTCTGAGGTTATAAAACTGCAAGAATGGTTGAAGATATATCCCTGGTATGATTGATGCACAGCTGAGTTGAGAAAATGGCTGTCGTGCTGAATTTAGTTTGGCAGAACTAACACCACATTGCTTCATTGTTAAACGCAAAGGTAAGAGTGCAGCTGACTGAAAATGGCTGGGACCTTTGCCATGTGATTCAACAGGGGTGTTATATCTGTGTGAGAGTGTAGCTTGTAGAGCAGTGCCAATAAAGCAAAGTGTCGTGAAGTTGTTATTTCCAAACAGGATATCTGTATTCTTCTTTCGGATTTTGAGTTATATAAAAGTTTCCCATAGTAAAAGCATGGCAAAGTGTAATATAGTAAGTCATAGTGAAAGCATGTTAAAGGTAAGCATTGTAAGGCCCAGAAATGTATGGTAAGGTAAAGCATATTAAAAAAAACATGCCAAACCATGGTAAACTATGGTAAATGGATAGTATAATCATAGGAAAAGCACAGGAAACCTGCAAAATGACCGTGGTAATCTTTTTAAAGGGTGGTCTGGAAGTAAAATGATCATTATCACATTTCTGCTTTGCGAATCTAGGTGTCATTGATTCTTCAGACCCCCCGAATAAAACTGTCTTGATAAACAAAACTATTTAGTCATAATGTTATTTTGACATTTGACAAATGTGACCAATAAACCCTTCATACGTCAAGACAATAGATTTGATTTTGATTTGTATGTAACAAGCAGGTGCTTATTTTATTTGTTGCCACTTTAGTACCAACAAAATAAAGGTCTATATCAGCTCTTTCACGTATGGGGTTTAAGAGACCAGTGCTCTTAACGTAAATACTATTGTATTGTATTTGTCAAATAGTCCTTAGCTATTCCTGATAGTTTAAACTGTAGGATGTAGATAATGTTTAAACAGTTGTACTATGCAAATCTAATGGCTAAATTCCAATTCCTAAATTCCAACATAAATGTCCCCTGGTAGTTCAATTGGCTGAGCAATTCCTCACTCCTCCCACCTTAACTGCTGCGTCAGTGTGCTGGCACGGAATAGCTGCCACGTGTAAAGAGCTTTGGGATCCTACGGGATGAAAGGCGCTCTATAAATCCCAAGTATTACCTTTCATTTAAATAAAGAGCTTTTTTAAACTAGGGGTACATCTGGTAATTCTTGGGAGTTCAAAGTGTTTGAACACCCTGGGTCAAACACCTTCAAAAGGGTGAGAAAGGTTTCTCTTGAACTGTGGTATGCTGGCAGCATAAGCAGGTCTCCCATTGCTCTGGGAGTTTCAGAACCCTCCATTTGTGTGAAAAAAATGGATATTCCATTGCTTCTCAGTGCCCACTTTGGGATGCTGGTAGAGGGCACAGCAAGTTTGTTGTTGTTTTTTTTATTTAATTAATTTTTATTTAGCACGTTCTTATCTCAAACTCAGCTGGGTAAACACAAAATGCAAGACAGGTTGTATATAATTAGGCTTGCTACTCTCGACCTGCCATTTAAAGCTGTAATTAACATTGTTAAACCAGCTCAATTTCTTTATTACATCACAAATAGCTGACGAGAGATTACAGTATATATTATTAGATTATCTAGTGAGAGGTTACAGACATTCTTGTGCAAAGTACAAGCAATGTGTAAAAATGTGCCCTTCAGTCATTTACTGTATAGTCCTTCCCACTTGAAAACATTTACACTGGCCATAAAAGGGTTAACTGCAAGAGTGATAGAATGGCACAAGTTAATTGTATTAACCTGTGTGGCCTACTCCATAAGCTGATATAGGCCTCTATTGTGTTGTTTTGTTTGTGTGATGTGTGAATAAAATATGTTGAGCCTGTGTCACACCTCTGTAGATGCGCTCTATTGAGGTCAGGTGCTGCTGTCATCAGCGCGTTCTCTCTTTGTTTTCATAACTTTTTATAAGGCCCTAATTGGCCAGGTGTTACATGTAGGCACAAATCCCACTCATTGGTCCCTATTAAATAAACTTAACGGAATCTTTTGTAAGGACAGTTTTATATTTAAAAGTCTGTGGATATCATCGAAGGGTATTTCCAGCTGTTTTAGAGAGGGTTAGAGGGTTATTCTGCATTTTTCTGCTATATATTTATAAACACTCTTAAAAAGAAACATTTGAACGGTCTTTAAAGTTTTGTGAACATGGCCCGTGGTAACATACAGTTTTGTGATAATCGTGAACTAAAATACTTATAAACAAACTAAAAAGACACTTTTAAACCTTGTTTAGTGATCACTGTAGTGAAAAAAATCAACCATACGTGTCACTGTCCATTTAATAGGGCGTGCATCATTAGTGCTACCAACGCAGTACCGTAGCGCCCAACTCAGCTCTTCTGTTTGTTTTGGTACCAAGTCCACCTGTGTTTTAATGTCATGTTACAGAAGGTGTTGTGTGCACGAAGACAAAGAAATCCATGTCTTTGTTATTCGAGTTTCTACTTGTGTCCTTGCTCAGTTGATATGGAGTTAATACTCTGTACTCATCCACTCACACAGTCCTCAGCTTTGATGTCCATGTTCCTCCAGTATCTGTACTAAGTTTGCAATAACTATAAAAATGTGCTGCAATAGTAACAGCCATAAAGAATAAATATTGATTATAAAATATGTGTTGCATAAGGGTTAGGGTTATGGTGATATTTAATATCTGCTGTAACATCTTATCTATCATCTACTGTGACCTTATTGTTTCCTCGGGTTTATTATATTACATATATCATCTGCTATCCTCTACTGGATTCGATGGCATCTAATTGTCCATATTTTGCAGGATTCTACTACTGCTCTTAATTATAACTATTTCCTGGGTCTTGCACTTGATTTTACTCCTTAAGGTATCATTGTTCACGCTTTTTGTAATTGCTCTAGTTTGAAATTGTTCTTATCCATTTATCGTACTTACTCCTTGCTTTTCATGGACTTTACTCTTTATAAGCAGATATTTTACTCTAAGTTTAATTGCTCTTAGTCGAACTCGCTTGTAAAAGGCAATTATTCACTGAATTCTTTATTTGCTATTATTTGAAGTTGATCTTATTATCTACTGATTTTACTGTACTTTATAACTGCTCTTATCTGTAAAGCATTCTGTGTCCAAAAACTAACATACCAATTGCAGCTTCCATTTGGTTCTGTGTCCTGACTTAATAAACAACCAATTAAAAAATAATGTGATGTAAAACTTTTAATTTAATAAATATGCATAGCTCCATATGCACATGTAAAAATGAACACATTTGAGAACTCATAATGATGTATTATAAAGTTAACAAATGCAGAAACAACATAGGCAATGTCCACTTCTGGTTCTATATATATATCATATGTCATAGTCTTCATAATCTTGTATCTTGCGTATCATTACAAATAATTTTCACAGTAACCCATAACATTGAGGAGGGTCACTCCATCTGCATTGCCATTTCAAACAAGCCTTAAATCTATTGTATATAAATATATCACAGTTTCTTCAATTACTGCATTTTTTTAAAATTCTGAACCTGACCCTAGCAGGTTTTAAAATTAAAATGTGTGAGTCGGTGTAATTCAAAAAACATAGTTAACATTCTTATACCTACTATGCAGTACAAATATACAGTACACGACACAGTTCATAATCGGTTCAGTAGAGTTCCATAATCCCAGGAAACAGTCACAATAATTACATTTATAACAGACAATAGAAGCCTCGAGGTAGATAAATAAATATAGCCTTATTCCAAACGCATTCTTATATATATATATATATATATATATATATATATATATATATATATATATATATATATATATATATATATATATATATAATCAATATATTTATATATATATATGAAATACAGAGTTTCATCTACAACGTTTAATAGCAAAAATGTATATGTGTATATGTGTTCACTATTGCAGCCTATATTATGCATATATTCTTCAGTATTTCATTATTTTTAATCAAATTGACTTAATGCCAGTTTAATTATAGTCTAAATAAACGATTGTCTAGTTGACTTTTACCAAAGAAATTACTTACGATGATTTCAAGTTATGGATGCAATCAGATGCCGCATTCCTCAAATGCCTGCCTCATAATGCATTTGAATTAACACAAGGCTATTTTGTTATATTTACTCTTGGCCTGTTAACAACATTTTACTACAAGCAGGTATAAACTGTATATGCCCTTAGTGAAGCCAGGATGACAACCCAAGGGCACATATAACAGAGACTGATAGTACTGTAGTGCTGACAAAGGTAACGCTGCTCCCAGACCTGTACACAGTGCGGCCGTGCAGAGGCTGAACGGGTCGAAACGTTCCCCTCATTGTTTTGTTTGTTTTGAAGAAGAGTTTCTGTGAAAAAGCAGAAAGCTGGAGAGGAGAAAAAAATGGGTTGGTGATTAACAACTATAGTATACTATAGTACTTTTTTGGCAGTTATTATTGAGTCACTCTTCACTTTCATAAACAAAATTCAGTTTGTCAGGGACGCTAATGTGTGGTAGGTTTAAAAGGTGTTCATCTACATGTGTAATTGGATTTACAGTTTCATTTAGTATCTCTGTTTATCTAGAGCCATACCTGTGCTTTGCTGAGAGGAATCGTTTTTACAAAAAGTGTCCAGACCACAGCTTGATCACACGAGGGGGTCGTCAGAGATCCTTCATAGCGGAAATAATTAGCCAGGTTTTCTTTTGTCAGAATGAGGTCGGTCAACTTCATGTTAGGGATTGTAGAGTCCGTGCCTAAAAATATGATAAAAACAATGATGAAAACAGCCATGTGTTGGTAATATAATAAATATGTGAGGGTCCAAATAGCGCACCAGGGCGATTCAGTGATCAATCCATGTTTAGTTGACTCCCAGCTATATTTACTGCATAACAATTGTAATTACTGTTCTGTTCTAGTGTAATTACATTGTTATAAATGGCTACTCACTAATTAGTGCATGCTCTGCTTATGCAGCAATTGTACAACTATATGTGTAACTGCTGTGCAATTATTAGCATTTAAAACAAAGTACTCCAGTGTCATTTATAGTCTCAAGAAATCATTCAAATTTGCCTTACCTTTGTCTTGAACTTTTAATAAGGCATCAATTAGAGGTTTGTATTTTATATTATCTTGAGCTGCCTCCTGCAAGTTGAAGCAATAAAAGTCAACACTTGTTTTATTCTTAAAGTTTTGATTTTTTTTAAATGTTGCATTACACATATCTAGAAAGTACAGCTGATTTAAATATTTGATTGTAACTTTATAATGTCAAGTATTGCTGACAACCAAAAAAACAACATTGTACAGTGTATAATATTCTGATTTAAATTCAGAAAACGTGTTGAATCTGCTTACCTCGTACATGAATCCAAGCACAGCAACGCCAGTTGGATCAGTTAGCGCCTGATTTATGTTAGTATAGTTCCTTTTTATGTGGACAATATGTAGCTTTATAAAAAAAAGATATAGTTTATTGTATGTCTGCATACACTAAATCACAATCTATATATATATATATATATATATATATATATATATATATATATATATATATATATATATATATATATATATATATAGACACACACACAGAGCTATGGTCAAAAGTTTAACAATTCAATCAATCATCATAACCACCTACAATTTTAGGAACATCATATAATCAAAGAAACTACAAAAATGATATCGCAAAAAGTCTTCCTGAAGCCAAAATAGTAGCACAATATTTCATGTTAGATTTTGAAATGTCACATTTTTACATTTTTGTCAGTTTTTCGGTAAGTACTGCATATGGAAAACTACAAAGCAGCATGTAATTCAATATGTTACAGTAACATTATTCAGCAGGTTATGCAAAACCTTTGGCCATAGCTGCTGTATATGTCAGATATATGTCAACTTGTGTTATAAAAGACTTGCATGTCTGTGGCTTAAATGGCAGGGATAGAGTGTTTCAAGTTCTCAAACCTTATCATGTACCTTGCCATGACCTGTTAACTGTTATTACAATCACTGAGATATACAGTAAGCATAGTTTCCCTAACGAGTTCACACGTTCGATCAGACCAGGATTCTCTCCAGCATTACACTTAGATACCAGCCTGCCTACCTCCATGGGGTACTGCTCCCCGTCTACTGTGTGCTCTGAGCCAGGGCCTGCATCAGTGCCCCAGTGCAGGTGCAACTGCAAAGCTTTGTATTTTCCTTCAAGACGTCCACCGCTGATCGTTATATTAGCCGCCAGATCAACTTGAACTGTAAAAGGCAAAAGGGTATGAATCTATCACAAAGTTAAAAAGGTACAGTGCTTGTATCCTTTTGATAAACCTCCTTCCATAAAGTGTACAGGAGTTTCAACTAATGAGTTTTAAATAGCTGGACTGAAGAAGGGATTAGCTGAAATGATTGACCACGGTTTAAGGCTAGGCGTGGACAGTATTGGACAAGGGTAGCACAGTGCTGATAGCTAAACATGGTTTGAATGGCAGTACACAAAGCAATGAAACAGATAGGAAGAGCTTTAAGGACTTACCAGTGTGGCCGTTGTTTTTTATTGTTACAGTATTGGAGCTGTCATAGTTTTCAAAGGTAAATGAATTCAGCTTCGAATCATAAACAGTTTTTCGTGTCACAATGTTAATTGGGGACTGCTTTTTTCCACCACATTTTGCAGATGTTTTAATCCAATCACTCGGAACTATAGAACAAGAAAAAACGTTTGAGTTACAAGCTGAAGTCCCTGCATATCACAACTGGACAGTGTCCTGTATATTGCAGGGTGGGTTTGAAATCCTAATGATAGTCAATACTAGAGGGAGGAAACTTTTCATATAATTCTTCAAACGACAACAAAAAGGACAGACTTACAATTGCATTGTGCACTGCATGAAAACTGGGACTGATAGCACCAATCACCTGAAAAAAAGAGAATATGCAGATTATTAAATGTCACTATACAGACTATAAATCCTGTAGGTGGTGACTGCTAGAACCTTTAAAATGTACATTATTCAGCTGATTTTGAAGTTGATAGAGGTTTCATGGTAAATTCTGTTTTACATTTTTCTACAAATATTTAAGGGTGTGTTTGATGTTAAATCTTCAATGCCTTTCAAAAAAAAAAGAGGTCATGTTTTATATATGCAGTCTGCTTGCTTACTCAACATGATCTCTCCTTCTAATATTACTTGGCTGTGTAGGATTCAGGAGCATCAACTGTCTGCAAATAGAAACAGGTCAAAAGAGCTGACAAAAATAAAACCCTTGAAAGCCATGCTCCACTTTTCCTTCTTCTCCCTTTGCTAACGCCCTCCAAACGTGCAGTTAACTATGTGTGAGCTCTGTACTGATACATATTTCAATGTGGGTTTGGACTGGGGTGTAGGTTGTAGCCAGTGCCTATCGTGCTGTTGCAGTGATGCAAAATACAAAATAAACAATTCAATCAGTCATCATAACCACCCGAAATACAGAATCAAAAGCTGAAAAGATGAACCAAAAATGACAAATGACAGGAAGAGTTTAACCCTGTAATTGACTTGCAGAGATCTAAAGGGGATTTTTTAAATGTATTTATCATTTAACCTTTCTTTTTTTGTACACTGCTGTTGTTATACCTCCTTTAAAGCCTATTACTTTATAAATATCGCACAGCAGGAAACATTTGTTTTGACCTTTGACCGAAGCCTTTGATAATCAAGTAAAGTTGATATTTTCAAATGTACAAAATACAGTGACACTTCCCCCAGTCTAAGACAGATGAAAGGTGTTTTATTGAAGTGCACTGAGCGCTGGCTTTGTTATGTAAGCGTGACAACACAAATCGGAGACCATCACCGCTAGCTAGTAGGTTGGCGAAGTTAATTTAATGACAGCTGCAGTAGGTCATATTGATTTAGCAAGTTAATCAAACGCGTTCAGTGTGTATGTAAGAGACAAAACGCATAGCTCGGCATGTCTGAACTTATTTATCAAAGGCTGCGCAGTTCTGATTCCACAATGTTTTTGTGAAAGGGAATAAAGTTGTAAATGTTACCCATATAAACATGCGCGTACTGCATTTGGAGTTTGCTTTCTAAATGGTTTGTCGTTAGTTTTGTAATACAGTTTTATTTTTTAGACAACAAAAATGCTAATGGCTGAATAGATACGTATACGGCTATACAGATAATATACAGTTTACAGTTTGAATACGTAATGCAGGAGTTACAGTATGTTTTATAGTAGCCCACAATAAATGTGTGCACGGCATCAAATTATAGATGGATAGGTGCTGGGATTAGAAAAGCGCATCTGAGTCCTTTGAGATCACCAATGCTCAGCGGAAGAGGCTACTTACCAGCGATATATATATATATATATATATATATATATATATATATATATATATATATATATATATATATATATATATATATATATACCGTTTGAACTCATTGATCCTCTGCAACGGTTCAGTAAGAATTAATCCACTGTCATTTTTCCCCCAAAATTTTACATCTGAAGCAATAATATATGAAGGAAATTATTTGCTTTAATAATATTGATATTCAATTCATATATAACTGGCATCGGTATCTACTGTCACATGTAAGAATGGAAAGAAGATGCAATTACATTAAAGGATATCTAATTTGGCAGTCACATAACTTTTTTTTATAATTACAGGATTGTCAAGGGTTTTTATTACGCAGCCGATTATCAACACTACATGCAACATGTCATTTTAAAGTTGAAATAATAGAACACCTTAAAAAAAATCATACATTTCTACTCTAAATAAAGTAAAACGCAAACTAGTACACAGCTTACCTGCCCCCACAGTGATGTGCGGTAGAACTGTAAAAATAAGCACAAGAAATACCTCCTTCATATTTTATTTCTCTCTGTTGTATCGATTCAATGCAAGGGCAGATTGAGTTGTTTAGTGTGCTCACATTTCTGCTGAGGTTTTTATATCTTCAAGGTCTGACCTGGTTGCATGCAAAGTAGCTCCTCCTCTTGCCTTGTCTCTAATA